>NW_027187336.1:9118080-9133742 GCF_028583685.1 Petaurus breviceps papuanus | reverse complement strand
TCTCTCTCTCTCTGTCTCTCTCTCTCTCTCTGTCTCTCTGTCTCTCTGTCTCTCTGTCTCTCTCTCTCTCTCTCTCTCTCTCTCTCTCTCTCTCTCTCTCTCTTTCTCTCTCTCTCTCCCTGTCTGTCTCTCTCTCTCTCTCTCTGTCCCCTCTCCCACCCCCAAAATAGGGAACATTTCTATAAAAAAGAAAATTTTAAAGAAAAGATGACTATGGATGAAACTGTGAATCTCTTTTCAATTATATTTGTTTTTAACTATATATTTTAATATAATACTTTTTAAACTCTCCTGATTGTTAGACAAGTGGTTCTCTCGTGCTGTAAAGTTTTGGATATTATGTTATTATGGATCAAAAGAAAATTTGTAAAACTTTGTTTTCTATAAATTTACTTAGCCAGAATTCTATAATTGTGTTAGTAAGTATAGCATTCATAAACAACTTTCTTTCAGAAAAGCACAAATTTTGGGGGGTAAAGTTTTTCCAATGGGCATAATAATAACCAAACCTATATCCCAATAAGGTTGTTGGGAGGAAAAAGTGAAGTATCAGATACATAAGTGTCTTGAAAAGTTGAGTGCTGTCGGAATATGCAGTATTTTTTTTTATCCAAAAATGGACTTAATTAAACAATATTAATTCAAGTCATCAAGTATTTATTAAATTATTATGTTCCTGATACTGTGTTCAGCACTAGGGATACAAATAAAGGCAGAAATTTCCCTGCCCCCAAGGAGATCATATTTTAAATAAGGGACATAATATGTAAATAAGTAGGTACAAATGAGATACATACACAGATATATTAGATAACCTCAAAGGGGAAGGCACTGTGGGGGGGTGGGGCAGACAGGAAAGGTCCCTGCAGAAGGTGGGATTTGAGCTCTCTTGAAGGAAGATAGGAGATGGAAGTATAGAGAAAAATTATTCCAGGTGTGGGAGAAAGCCAAAGAATGGGAAGATATAGAGATATGAGATGGGGTATCATATGTGGAGCAGTCAACAAGCCAGTATGTAGGGGAGCAAAATATAACAAGGATAGAAAAGTGGAAAGGGCCAGGTTATGAACAGCTTTAATGTCAAAAGGAGGCTTTATCTTTGATCCTGGAGGTAATAGTTTGATTGCAGTTGATCATAAAGTGGGATGACATGGACAGACTTGTATTTTAGAAAAAAATATTTTGGCATCTGAGTAGAGAATAGATTGGAGTTGGGAGAGACTTCAGTTAGGGAGACCAATTAACAAGCTATTGTAGTAGTCCAGGTAAGAGGCAATGGGGGCCTGAACTAGGCTGTGTGACTGTGAGTGAGTGAGTGAGTTTTAGGTGCCTCTCCATGAAGACATGGGAAACTAAATGAAATGGCCCGATCAGCTAGTGTATGTCTGAGGCAGGATTTGAACCCAGTTCTCTTGACTTCAAGTTCAGCATCAAGGAGGCATTACATACAAGAGAAACTGGAGAGAGAGAAACAGCACGAACCTACTTCAACAAATGTTTCCCCACTAATGGTCGTGGATTTAAACTGAGTTTTCCATATTCTGACCAATGACACCATCTGTACTGTGGCCTGTGGATATTCAGAATTTTTCTGTCTGAAATTAACAGACATGTAGAATTGACCCCTATGGTTTTGATCTCTCTGAGCATTAGATTCCAGGCAACTGAGCTAATGGGATAACATTAGTAATATTTGAGCCTCTTCCCTAGTTAGTCTGCAGATTTTCTTGGGAATTATTGGTCTAGATATAGATATCTGTAGACCCTTATACTAAAAATGTTCACCTGAAAACTGGCAGTGTCTAATAAGTTTGGATGGGGTTACATCCTAGTGAGGACGTTATTTAGGGAATTCTTGGAAAAGCTGAAAAACTTGATCATCTGCCTTTCTGTGCTACATACACTGAGTGAAAATGACAGTTGTGCTGTAGTTGAAAAGGAAAGGCACTACTCTAAATGATTTATAAATTCTTCTGTCTTTCAGTGTTCATCTATGATGACTCATCCTTGAGTTGCTAACCCAGCGGTTTAAAGAATATGCACAAGGTTAGAGGCTTGCTGCTAAATGTGCTATTGTCCTTGCGAATTTACACAAATGACATTTGTCATTACTCTTGCCAGAATAGATACAGTTAAATAAATAGGTTTCCTCCTCTTGTTATCCTGGAATTTGACCATTATTCATTTAATAAATGGTTCATAACTCGCTATATAAACAAATCTTTCATCCAGAAGTCCAAATTAAAGAACCCAATGGTAACTTTTTATAATAGTGATATGAAGAGACAAGAATCAAATCTGAGCCTCAGCTTACCTGGGATATCAAGCTTCTCTTCTATGAACTTGATATATTTCAGGAAGATTTGTTGGAACCTAGAGTGTTTTCAATCTCATTAATAATGGGTAATATTGTATTGTACTTAAGGTTCTATTTTATCAAAGAAGAAATTATCTATGCCTTGAAATCAAGCCTTTGAACTGGATAGTCACCAAGATTCTATAATTCTGCCATAAGTTAGGAAATATCTTTGATAAGTACTATAAGTTTTAAAGTATTTGCTCTTCAATATGATGATGATGATGAGAAGGAAGAAGTAAAATAGAATCAGAGGATCATAGGTTTAGAGCTAAAAGAGAATTTAGAGGCCATCTAGTCCAATATTCTCATTTTATAAATGAAGACATGGAGAATTTAGGGAAGTTAAATGAAATGGCCAGATCAGCTAGTGTGTGTCTGAGGCAAGATTTGAACCCAGTTTTCCTGACCTCAAATTCAGTGCCCAGCCACTATACCTCTGATGCAAGAGAAAAAAATTGAGGGTTGATATATGTATGAACTCAAGTGCCACCTATGAGACTTTTCCCAATGTCCTTGGATGTTACCACTTCACAATAGTTCTGCAATTATTTTGCATATGTTTTATACTGATTTATCTGTGTGTAGTTACCACCCAGTAGAAAGTAAGTTCCTAGAGGGCAGGCGCTGCTTTGATCTTTGTTTTTGTATCTCCAGCAGGTAGCATGGTGCCTGGCTCCTAGTTGTTGCTTAATGAATATGTGTTAAATTGATTCTCAATTGAAAAGTTCCTCATTTCCATGGCTATTTAAGGAATCCAAGAATTTGGACAAGTGTTAAAGAAGTTGCCCTTCTAGTGCCTTTGAGATGAATGAGAAGATTGTCATCACCAACTCAGCTTTTCAGCAGTTAATGGAGAGTAGATATATTAGACACTTAGAATATTAGCCCAAGTTGATGATGATATTAAATTTAATATCCATTTCCTCAGGCAGAATTCTCTTGCAATCTATCTGGCCTGGCTTTAGAGGTCACAAGATGTTGTCAATAAATCACTACTACTGCTACAAATAGGTTTTTATGAGACAGTGATAGTTTTTGTATTAGTGGCCTCAAGAGGAATGGCCTCCTGTCTCATGTCAGTATTGAAGTGGTACCGAGGCTGGGAGCTAGACATGCTATCCTGCCTAGATATAACACAATGGGCATAGGAGAGAATTTTGTTGTCATTGGTGTGATAAAACACTGCAATGGACAGTGTATTTCTCTCCTTGGAAATTTCTAAGAAGCAAATGAACATCCATCTATCATTGAAAGTTTAGACATCCTTCTGCCTGGAAGCAGGACATTAAGCAGGTGACCTCTTAGGGTGCTTTCCATCTCTCTGACTATGATCCAATGAAATGACTCTATACTTACCTCTGGGATTGTTGCTATATTTCATTAATTAGTACTCACAAAAGTCTGACCGGGAAGGATCAATAGTTGAAAACAGACCTATCATTTCATATGGTTGAGTTTAAAAGATGTTTCAAACCTAAGTATTTGTTAAATACATATATCCATACACATATTTATCCTTATAGATTTCTCCTTTTCTAAATTTAAATCCATTAATATTGCAAGGGCAGTGATTGGAGTTTAATTATGATAAATTCATTGGCTGTTGAAATTATTTAATGTTAAGAGGATTCTAGGATGTTTTCCACATGCAGTTCTTCATTTTGTTTTGTTTTTTTTTACCAGTCTTTTGGTTCCAAGATTAATCAATGTCTCACAAGGTTTTAACATCATAAAAAACGTCCAAATCTATATTATAGAAGATATTGGTTGGTATTATTGGTATGCAAAGGCATAGAGACAGTAGAAGGAGATGGGATATCAGGTATGGAAGAAAGCAAACTGGCCAGATTGTCTGGGATATATGGTGAATTTGGGGAATTATATGAAAAGTATCTAGAAAGTCAGGTTGAAAGCCAGATTATGAGAGACTTCAAATGCCAAACAGAGAAATTTGTACTTTTTTTTGCCTTTTGGAGGGCAATTGGGGTTAAGTAACTTGCCCAAAGTTACACAGCTAGTTTTGTGTGTGTGTGTGTGTGTGTGAAGTGACGCCAGAACTGAACTCTGCTCCTCCTGACTCCCGGGCTGGCGCTTTACTCACTGCGCCACCTAGCCACCCCTGTACTTTTTCTTAGAGCGACTAAGGAGCTATTATAGCCCCTTCCCCATTCCCACCCATTCCCCCTTCCCCTTTCTCCCTCCTATTTGGAGGGGAAAGATAGGGTAATTGGGGTTAAGTGACTTACTTGCCCAAAGTCACACAGCTAGTAAGTGTGTTAAGTGTATGAGGCCAGATTTAAACTCAGGTCCTTCTGACTCCAGGGCTGGTGTTCTATTCAATGTGCCACCTAGCTGCCCCTGCTACTATAGCTTCTTGAGCTTAGGAGACAGGCCTTAGTTTCCCTATGACTAAGGAGAAGTTAAGTGATTGTAGGTCATACAACTATTACCAGGAACTAAACCCAGATATCCTGGTGCATAACTCAATAAATCAATAAGCACTTATTAAGCAACTAATATGTTCCTGGCACCATGCTACTATGGATAAGAAAGCAAAAAGAAAAAAGGAAATATTCCTCACCTTCAAGGAACTTACATACATGCATACATACATATATATACATTCATATTTGTGTCTAATGGTAGCCATCTCTAGGGCAGGGTGTGAGGAAGGAAGAAAAAAAAGGTAAGCAAACAAAAATAAAACATTCCATGATAACATATATTAAAGAGGAATAGCAAATTGCATATGATAGATTTGTAGTTTCTTCTACAATCACCTTTTTTCTATTCTACTGTTACAGAATTTCTCGCTTTATTTCAAAAGTTCAGAATGAAATAAATAAAATTTTAAAGAAATAAATCTTTGTTGAACAGTTAAATAACAAGAAGAAAGGAAAGAGAGAGTAAGGAATAAAGGATGATTTCAAGTTTACAAACCTGGGTGGATCAAGATTTTATTAGTTTTTAAAATAATATTAATTCATATTTAGTGAAATGAGTGATTATTCTTAGTAATTTCTTACATTAGAAAACTAATTGAGTGTAAAACAAATATACCTTGGATGGGCATATGTTATCTCCCCCATTAGAATGTAAGGTCCTTGAGGACAGAGGCTGTTTTTTGCTTTTTCTTTGCATTCCTAGCACTTAGCATAGTACCTAGCACATAGTATTTAATTAATAAATGATTATTAACTGACTGATATTTTTAGTATCACAATTCAAAATTTTGTAATTATCCTAGATTTATATTGGTAGATTTTGATGTCTAAGTTATAGAAATTGCTGAGAGCCAACCAGTCTCAAGCTAGTTTAATATTTACCAATCTCTAAAACAAAACTAAACTAAACAATAACCCCACAACAAAAAACCAGTGGCAGAACTAAGGATTCCCCAAGAGCAGATGTAAGGTAATATGAAGTAGTTGATGAAGCAATTTTTAAGAAAAAAGAACAATATAATTATAGGATTATATGTGGGGGCAGCTTAGCAAGGATTATGTAGAATCTAAGTGAACATTATACTTCTTTGAAATAACTGAAATTGTGCTCATTTTTTTTTAAACTAGAGTGATCTATGTAGTATCCTTTGGTTTGGATTCATCTTGTTGCTTCCTCCAGTGTTTCATCCATGAAAGAGATTGACATGGTACCTCCTCTATTTGTATAGAGTTGCCTTAATGGAGGGAATATTCTGAGAACACTAACAAGAGTAGCAGTTTCCCTGAAAGGTGGTAGAAGAAAATAACACTGAAGGTGTAGGCATTTGGAATCTGGGGTACCTGGTTGCTGGCCTTCATTCTCAAAGAGGACCAAAATGACATCACTGTGCTAGAGTCAAGTTTCAATGTGTTCCACTGTGTGATTTCTACCTGTGTGGTTATGGACAAGGTCACAAAGCCTCTCTACTTCTCAGATTCCTCATCAATAGATGGGAAGGTCCTTGAAGAAGGGACTTTTAACCCATGTCTCTTTGTATCACAAGGTGTGTGCATAATGTTTGGCACATAACTGGTGTTTTACAAATGTTTGTTGAATGACTTATATAGAATTATTTCAGAACCACAGAGTTATATGATCAATGGTATTTTTACCTCTTTCCAACAATGCCAATACGATTGACCTTACAGAACTATTATGAGTAGAAAATTTGGCAAACTCTAAAGTGCCCTAGAAATATGAGCTGTTCTTCTAAATTCCAGGCTGCACTGATGCTTCTCTTTTCTTAAGTGCTCTTGCACTAATAATCAGGAACACCCAGTTTAATACTTAGTTGTTCTTCATGCAATATTTCTCTTTATATTTAGTTAGATTATAAACTCACTGAAGGAAAAGGCATATGTCCTCTTTCATCGCAGCACAGAACTGGAGGAATGGTAGATACTCAGTAAATACTTATTGGTTTATTGAATAATCTTCCAAGCATTTTTTTGGCCCTGGAAATCTAGCACCAAACTTTTGCCCTTGAAATACATTTTATCCCAAAGTAGGAAAAGGCAGTGTGGAAAATGACAGAATGTGGAAAACAACAGTATGTGAAGAGCTGTGAAGACCAAGTAAAGGAGTTTAATGGGCCTATAGGTGGTTCAGTGGATAAAGTACTGGCCCTGGAATCAGGAGGACCTGAGTTTAAATAGCTCCCCAGACATTTATGTGACCCTGGGCAAATCACATAATCTTCTTTTCCTGAGTTCCTTATCTGTAAAATGAATTGGAGAAGGAAATGACAAACCACTCCAGTATCTTTGCCAAAAAAAAAAAACTGCAAATGTGGTCACAAAGAGTTGTATATGACTGACCAACAACAAAAAAAAATGAGTTTGTTTTATTTTAGAGGCAATAGTGAGTCACTGAAGATTCTTGAGTCTGACATATACATTTGAGAGTTACCTGCAGTAACAATATCAGATTTAGTATCAGAGCACCTGGTTTTGTCTTCTGGTTATTAGATGGCTCAGTGGGCTGAACTCTGGGTCTGCCATCAGGAGGACCTGAGTTCATATCTGGCTTCAGACACTTACCAGCTATGTGACCCTGGGCAAGTCTCTTAACCCTGTTTTCCTCAGTTTCCCCATCTGTAAAAATGAGTGGGAGAAGGAAATGGCAAACCACTTAAGTATCTTTAACAAGAAAATTCCTTGGAAAATATGGTCCACAGGACCACAAGGAGTCAAATATCAGTAAATAACTGAAAAACAAACAAGTCACAACCACCCTTACCTCCTTAAATTGAAGGGTTGGGCTAATGTGCTTTCTAATTCTAAGTCCTAAAAAATAGTTAAGCTTTTACCCTGATCATCTCTTTTTTTTAACGCACAATCATATGTCAATATTTGTCAACCTGTACAGAGGACTCCACAAGGCTAATGGGGAAAATATAGAGAAAATAGAATACAAAGTCTCATATTGGTGGGGAATTTCAATTTAGTGAAAAGGAAGAAATACATATAAATATTCTAAGAATGCCTGTTAGGAAAATGGGAAACAAGATCAGTGGTAATGTTATAATTGGTATAGGGTTAGTGACTGTAAGCTTCCTGGAAGAAGGAAGCCTGGTATGAAGGTGGTGACAGAAAGAATTTAGTGAGAACATGTGGTGTCCAGGTGGAAAGATATGGTAAGGTGAAAAGCAAGCCAGAAATGTGCAGGAAAGAGCAAGATAATTGATTTGAACAAAGTAGACAATTCCAAATCAGGTGTAGCAAGAGGTAAGGCAGAAATTGAGAGTTGGAAGGAACTTCTAGAGATGTCTTGTCCAAGTCATACTTTGAAAAAATCTTCATGATAACATACTGGCAAAGGATCATCTAACCTTTGCTTGGAGACCTATAGCAAAGAGATATTTGCCTCCTCCCTATGTAGCTCATTCTACCTTTGGACAATTTTTCATATAAAGAAATCAATCCTGACATAAAGCCTCAGTTGGCATCTCTGCAGCTTTCCTCATTGCTGCTAGATCTACCCTCTGGGGTCAAAGAGAACCTATCTACTCCATCATCCAGGTGACAGCCCTTCAAATACCTGAAGATAGCTCTTACCTCCCCCCTAAATCATGTCTCCCTCATTTTGAGTGTGCCCAGTTCCTTCAACGGATCATCATATGACAAAGATTCTTTAGCTTATCAATATTCTTTTTGATCAAATGAGATAATTTGTAAAGTGCTTAGCACAGTACCTGGTACCCAGTAGGCACTTTATAGATGCTTATTCTCCTTTCTTCTTAAATGGGAGCATCCAGAACTTAATCTACTACTGCAAATGACATTTGAGGAAAGCAGTGTAGAGAACAGTTGCCCTCTTAGTCCTAGAAACTGCCTCTTTTGGATGCCATATAACACCAGGAAATTATTAAATTATAGGAGGAACCTAAAATACAGACAGTGGAGAATTGAGAACTTCTAGAAATCCTGGACTACTTGAAATTGAAAGCAATAATCACTAAAATGTATATTTATAGTGCTTTGTGGTTATGAAGTGCTTTCATGTACATTTTCTGTTTTCATCATCACAACAACCTCGTGATGTACATAGCACAAATATGATTGTCCCCATTTTAGATATGAAGATATCTGTTCTCAGGGTGGTTAAGTGGCTTGAGCAGAGTATGAAGTGCCAGCAGAACCCAGGTTCTCTGAATCCAAGTCCAGTGTTCATTTCACTGTGGTGCACTACGTTTTAAGGATTCCCATAATTCCAGGCTGCTAGGCTGGATTTCGAAGGCTAGCAGGGCTATTTCGGCCTCCCTTTCCACTTCTAGAAAAGTACAAAGGAGCAGTCCTTGCTCAACCTACACCCAGGGGCCAGTGGGAAAATGCTCAATAATTGCCATCTAGAGTAATTCAAAGCAGAGGGGAAGATTTTGAGTACCTAATTGACATCATCCAAAGAGCACCTTGGGAAATGGGTGCTAGGTGAGGAGGAAGTGAAGTGGCAGTCAGAGAAATTGCCTAGGCTTCTGTTAGCTTCAGTTAGAGAACACGAGGTCATTGGAAACAGGAAGAGAATTGTCCAGGAACTCAGATCTCATGCCTAGGGTACAGTGGGAAAGTTTTCTGAAACAGGCTCCTGCAATTATACCAGCCACATCAGCAAAGACCTTATTGATTGAAACACTTTATATTGGAGGATCCGGGAAATCTCATGTCTTTTCCTAAAGAAAATATTAATCTATAAACCTAAAAAAAATCAGTGTGACCTAACAGCATGAAAGGAGTTGATTGAGGATGGGAAGAGAAGAACCAAAGAAAACTTACTCAATTTAAACAATATGAACCATAATTTTAATCTGTTATTTTTTTCCCCACCTGATGGATATCTTTGCTTCTGAGGGTAAAAAACAAGTTTTCAGAGTAATTTGAGAATTTCTAGATTATTCTCCACTACTTAAAAGTAAAGGCACAAATATAGTATCTTGGAAGCTCATGTGCTATTTGATTACTTATCTACCATTGATAACAGCTCTTTTAACTTAAGAATGCTGTCAGTAGAACGGGCAGCTTTAATTACATTGGCTTGAGCCTTGAATGTGAAGACTGCTTGATTAGAATTGATGAACCTTGGTTAATGAAAGCCCCTACAGGTTATGAGGTTGTATTATATAATTGAAGAGAATCTCAATTATCTAAAAAAGTTTTTTTTTCTCTCTCCCTGTACTTTATTGCTCAGTAAAAGATGAAAGGGAAACCTGACTTTACATTCCATCCTGCAAAGGGTTTTATTTAGGCATGATTCAAAGGGCACCTTTGACAATACTGTTTCATTATTAGACAGACAGGGTCCTTTGGTATTTTAGACTCCCTAGGTAATGATTTTGGATATTTTCAGTCATCGAGGTCTGTTTATATTCAAATCGCATGTAAGTTGATAAGATTGAATAAATTTAAAAATAGAAAGAATCAGAACAATGAAGAATTTAGCAATCTGGCTGGCTATCATTCTTCCACACAAAGTGTTTGGATCTGCTATTTGGATTAGCTGTGTGGGAGAAGATGGCTGCCTCTCTGGAGCAGATAACTTCCAATTTCTTAATGCTGTGATTAATTAAATGCATATGAGGGATCACCTGTAGTTTATGATAAGGACATAGTGATTCCCTTAGTCATGGTAATAAATCACAGCCATCATTTCCCCTTTGAGAGACAGGCCAATAAAATACAACTTGATGCAAATTCTTTTCAATATTTGTACTGGGTGTGAAACTAATTCCTGTGTTTGGAACGATTTTTGTTCTTTACATCTGTTCAAAAGATGGCTCAGCTATGAGGTTCTCTAAATGTAGGCAACAAAACAATGATCCTCAGGAGATTTCTGTGAAAGGAGAATTTCTGACCAATTGAACAAAAGTATCCTAAGTTAAGGGGAGTTTCTGTTCTTCTTGACCTTGTTTAAGTAGCTATTTGTTTCTCTACTCTGAAGCAATTTTAGATGCCTTGGTTAATCAAAAACATTTAAGTACCAACTATATGCCAGGTATCATGCTAATCTTTTAGAATGCATTAAACATAGATAAAATCCCCTGTCAAGGAGATTCCATTCCATTCATGAAGGAGATTGAGAAGACCTGTGTGCCTTGAGAGCATGGACTGTTTTTGTTTGTGTGTATGTGTGTGTGCCTTTTTGTTGTTGTTGTTTTGTATCCCCAGTACTTAACCCAATGCTTTGTAGTAGTAGAAGATCTAGAACACTAACTCAGAAGTACTGATTCCACACTCTTTTCCCTACATTAAGCTGCTGCAGGTCTTAGAAGGGACTAACTAGGTATCAATTTCCAGCCAACCCCCATGCACACACACACATACCTCAGTTCCATCTCTAAGGTCCTTCCCAGCTCATAAGCCTTTGAGTTTTGCTTTGTTGATTTTTATCTAAGACATATTTTTTTCAGTGTCTGAGACATGGTTAAAGTGAGTCTCCAGAAGCATAAATGTGACCATAAAAGTATGGTCCCACATACTTTTAATGGAAAGTGCCAGTAAAAACCTTCTTTCCTTTTATAGTCACTGCAAATATTTATTGTTCTGATATCACCAAGCTTTGGCCCAACGATGATGTTCATGAAGATAAGACATTATTTTGATGATTATATTTCTCCTGAAACTTCTTTTGATGTATCTGAGACCTTTATGAATCAAAATTCTAAATTAATCAATTGCCCATCTTGCAAAAGCTTGAAAAACCTAAAATAGAAAATAAATCAAGGGGTGGCCAGGTAGCACAGCGAGTAAGAGCACTGGCTCCAGTGTTGGGATGACTTGGTGACCAAATCTGGGCTCAGATACTTAGCACCACACCCAGAAATAACTGGCCGTGTAACCTTGAGCAAATTACTTAACCCCAATTGCTTTAAAAAACAATAAAAAAATAAATAAATCAAGTTGAAAGTAACCCAATATGGAATAAGGAATAAAATATTAATTTAATAATAAGAATACCTTGCATTAATTTAATATTTGGCAGCATATAAAGTGCCTTTATACCTTTTATCTCATTAGTACTTCATAAGAGGCCTCCAAGATAGGCAGGGCATGTACTTATTTCCAATTTACACATGGGGAAATGAAGGCTTGGAAAGAGTAAGTGACTTCCCTTAAGTCAATTTATCTTTTCAAAATAGGCAAAACCCATTGTTTAAAAAGCCATTTCCCAATGGTTCAACTTTTAATTTCATGTTCAGTAGCTGTTATATCCAAATAAGTATGAACACATAATTTGAAACTGAATGTCAAACTTGATCATTGGAACATAACAGATGTGCCCCCAGTAAGGCAAGGGGATATTTGGAGCAACACTGTTTTAAAAGCAATTTCTTTGTAAAAGCAAATATTAATGAATCACAAAAGGACAAACATCTACCACATGGCCATATCTTCATTTGCTCCAATATACATGCATTGGGAGTCACATTCACACTGGCCTGAAAGACTACCAGAAAGGAAACTATATGATTAGAGGAGGCAAAGCCTGATTTGCATCTAAAAAATGTAGTGCATGCTCATTTATGTGCAAATGTAATGGAAAAAGGCTCTAGGTAAAGTGGCTAAAACCTAAACAAAATAAACACTTAATTTTCTTTTATTGTACTGTGTGACTATTAATAATATTATGGTACCAAGTCAGAAACATTAAACTAAGCAGGGGAGCAATAAACGTCCCTAGACTGTGCAATGCTGTTGATATTAGTGGTTAATAGCTTCAGAGTTCACATAAAATGCAGATTGAAGTACAAAGAAGATGTTTAGTACAGTCAGCAGTGGTAGTGAACTGTTTACAGGTGAAACCACTGATGAGAGGGCAGACCCAGCAGGAGCAGCTTCTGTGAAAAATATCAAGAAAGCAACTGGGTAAATCACTTCATCTCCCTGGGCTTGTATCCACTGCCAGGTATGTTTACTTAAACTAGGGAGGTTCTTCTTGATACTTAATTACATCCTTCTGGAAGCTTTCCTTTGGCTTTTCGAGGAGCGCCTTTGCTCAGGGCAAGGTTGGCCCTTTCCCTTTGGCCATGTCCCCCAATCTCCTTCCAAAATAGAATGGTGAGGTGAGCTCAATTAAGTAGTGCTAGGAAAAAATTTGGATGCAGATTTCACTCTTGCTTCCCCTCCACTGGTATATATATTAGCAATCAGGGCACAAGACCTGCCCCTCTGATTTTCTGAAGAGCAAGAATAGGACCTTTGGCATTTTTGTCCCCTGAGGCCTAGGATGTGCCATTCCTCACCACCTTCGGAGTGTTTTTGTCCCTAGTTATAATTCATTGATCTAATTGTTGTTGTTTTGTCATTTCATTTGTGTTCTACTCTTTGAGGCCTCATTTGGGGTTTTCTTGGTAAAGATATAAGAATAGTTTGTCATTTCTTTCTCCAGCTCATTTTACAGATAAGGAAACTGAAGCAAACAGGATTAAATAACTTGCTAATAAGTGTCTGAGAGCAGATCTGAATTCAGGAATTCCTAACTCCAGGCCTGGTACTCTAATCTACTGCACCACCACTTCTTATCACTCATTTCCAATGGTATTAAGTCAGGACATTAGAAGAACATCATGGAGGAGTAAATAGAGTTCTGGACTTGGAGACAGAAAGACCTTAGTTCAAAACCTGCCCCAGATATTTACTAGTTATGATCCTGGGCAAATCCTTTAACTATTCCATGCCTCCATTTCCACATTTGTAAAAATGGAGAATTGTACTTAATGGCCACTAAGGTCTTTTCCAACTCTAAATCTATGCTCCTATTGTTTCTTAACTCTCTCCATCTAAATGATTATTATGTATGTGTATTCACAACTTGTGTGTGTGTGCGTATACAATGTGTGTATATGTTCTCCCTATATTATGTGTTTTTGAAGGCAGAGATTACCATCTCAGTTTTGTCTTTATATCAATCCCTGTGGATCTAGTACAGTTCTTGACATATAGTAGGCACTTAAAAATACTTGTTGATTGGTTGAGTGAAAAGTGACAAAGTTACTAAATGATATTATATGTGAGTCTATAGTCAGATCAAAGGAACGTCGTATTATAGATTTAGATATGGACAGCATCAGAGAAACCATCTATTTTAACCTCCTCCTTTTATATAGTTGAATGTGATGAAAAAATAGAAACATGAAAATATATCTTTCATGCCTATAAAATAGAAGGTTTGGTTAAAATGTATTCTAGCCACATGATACATATATTCATATACAAATATCTTTATAATATATTTATCTAAGGGGCCACTAAGTGGCATAGTAGATAGAGCACAGGCCCTTGAGTTCAAAATAGACCTCAGACACTTGACACTAGCTATGTGACCCTGGGCAAGTCACTTAATACCAATTGCTTTCAAAAACAAATTTACCTATAAAGTATATTAAAATTCTATGACATATAGAAATAATTGAACAATTATTGAAATTAAAGTTATAAGAAGACAAGAATGTAGTATATTGAGTTAAATTAGCATTCAGCTTTGAGAATTTCCATTATGAAAATAAGTCATTTGTATATTTCCTAAAATTTGAAGAATGTTTCCATCATCATATCTGAGCCTCAAAACAACCTGTGAAGCTCAGTACCATAGGTGTTATTATTCCCTTTTAACAGATGAGGTAACTAAGGCACAAAGTGCTTAAATTCTTGAGCAAATCCAGTTAATTAAATCTTAGAGATAGAATATGAACACAGGTCTTGTTTGTTCCAAGTCCAGTAATCTATTCCATAGTCCATGCTGCTCCTCTAGCACTGTTGGGAATGAAGGAGAGAGAAGGTTTAGGGTTAATGCACCATAATTAAGGACAATCATGGAGACTTGCTGAATAATGTAATACTTAACAAGAGTCAAAAGGTGTAGGAGGAAAAAAAAACAACAAAACAGAATCCTTTGTTCTCTGATTTCAGAGAAGGGAAGTAGAATGAGGAGAAAAGAATTAAGGGTTGAGTATGTGGCTGGGAATGTTTGAAATAAATTCAGTTCTTCACCTTGCTTGTAACCTCAGTTTCATTGTACCTAGGCACATTTTGCTAGCTGTTACTTAGGCAGGATTCCGGATTGGTGAAGAAAGAGCCTGATTAATGACTATTTTGTCTAGTAGAGACATCTCTCTACATAGTCCTTTCCATCTGAGTTGAATTGAGGTTGAAGTTTCCTCCATGTTTCCTCCTTTTAGAATTTCAGCTCTTTGCAAGCAGGGTAGTCTTACTTTTCTATTTCTTTCTTTCTTTCTTTTTTTTTTTTTTTTTGCTTTTTTCTTTCTGCAGGGGGGAAGGCAGGGCAATTAGGGTTAAGTGACTTGCCTAAGATCACATGGCTAGTTTTTGTGTTGTGTCTGAGATCAGATTTGAACTCAGGTTCTCCTGATTCTCTGTTCACCTAGCTGCCCCTTATTTTTCTATTTCAACCCACTGTGCCTCACACATAACAAGCACTTAATTTTTTTTAATTTAGTCATTCACACTTTTTGTATGAATTATTATAATATAGAGACATGTTCACTTGGGCTTTTTTTGCAGTCAGACTCATTTAGATGCATTTAAATCTTCAGAATGGAAAAAAACAAAACAAAAAAACCACATCAATGGCATTTTCCTTCCTCCACTCCCCCATTAGGCCAATGAATCAGATTTGGCTCAGACAAAAGAAGCACAAACTTCTTTTTTTTTTTTTTTTTTGCTGGGGGAGGAATTGATGTGTGACCATTATTATCTACTATTAATTAGATTTGAAGGCTAATATTAAACTTAATGAAAATGTTTCTTTTCTAAATAGAATTTCTTTCTTTCTTTCTTTCTTTCTTTCTTTCTTTCTTTCTTTCTTT
>NW_027187336.1:8999794-9117980 GCF_028583685.1 Petaurus breviceps papuanus | reverse complement strand
TTCTTTCTTTCTTTCTTTCTTTCTTTCTTTCTTTCTTTCTTTCTTTCGATTTTGGAGGGCAATTGGTGTTGTGACTTGTCCGAGGTCACATGCTAGTTTTTGTGTTAAGAGTCTGAGGCCGTATTTGAACTCAGATTCTCCTGACTACAGGGCCGGTGCTCTATTTACTGTTCCACCTAGCCACCCACTAAATAGACTTTCTTGGCTGTTGCAGTTTGCTTTAGCAGCTAATTATTAAGAAAATATCTTTAGTTGTTAAATGTGGCTCTTGTTCTTAAAATTTTTTTTATATTTTATAAGCATAATAAACAACTACTCATATTAAGTATTATTGTAATAAGAGTCTTGATAATTACAATCCAAAACATATACATAGAGTTTAATTTTTTTTCTGTGGTTATATAATGGAAATGTCATTATATGTATTCTGTTTTTCTTTTTAAAGTAATTGGGGTTAAGTAACTTGCTCAAGGTTACATGGCCAGTTATTTCTGGGTGTGGTGCTAAGTATCTGAGCCCAGATCATCCCGACTCTAGGGCCGATGCTCTTACTCACTGTGCCACCTGGCCACCCCTATTATATGTATTCTTGACTGCTGTATTTGGTAATGAAAAATTAGAGCAAAGTGATTGGTATGATATGTTGCCTAAGGCAAGTACTGTTAATTTTTACCTCAAGACATAGTCTACTATTTATTTTAGAATCCTATGAATGTGAGGAGACCCTTAAGTGGTCATATAATTTATTGACAGATACATGAAAAGACTATGTGTATAAAACATAGGTACCTTCAAACCCAGGGACTTCAATATTCATCTCGATTGTTACCTTGATAAAACCTGGTTGCACAATTTCTCAACTTCAATGGCTTTTCTTTGCTTGACTTGAAGTACGTGCTCACCCACAACCATATACTTATTGCAGACAATGCAATTTTCTATTTTACTAGAAAGGTTGACAATATCTAATGTGAACTTCTTCAGTGCCAGTCCTCTAGTCATCAAAGGTCCTTAGAATCATCATCAACTTTTTCCTCCTTCACTTTAGTTGTAGAAAAATAGATACCCTTACTCCTCCATAAAGCTAAGTCATATACCTGTGATCTGGATCCCATGCTTTCCTGCTTCCCTCAAGATTTGCTTAAACTCATATCATTCACACATCTTCAAATACTTCCTCCATGTGAGATCTTTCCCTTCTACCTACAAACATGCTTAATTCTCACCAGTCCTAAAAAAAAAAAAAAGTCTTCTAACTTTTCCGTGTTTCTAAACACTACCCTAATGGTCCAGTGGTGTTAGTGTCTAATTTCTCTCCTAGATGAATTTTCTTACCATCATATTATTTTCTTATTGATTAAAAAATCCTCCAGTTTCTATTACAAATGCTCTAGATACAATAGGTACTTTTAAAATGTCATATTGTATTTTTGTTTTTCATGAGTAATTTGTTGAATTTTGCTATAACAACTATATTATGTTTCCATACAATATAATTCTGCATTAAGAACTCATCATCCATTTTGGCCCTTTAGTCTGTAATCTGATACTACTATGACAAAGCCTCTGTTTCTCTCTGATTTGATTTTTTAAATTAAATTTTATTTTAACAAAATAATTCTCTCCATCCTACTCCCCATCAGTGAAAATGAAAAGAAAGAAAAATAGCTCCTTTGTTACAGATATGGACAGTTAAGCAAAGCAAATTCATTGTCATTTATACACACACACACACATACACACTCACTCACTCACTCATACTCATTCTGCTCTCTGAGTTGTTCCCCTCTCTGTCAAGAGATATTTCATTATCAGTCTTCTTGAATCAGAGTTGGACATTTGCTTTGGTAAGAGTTTTGACCAAAGTCTTTTAAATCTGTTTATTTCTCTTGTTATGTTCATATCTGATTCTCTCCAGAGGGCTGAATTAGAACTGATAGATAGAAATGGTCACTACCATTCCTCCCCCAAAATATTTTTGAGTTTTAATGTATGTGAATATCTTCTTCACCTATGAAGCTACTCTGCTTTCCCTTCTGCCAAATCTTCAACTCATGAGCAAGCTGTATACTTTCATTGCTGTATTCCAGATATGAGTTGTATCCCATCAATTTCTTGCTCATGTTCTTTATTACCTATATTCCATGCATTAATATATAGACAGCAAAGACCATTACCATAAATTCTGTTCCTTTTCTTCATTGTTTTCTCCTGTGAATTAATTATTGGTTATCCTGGCTGTGATTATTCTTTGTATGACTTCCTTACTGTTCTCTAAAATATCTCATTATAGCTCTTTTCCCCCTAGGAATTTATCTCTCCCTTCCTATCCCCCCCCCCCCACCTTAATAGGTATGTGAAATTCTTCAATCAGGTTGAAAAGAATCCAATGAGTGCGTCCAAGGATGGAGGACTGTTGGCTTAACACTCATTGAAATGAAAAGCTTAGTTGGCTACAAATTCAATTCAGTCAACAGTGGATTGTGGCAGCCAAAAAAATAAATGTAATCTTTGGCTGCATTTATAGACGTCCAGTGTCCAAGATCAGGGAGGTGATAGTTTCACTGTACTCTGAAATGATCAGACCACATATGGAGTACTATGTTCAGTGTTCCATGTCACAATTTAAAAGAAACATTGACAAACTAGAGCATGAACAGAGATGGGTGAACAGATTGATGAGGGTTTTGGAAACTATGTTACCAGTAAACGGTTCAAGGAAATGGTAATTTTTTTGCCTGCAGAAGAGATTGTGATGAGTTTTTTTTTTCTTTCTTTGGACGGGAGTACAGGGGTGGTTTGATTACTATCTTCAAATATTTGAAGAGCTATCACAAGAAAGATTGATTCAACTTATATATCTGATTATCTCCAGAGGGCTGAATTAGAACTGATAGATAGAAGTGACAAGGAGGAAGATTTCCATTTCCTACAAGGAGGAACTTGCTAGCAATCTGAGCTCTCCAGCAAAAGAATGAGCTACCCTGTTAAGTAGTGAGTTCCCTTTACAGTGGCAGTGTTAAAACAGAACCCAGATGCTCACTATCTACCTGGAAGGATTCTTCCATAGATGGTAAATTAGATTAGATATCCCTAATGTCCTTTCAATTCTGAGTTCATTTTGATTCTAATTCTATTGTTCTCTAATGGAGACTGAGGACAATGGGACTATAAAAATCATACAACTTTATAGATGTCAGAAAATTTCAGCTCCTTTATATCCTTCATTTCTTTCTCCATCAAAGAATTGGCTGATGTGTTTCAATGATGCCAGTCAACTTCCAACATAAAAAGTATTTATGAGTAGTAAATAAATGGACCAAGAATCACTAATAGAGCAGAAGATTGTTAAACTTCCCATATGCGTGGAATTATTCCTTAGACTTATTTGCCAAAAGTTCCTAGAATAGATATATCATCTCATAGTTATCAAGTACTTTCATATCTATTATCTAATTTGATCTTTATAGCAACTCCATGGTGGGGAGTGTGTGTGTGTGTGTGTGTATGTGTGTATGTGTGTGTAGATAGATAGTATAAGCATAATGATCCTCTTTTTGTAGATGAAGTAACAGGGTTAAAGAAATTAAGACACTTGCTCCAGATCACAGCTTATTAATGAAGTTGGGATTCACATTGTGGTCTTCCAATTGCAAATCCTATGTTCTTCCCAATGTATCATGTTGCATTACTAGAATTTCAGAAGGCACATTATCAGTGATCTGTACTCACAGATGAGATATAAAAATAAGAGCATAGTTTAATCTGGAGGAATACTCAATCAGGAATATCTGGGTCCTATTTCCTAGAGGAGATGACATATTGGTGACTAAGGCATGGTAAGGGAAGAGTTATCCCCTCTTAGGTAGGTATTCACTTATGGTGATACATTTAGGTATTCACTTATGCTTGCTTGAATTGGGATCCAAGCAAGCATAAGCGAAATGACCAGGTTGGTTTATTATCTATCAGGATTTCTTTGTATTACTAAAATCTAAAGGGTTTAGAAGAGGGGGAAGATATTTCGGGAATATAGATCTAGTTTGGGAGGTCACTACTGGATCAAGAGGCAAGATTTACAGGGTTTGAGGAGCTTACTGTCTGTAAACTGAGTCCTAGCTGTAACTAGGATGGGTGACAAGGGCTATTGCCCAGAGTGCCAAAATGCAGAAGAATCAGTCAGCAGTTTCTACAATTCAAGTGGATTACTACCCCCACCCCCCACTACTTCTGCCTTCAGGCAACCACGGGCAAGGGTAACTTTTCCCTGGCCTAGATGGACTCCTTTCCCCTGATAGTAACCTCCCTAGCAAAGTGTCTAGTCAAAGTGTCAGGTCTATTTGGATTGGATCTGGTGCCTTGTGAACTGAGATCTTTCCCTCCAAGTCCAACTCAACTGAATTCATTTATGAAAAACTTCATTTGTTGTGTTATATGCCCTTAATGTCAGAATGGCTAAGTTCAACTCAAGCTGTATCCCCAAAGTCTCACATCTTTGCAAAGGGTGTCTACCTTAAACCACTGTTACTGTAATCATGGACTGTTTCTCCTGTGCTCCCATCTGACTCAGCCATACCAGTCAGGCCATGCATTCAGACAATCCAGGATTATGTTGCTGTTATATGTCAAAGTCCCTTAGCTTTTTTCACATTAGCTTAGTAGATAAAAGCAGAGAAATACTCAACAACTGCGAGACAGAGCTGAAGGTAAAATTAATGAATCAATAAAATAAAATGCATGTATCCTTAGATTTATCAAGATATTAACTGATCTGTTTATATATGGTTTTCTTTAAAAAAAGTTTTAAGCAAGTAATTAATATTAGAAAATACTATTATGGGATGTTTTTTAGAATAAAGATTTCACTATTCAACTTTATAAACATGGAGATAAAGTCTATAGTTCAGGAGATAATCTTAGTATCTCAATTTGTCAACATTAATGAGTTGGCTATTTGAACAGGTGAAACTTGAGTTTTATACCATTAGGCCCTTTCTTTCTGCTATCCTGATACACCCCTGAGTGATTTAGATATTATCCTTAACAGAAAAGAAAGAAACATTTGGGTGTGCCTAGAGGCACACTTTTTTTCCCCTTCCCAATAAGTTTTTGTATCAAAGATGATACACAAAATCCATAAGGGTCTGTGTGACACTTTAATTTGCATTCACAGTGAGGTTTGCGAATTGTTAACTTTGGAGATAGACATTTATTTGGGAGGGGGCAGAAGGGAAGGAAAAGCTGGAAAGGAGAGGAATAGCTCATCTCTAAATTCCTACTTCATATGTTTTAGATGGATGGAGGCCAGAAGACTGGAGACAATTCAAGTCTTCACTAGCTTAGTGCATCTGAAATTTCTGGCTGCCTGACAGAAAATGTTGTTTGCATTTTTTTCATAGCTCTTGAGGCTCAGGATGTGGCCTGTTAAAACTAGAAGAAAAAAAAAAGCCTTCAGGGGAAGGGGCTTTTCTTGCATTGTTAAAGAGTTTCATCTTCTCATCATCTCCTGTGTAATCTCAGCTACCTTTTTTCCCCCCTAGAGACAAGGAAACTTGTACTAAACTGGTGAATAAAACCCAAACTAATGGCATGTCAGTGTACACTTCAGCGGCTATGGATGGGCATGTTCCAGATTCAATAGAAGTTCTCTTTAACCCTATTTGTTTAGCTTAAATGAAACAAAAACTTTATTGATGCTCACGGAACTCAGAATATTTACAGTGCTAGCCATCACACACAGTTGCACACCCAAGTCAAACTTAATACACAGATTTATTAGCTAGCAGCAAATGGAATGGATGAATGACATCAAAGCTGGATCACAGGAAGTGGTGGAAAATGTGTATAATACTCACATACTCCCACCCACTGATTCTAGGATAGGGAAAAGGAAAGAGGGAAGAAAGAAGGAAAAATATGTTTAGTTTTGTGCCTAGTATAATTTTCAGCGACCTTGAGTTATTTTTGTTTCATCAGATGGCCAACTGCTTGGCTGCTTCATAGAAAAATTTGTAGAAAATAATTAGTGTTTACCTAATACCTTAATAAAATGGAGTGGACAACCTCAGTCTTTAAAAATGGATTTTTTGATTTGTCTTTCAAACAAAACAACATGAATAAATGCTGCTGAAGAGGAATTCAATTATTTTACATTTCACCCCATATTCTGGTGTTCCCCTTCATAGAACAACTCATAAATGCTATCTTTGATTCATGTTATTGATTGTTCTAAATGAAATTATTTTCATAACATTTTGTTATTTCCAAGCAGTTCAAAGACAGTTTTTTCTATTTGTTTCTGTAGTATAAAAACCTGTATATTCTCCTTTAATCATTCCTAGTGCTTAGATGCTTCATTTATCTATATTTGTGTGTGTGTGTGAGGTATGCACATGTGTTCCTAGCCTTGTTCTACATATATGGACATCTATAAGTACCCATCAAAGTAGGCAAGAATTTTCAGTTATGATGTTTGATCCCTAACCAAGAAATATTAGGGAATAATATTAAAGAATAAACTTCACAGACTAGAAAAGCTATTATCTTAAAATGATGTAAATTCAGTTATGAAATGGAAAGTCTATTACATGATTAATGGAGGTTAATGAAGATCATAGAATCTTTAGACCAGATGAAATAGAGGCCATTTAATACAATTCCTTCAGTCTTTATACAGGCTTCATTAGCATAAATGGAATCTCTCAAGTTTTTAGATGTATCCAAAGAAGACAACAGCTGGAAAATGAATGATATGCATAGATATGGAAGTTGTTAATCCAGTGGTCAGGAACCTGAGATCTAAATATGATATCTTTGGTATTACGGATACTGTTGCTTACCTCTGTCAGTGCTGACTAAGCTGACTCAATCCATATAGAACTATTTATTGAATGCCTATATGTGGCTACCACTTTGCTACATATTGTGAATGCTGTAAGAGGAGTGAATTCAATTACTTTGCATTATTTTGTAATCATTTGTATATGAACATATTATTACTCCTCCAACACCCAAGAAAATATAAATGTGTGTTGAATTCTCACCCAGATGACTCCTTCTAACTGCAGGTTTCCCACAAGGTTCTAACATGGACTCTTTTCTCTTCTTCTATTGTACTACTTCACTTGGTGATCTCTCATAGATTTAATTACCATCTTCATGCTGATGGTTCTCAAATCTATGTATCTTTCCCTAACCTCTCTGATGACCTACAGTTTCACATGTCCAAAACAGAACTCATTATCTTTCTCCAAAACTCTCCCTTCCTCCGAGCTTTTCTATTACTGTTGAGACAACACCATTCTCCTAGTTTTCCTATACCTTACTCCCTGCCTTTATTGTTATTTTCATTTCCATTTTTACTTTCAGGCAATAGGATTTCCTTCTTTTGAATGAAAAGATAATATCCCCTTTTCAGAGTGGTATGGATATCACGGCACAGCAAGCTTTGCAAGAAACGTAAATTATTTCAATCTTCCAATATCTTGACTCACTTATAGCCAATGAGTGCCAAGACATTGCCACAGTAGTCCAAAACTGAGGGAAAATGTATTCATATCTTTCTAGTAGCATTATTCCCTTTTTGAAATTTCAAAGGAAGTATATTCTGAAAAATCTGGTTGACCAACCAGTCCGAAATGGAACCTCTGTTTATAATCTTCTGGAATCTGTTAGCAAAAATGTTTCCACCAAAGTTGAAAATAATATATGAAGACTGAGGACATAATCTAAACATATTTGCCCAGTTAAAACCCTTCAGGCAAATATGTAGTCATGTATCCAGATGGGTTTTACCCACAAGGCCCAATAACTAGATTGACTCCATGTATGACTGAGTAAACAAATCTAGCAGGATATGTTGACTTTGTATAAAGCTAATCTTAATCCTCTGGGATGAACTTAGTTAAAATATCTTGAGCTATGCCCCCCCCACCAAAAATTAAAAGAATACAACTCATTTGCTAAAGTAAAGAATGTAAAAATGTTTATATCTAATTGGACGATGCTTCTATGGCATATATGTTTCTGGAAGCCTACCCTCAATAAATGTCCTTAAAAGAAAACTGGAATACAAGTATAAGGTACAGAACATATTCTTTTGCTTAGGCAGATATGAGTTAATTATCTCATAGCTTGATCTATGACACTTATCTCTAATCTTGGCACAGGAAGACACTCAAGAAATTGGTATTCGCTGAAATAATAAGCAGTGTTTAATAAAGTGCCCATCTTGGGAGTCTTCAAAGCATGTTTTTTACAGGTTCCAAAATCACATCCCTAAAGAAAGAGAAAGCAGTTATTCAGTTTTGTCTGAGGTCCTGACCCAGGTGATAAGCTACATATATATGGCATTAAATTTTTGTCATAATTTTAACATATTAAAATGCATAAATGTGTTGTATATATACTATTCCAAAAAGAACTCTACCATGTGCCAATTCAATTGCAGATTTCTACTAATGTGTATCTTTTATGTGTATTATCTAGATTTTGTACAGCATAACTGTATATCATGTCCAGTCATGTTTCAGTCGTGACTGACTCTTGGTGACCCCTTTTGAAGTTTTCTTGGAAAAGATCCTGGAATGGTTTGTCATTTCCTTCTCCAACTCATTTTACAGATGAGGAAACTGAGGCAAACAGGGTTAAGTGATTTGCCCAGGCTCACATAACTAGTGTCTGAGGTCAGATTTGGACTCAGGAAGATGAATTTTCTTGACTCCAGGCCTAGCAGTCTATCCACTGTACTACCTAGTTGCCCAACTGCACACTATAGGTGTATAATAAATGTTTGTAGAATTGAGTTGAATCACAGAACACACGTATAGGCACTATAGGAAGTTCATGTGTGCATTCAAATTCCACATTGGATCTACTGACTCAAATTGCATCATATGGTATGTTTTTTCCTCCTCCGTTCTTCCCCTTTCTCATGCCACAAATATGTATGTATGTGTGTATGTGCATGTGTGCATACATATACATATATATATATACGTGTTTTAAAAATGCCTCTGTTGATATACTTTAGAGATACATTTATGAGGAGTTTTTATAGGGTGCATATCTTAATTTCCTTAGGTGTTTTCATTCAGGACACTAAAAATGTACACATAAATGTCCCTTCTATTGATTTACAATACAGAGTGACAAAAAAGCAGTTTAATTAACAGAAAATTATTGGTGTTTATGGGATAATTGCCAGCATAAATTAGGAATATGAGACAAGTTCCAAGAGTTGCATTATTCTCTGTGAAGTTAAGTTTGTTGCAAGAAAGTAAAGATAGTTCTGAGAACTAATCTTTGTGTTCATTATTGCTTCATTATTTTTAGCATTGTTCTCAGTCCTTTCTCTTTACTTCATGTTTTGCTCAATGGTGGCTCCCCTGGCCTTGACTCCTTTACTTTGCAGTTGGAATCTGTGGCTCAGTTCAGACTTTTCTCACAGTTTCCCCAGTCTGACTCCTGTTATCATTTTATATTCTATATGCCTTAAAGTTTGAGGTCTTATTTAAATGAGTCTAATTGAAAGTTTTCTCTTATTTTTTTAAGTGATCTATCTTCTGCTATAAATCTGAGCTATATATCTAGCCTTTATGAGGATAACCTGATAGAGAAACTACAATGCTTGGTTCATTCAATAAATATTAAGCATTTCATAGGCAAAGACTGGGGCTCATACAAAGATGCAGTGAGGACAGAGCCTGCCTTCAAGGTGTTTACAGATTTAGTAAATGGAAAGTAAGACATAAACACAGGCAAACATCATCCTCACCCTCATCATCCATTCTCATGTTCAGTGCTTTAGGATTTATGATGCATTTCAGTTATATTATCTCGTATGATCCTCATAGTAACCTTGTACAATGGCAGGCGCTATTATTTTCCCCCTTCTCCATTTTAAGGATGAGTAATCTGAGGCTCAGAAAGATTGCCATTTTCTCAAGGTCAAAGAGATAGTCATATTTACCTGAATTATATTAGAGCAGTGTCCTCTGTGTATACCATATTCATTATATTGTCCACCAGGTGATTTTATGTGAAAACATGAATTTCTTAAACTTTGTGTTAAAACAGCTTCTGTTAAGGTTAAGTGAATATTTCCAGCTTTTTCTGCATAAGTTTTATTTTGGGTTGGGGGAAGTGGTAAACAAAATGTACCTCATGTTGGTGCATATTGGACAGCAGCCTGAGTCTTGCCTTTCCATTGGGGTGCTTTTTGAGGTGGTTGGTTTTTTTGGAGGGGGGGAATGGGGAGAGTATGGGACTTATCATTATGTTGTACCCTTTCCTTTTAAGTTTTAGCCTCCCTCCACCCAACACAGATACCCCAACTCCACAAACCCTAGAACACTTTTGAAGTCATCAATAATCTTCCATTTCTCCTCTGCCTTGCAGGATGTATTTTACACCTTTGTTTTCCCAGTGTCCTCTTGTCTGAGGAACAGGGGTATGCTTTCAGCAGTGGACAGGAGGCACTCACATAAAAAGGAAGCAGACTGCTCAAGAAGAAGCACACACACTTAATGTAGCATTATTTTTGAGCCAAGTGTTGTGTTATTTTTGGCCAGCAAGATGTTTTCTTATATGTCTCATAGAGTTGAAATATTAATGTAGTGGAGTGAGCTGGGTAGCTCTGTCTCAGAAGACTAATTTCTCAGATCACCTGCCCTGAAGAATACTAAACAGAATCCTTTCTTTGCAGTACCCTGATTTTACATGTATAGAGGTTATTAATGAGCAGGCAAAATTCACATCTATGTTGAGAGAACCTTTTGCAGAAGAAAGAGGTAGAATTGATGTTCCTGTTGTCCTCAAGGGGCAGTTAGGTGGTGTAGTGAATGAAGCTTCAGCCCTGGAATCAGGAGGACCAGAGTTCAAATGTGGCCTTAGACACTTGATATGCTTACTAGCTATGTGACCTTGGGCAAGTCACTTAACCCCAATTGCCTTGCCCTTCCCCCTCAAAAAAAATGAATTGTACTTATTGTCCTCAAGCCTTTGTATTCTGAAGCTTAGAAGGCAGGGAGGAATGGAAAGAGCACCAGGCCAGGCTATCTTGAGCTTCTAATTCTGATTCTACAACTAACTTGTTAGCTATGTAGCCTCCAGCAAACCCTGCCACCTCTTTGAGCCTCAACTTCCTCACATGGAAAATGAGACATTTGACTAGAGTCTAGATCAGGGCTTCTTAAACTTCTTCCACTCACTCTCCCTTTCCCCCCAAGAAATTTTCACATGGTCCTGGGTATATAGGTATATAAACAGGTATAGCTATTAGACACTTACTTATAATAAATCATAAAGAAATTTATTTTAAAGCAATTCTTTGATATATATATATAATGTTTTCATTTATTAAAACAGAAGCAGATTTGCATACTAAAGAGATAGATGTGCTTGTTCTTACACAAAGAATTAAATCTTGGCAGAATATTTGATAGTGTACAGTGTCTTCAAAATTTTTCAAAGTTGATGGATATTTTTTGATTTTATAATCATCAATGCTTGGAATGCTACTTTGCATAAATATGTAGTACAAAATCACAGAAGTATGTTTAGGGTCATTTCAGAAGTTGTTGGAAATTCTGTCCCAATCCCAAGCCAAAATTCATTTAACAATTTTGAATGTACAGTAAAAACACTGCAATTCAGAACATACAATAGTTGAGGTATTCCTGGGAGCATTTGTTGGTGTTGTGTGGTGTGAGAGAATGCACAGTGCTAAGTGCACATGCTTTGTGTTCAGAACCAAGACTGCAGTGAAGTTGTGTGATACGACATTGGCAAGGACTGCTAGAAACACCTTGTATTCATTACATGCGATTTTGAATCAATTTTTGGTCATTGCACATTCAGAAACATTTTACTGTTGCCAATTTTTTTTCCAGAACACCCCACATTGTTATGTAGCCCCACAGAGGGTCATGAACCACAGTTAAAGATTACCTAGGATGTCCTCTACAATTCTGATACTCTGCCATTTGCCTGTTGGCCTAAAGAACATCAGATCATGTCCAGAGTAAAGGACCATTTTCAGGCTAATTGAATTTAATTCAATATGCATTTATTAAAGTGCCCTGTGTATAACACACTATGCTAGGTGCTTAGATATAAAGATAATTTTGAAAAAATAATGCTTTTTCAATTAATTCACATTTTCTTCCCTTCCTACTTGGGGAGAAAAAAGAAAATACAAATGAAATCTTTGTTATTAATATGGACAGTCTAGGAAAGTAAATTCCAGCACTGGCATGTTTCTAAAAAAAGTTAAATAATAGTCCCTGCCCTCATGGAGCTGTTATTCTATTGGGAAGAAACACCAGGAAAAGAAACAAGTAAATATAAAGTCATTTTGTGGTTGAGAAAACAAAAAAAAAAACTGTGTAATAGTTGGCTCTTAAACTTAGTTTTGAAGGAAGCCAAAGATTGCATGAAACGCAAAGACTTTGGGCCCCTTTTGTATCATTCCGCCTTCTGTATATGTTGTTGATAAATGTTAATTGGGTAACCACTTTTGATCTGCTCTGGGGAGGAAAGACCTACCTTAAAATCAGGTTGAAGCAAGTTTGCTGAAGTACAAGTGGTATATTACCTTAGGGGGAAAAAGTAAGTGCTGCACCTTTGAGTGATTGTTATGGGATTGTGTGTGGCATTCTGAATTGTGAAAAACATCATTTTAAAGCCAGTCAGGGCATCACAACTCACTTCTTTTTAAGAAACATCTTGACTTTTACAGATGAAATTGACTGCTGGGGAGGATTGTCCTTTTCAACAGAGATGGGTCCCCTACTTGCAGTGAATGTAGAATTCAATTCAACCAGTATTTACTAAGCACCAGCTATATACAAGACACTATGCTGATAGTTATGGGGGGCCACAAAAAGATTGTAGATGCAATGTAAAATATTAGAGCTGGAACATGCCTTTCATGGCCAAGTAGTCCATTCTCCTCATGTTTGCTGCTGAAGGTAAGAAAAATAAAGTAACTTGTTCAAGGATACCTGCAAAGAGAAACTAAGTGAAGTCTAGCAACCAGTTCTGATTCCAAACCCAGTCGTCCTTTTATTGATAGTCTGAAGATTCAGTTATAGGATTTAAACAGAGGAGGCATATCATATATCCCAACCCTTTAATTTTACAAATAAGGCAAATGAGGCCCAGAGAATGATTTACCCACTATCCACATGGGCAGTAACTAGTGATATAGAATCATATTTTTTTTCCTTCTGTCTCTTTTCAATTTAAAACAAGAATATGGAGATCACTTCTAGTGAACAATCTCTGTGCTGATAGATCATTAGGGCTAATGATGATTATGTAAAGGAAAAAGGAAAAAATCCAATTAAAATAAGGTTTCTGTAGGCCCAGATAAAGGTGGCGTTCATATTTCACCTGCTCAGCCCCTGTACTTTCCATTTGGGCAGTCAATTTTGTAAAGTTTCCTGCCTTCTTGGAGAGCAGGGACCAATTATACCATAAAGTCTAGCAGGAGTTTATTCATACTGTAGATGGAATGATCAAAATGAATAGTAAAATTGTAATGAGTTGGGAAGTAGGAAATATTAAATGAGTTTTTCTAAACCCCTAGGAAGGAACATGATTAATTGCAATATTTATGTTAGTGAAAATCCCTCTTGATGCTTTACCACTTTTTATTACTCTCCCTTCAGTGTCCATTGCACCATATACCTGAAAATCAATGACTTTAATGTAGCTTTACTAGGGCAACATACTTCATTCTGGTTGAGCCTATACAAGAAGCATTTCTAGGCCAGGAACAGATTCAGTGGTTTTCCCAGCACCAAGGACTCCATGTTAATTAACCATCACTGATTGTAGAAGCCTAATTACTGTATTAAAAAAAAAAAGTAACTTTGTGGAACAATCAACTTCCCTCTCCCAAGATGTCCCCAACTCCCCTCTCTGTTATGCTCCATTTGTATTTAAGGAGGGAACAGTTTACGGTAACAGATAATTTACCTAGTGCTAATTTGTTATAGTTCCAAAAAAGGATTCCATATGCACATGTGACAGCTGTGTGACATGTGCACCCGAGTCTCTGAGAGACGGCATGTTGAAGTGGGAAGAGCACTGAATTTAGAAACAGTCACGGAGCCCTGACTGGGCAATTTACCTCCTGTTTGACCTTTAGCTTGGTCAGTTACCCTCTCTGGACCTAAATGTCTTCATCTGCATAATGGGGATGAGGGATAGGATTGGAGCAGCAAACCGCTAAGCCCTCTTTCATCTCTAAATTTATGGTCTGTATGTCCTGCTATGGGACATGCTGCCACAATTTTGAGATCAAACCAGAAGCTTAATGGTACTACTGGGACTATAAGCCTGACCACAAATTGGTCTTGAACACCAGGATTCACATTGTTTGATATACAGGAGTGAACAAAGAGATTTAGCCATTTATTACATATAGCAAGCACCGTTCTAGGATAAGCAGGCATCCTCGTGCCCAGTGAAAATAGATATTGTTATAATATTTTCAGCTGTCAGCAGTGACATCTATGGAATGTCTAGTTACTGTAGCTGTTTACTTTCTATAGGTCTTTTCTAGATAAAGAACCTGGTCTAGTCAGACTTTCTTTGTCTTCCTTATAAAAGATAGCTCAGTCAAATACACCCAAATTTCTGGGATCCAAATCAGTCTTGGTATAATCACTGAATCTAATATTTATTGAATGTCTGCTATTTAACTTTTGTGGTGCCCAAAATGTCCATTCTTACCTTCAAGGAATTCATAATTAGTTCAAAAACAAAACAAAACAAAAATGCAAGAAACAATTAAGGAAGTCATAAAGAATACAGTATACCTAGGTGCTAAATTCTGGAGCAGAAAGATCTCTATGTGGAAAAATTTTTTCAGATCTCTGAGTATTTTCTTGTTTCTTATTTTTTGTTGTGGGGGGGGCATGGCAAGGAAAGACACAGAATACTTATACCTTACCAGGTGTGATAACCAAGCTCTTCAGCAAGCTGGCCAAAAGAGAATTTTTAAGGGTCTTTTGCATGTGATGGCTAAGGCAAAAATCATATAGTAGAAAGTTGGAACCCAGTTGATAGGAGAATAACATTGAATTAGAGGTGCAGAGTGAGTTGTGACAGTAATGTTTTGAGAACAAGTAACCTATGAAGAGGAAGTAGGGAGAGAAAGTTAACTATTTTCCACCTAAAACAGCACGACCATAGGAAGGACAATTTCCCATAGTCCTTAAAAATATCTGTGTCAGTTTGCCCTTAGAACTATGCAGTAATGTCAAACTCTCTAAAAGCATTACAAAGAAATAGCCTAGAATTCCAAGTTTACAGTGGTTTTGGAGTCAGAGAACTTTGGTTCAGACCTTAACTCTGCTATTTGCTTCCTCTGTGATCCCAGGAAAGTTATTTTACCTCCGTTTCCTCATTTGTAAAAGAGGGGTGTTGAACTACAGAATATCTGTTTTGTATTCCAGCTCCTGCAGTCATAAGTGCTCATGGGAGTTCAGAGAATGGGGGTACAGTAGTCTGTTAGGGCTTAATGGATACAATAGGTGAAATGACCCTTATTGTATGGGAATAATTTGAATCTATAGGGAGAAAAGCATAAAGAAATTCTAAGCAACATAATGAGCAACATAGGGCAATATTATATTAAATAGTACTGTCTTTTTTCTGGAATACTCCTTGACTTGGTAGAAATCTGACTTCTAAAAGAAAATAGCTTAAAGCTATATTAATTTTAGAGGAGAGAAATCAATGTTTATTATACATTTAAATTGACTCTGTAATTCAAATGAATATGGATTATAAAATAAGGATAATAAAGTTAATTTGTAAATATCTATGAGCTCAACCTTGACATGACACAGACTCAAAGAGACTCATATCTGAGGGATGAACTCCTGTCCTGAAGCATGTTGAGAGTTAGATATATTACAGAATGGAATGACTGAGCCTGGAGTATGTTTCTATCTTTCAATGACCTTGGTTTGAGTTTTCTGTATCAAGAAAGGCTGCCTCAGCCCAATCCAACCTATAAAACCTCATTGTTGTTTGAGATTCTTACTGTCATATTATGACAATGAATACCTTGAAGCAAGATCAATTAAACTCATTGAAGACAGAAAGTAATGTTGCCCACTAGACAGGTTTTAAACTCACTGGGTCCCAAACAGAATCCATTCTTTTTTTCTCGAAACCCCACCCTTTGCCCTAGCTTCTCTATTTCTGTACAGTTCTTCAGAGCAGGGATTGCTGTGTTTCTGGTCTTTACATACTTAGCACCCTGTGGCGCCTGGCACATAGCAGGAATTAAAGAAACTTTGAATGAATGAATGAATAAGACTATTTTTAAAGTAAAAGACATTAGAGCAGAAGTAGCTACAACTATGATTTAAGGAATAACACAAAGAGAATAAGAGCCTAAGGTACTTGAGAGAATATAAATTATTCTTTTGTAATCTATTAGAACTCAAAGAAAATGTAGATAATCTGGAAACCTCAAACCAGGTTTAAAAAACCTCTCTGACTTTCTCTATATTTATGTGTGTGTGTGGCACACACACATATCATATGCATATACATACACATAAATCATATAAATACACACATACACATGCCAGATGTGCAAGACTCACATTATGTTAGAGCCAAAAGGTTTCTTAGAGATCATCAGTCCAACTCCTCATTTTACAGATGAGAAAACTGAGAACCTGAATGGTTAAGTAACCAACCTGAGGCCAAACAACAAATGAGTGACAGAGAAGGGATTGGACCCTACATCTTCTGAAATCTTCATTAGACTTCATAGCTTTTTGTATTTCTGATATCTTTCTATCTAAAAGAGTTAGATTTCTAGTATCATTCCATGTTATAATTCAGGACCCAGTCGTGTGTATGTTGGGTAATGACAACAACAAAGTCAATGATGGTGATGGTGATAGCTAGCATTTCTATAGTTTTTTAATATTGACAAAGTTCTTTACAAATATCACTTGCTTTTATTCCCATGACACCCTTGGTTTTATGGAGAAGGAAACTGAGGTAGACAGATCAAGTGAGTTGTCCAGGGTCAGAGAGCAAATAAGTATCTGCATCTAGATTTGAACTCAGGTCTTCTTGACTCCAGGTACAGTATTCTATCCATTTCACCACCATATTGTTTCAACATGGAATATTTTAATACTGAATATTTCCATATATACTGAAACAATGCCTTGGATCCATATTTTCTGCCCTCTCTTTTGTCAGTAAGATTTTTTTGCAGAAGAGAGTAAATCATTATTTAAGTCAAAACTGTCAAAACATGCAATCCTAAAATTGAGCTTAATTTGAAGGCAATGGAGAAATCTTCAAGAAAACCAAATCAAGCAGTTACATGTGCTACTTTTGTTTTGGACTTAAGTCTTTCTTCTTCACTGGGCAGGAAAAACAATTGGATTACTTGACATGACTCTATAAATAATGGATTAGTTAAATGTAGGCTTGTTCTTCCTCCTAAGTGAACTAAATTCATGAGCTTCCCCATGACGAGTGATGCAAAGACAGGCTGGTGGCAACCAGTCTGCAGCTGCTTCAAGCTATGCTTCCCTTTAAAGAAAAGGACTGAAGTGAAGAGCAAATGAAAGCTCTTCTGGGTGAGAATGCTATCCTGGCAGAAGAGATGTAATTGGATAATCATGCATCCATATTTATTCTAAAATATAAGGGCTTGAACAGTATGATGACCTTAATGGAGAATCAAATGCCAAGGTAACATTTTAGCATCATGGGATCAGAGATCAAGAGTTGGAAGGAGCTTTAGAGGTTATCTAGTCAAAGACCCTCATTTTACAGATGAATAAAGTGAGGTCCAGGAAATTTAAACAATATGCTTCAGGTTGCAAAGGTAATGAATGCCAGAGGTTGGATTTGAGCCCACATCCTCCATCTCCAGAGGTAATAGTTTTCCACTGTACTATTCTATGAATCAATTAGCACTGTGAATGATGGTTCAAAACAAGGGTTCTTGGGGTGGCCAGGTAGCACAGCGAGTAAGAGCACCGGCTCCAGCGTCAGGATGACCTGGGGATCAAATCTGGGCTCAGATACTTAGCACCACACCCAGAAATAACTGGCTGTGTAACCTTGAACAAGTTACTTAACTCCGATTGCTTAAAAAAAAAAAAAAAACAAGGGGTCTCCTCCTGTTTGAACTACCAGTTCTCAATTATATGGTTGTGGTGTTGTTTTTTTTTTTTTTACCTTAGTTATCAGGTCTATTGATTCATTCCAACCTTTAAGAAAACATTTTTTTTTTAAAAGATGGTCAACAACTGTTTTTGCTTGATCATTATGAGAATTACAAATATCCGTTTCTGAAAGAGGCTTTTGGATTTTTAACTTTAAAGTACTTTTAAAAAAAGAATTAGAAGTATGATCAGCAGGGCATGTATTCTATCTCAACAGAATTGGAGGCCACTCTAAGTAGTAATCCTGGGGATCCAGTTACAGGTCTCTTGACCCTGGGCTGTTAGACATGCATCCAATTTGAAAGTAATCTAAGTTTACAAAACAGATAAATTAGGGAGTGATTATTTATATTACTTTTGCTGTGGGATTTATGCAAAGTTCCTTTTAATTCCTTGAACTAAAGGTAAATAGAGAACAGAAACATTTAGTTATGAAACAAGATAAGGCTCTAATATTATTGTGTAAGATTGCACATAGAAGTTAGTCTAAACTCATTAAGTACATTGTTCTTGGTGGATTCTTTCAATTTCTATTTTACCTCCTGGTTCTAGAATATCAGGGTAGTTTTTCTTTATAGTTTCTTGAAAGATGATGTCTAGGCTTTTTTTTTTTTATCATGACTGGTGGTCCAATAATTCTTAAATTCTCTCTCCTAGATCTATTTTCCAGGTCAGTTGTATTCCCAATGAAATATTTCACATTTCACTCTACTTTTTCCATTATTTTGATTTTGTTTGGTTGTTTCTTGATGTCTCATAAAGTCATTAATTTCCACTTAAGGAATTTTCCCCAGTGAACTTTTGTACCTCTTTACCATTTTGCCACTTCTACATTTTAAGCAGTTCTCTTCAGTGACTTTTTGTATATCTTTTACCATTTGGCCTTTTCAAGGCATTCTTTTCTTCAGTGGATTTTTGTGACTTTTTAAGGTCTCATTTGACCCATTTTGTTTTGAATTTTTTTTGGCTTTTTGGAGGGCAATTGGGTTAAGTGACTTGCTCAAGGTCACACGGCTAGTATTTGTGTTAAGTGTCTGAGGTCGTATTTGAACTCAGCTCCTCCTGACTCCAGGGCCAGTGTTTTATCCATTTTATTTTTAAGGTGTTATTTTCTTCAGTCTTTATTTGTGTCTTTTCTACCAAGCTGTTGGCTCATTTTTGATGATTTTCTTGCATCACTCTCATTTCTCTTCCCACTTTTTCTCCTACCTTTCTTACTTGAATTTTAAAATCCTTATGGAGCTCTTCCATGGCCTGAGATCAATTCATATTTTTCTTCTAGGCTTTGGATGCAGGAATTTTGATTTTGTTGCCTTCTGAGTGGGTGCTTTGACCTTCCTTGTCACCATAGTAACTTTCAATGGTCAGAATTTTTTCTGTTGTTTACTCATTTTCCAGCCTATTTCTTGATTTTTAACTCTTTGTTCCAGTGGGTCCCTGCTTCCCAAATGGAGGGGGTATTGTCCCAAGCTTCAGGGTTTTTGTCCAGCTGTTTTCAAGAGGTAATTCTGGGTATCTGTAAGTTTTTGGCTCTTTCAAGGTGGTATGATATAGAGAGAAGTAAGTTTACTACTCTCCCGTACTGTGCCCTGATTTGTGAGTGACCATAAGCATTCTTTTTAACACTGAAACTGTGACCAGGGTTCTTGCTCCCCTGTAGCCACAAGCTCTGTTGTGCTAGTGTTGCTCCTCACACTGGGACTAAGATCTAGTACTGTGACTCAGATCCAAGTATAGCCAATGAATTAGAGTTCTGCTCCTGGTATCAGCATAGGGACCCCTTTAAACATCCTTCTGACCTGCTGTCTGCTCCCCTTACCATCTGTAGGCTAAGAGGTCTGGAAACTGCCACTGCGGCCACTGATTCAGTCACCCCTGTTTTGCTGGGTCCCAGTCTGCACTGGTGTGGCCAGCACTGGACCACAATCCTCTTTTACCCTGTTGCAACAGACTTTTCCTGCTGACCTTCTAAGTTGTCTTGGGCTGGAAAGTTGTTTCACTTTTTTTTTTTTTTGGAGAGTTATGCGTCTCTAGAATTTGTTCAGTGTCATTTTTTAAAGGTATTTGTAGGGGTTTATGAGAGAGCTTAGGCAAGTCCTTGTCTTTACTTTTCCATGTTGGTGCTATCTCAGTTCTCTATATATTTGAGAAATGAAGCCTTTATCAGAGACATTTGCGGTAAAGATTACTTCTCAGTTTTTCACTTTCCTTCTAATCTTGGCTACATAGGTATTGTTTATTCAAAAAATTTTAAATTTAATATAATCAAAATGATATGTTTTACATTTTGTAATATTCTTTATCTCTTATTTGGTCATGATTTTTTTCCCTTCTCCATAGATCTGATAGGTCAACTATTCCTTGCTCTTCAAATTTGCTTATGGTATCATGTACTCTTTTTGAACTTATCTTGGTATATGGTAAGAGATGTTGGCCTATATCTCATTTGTGCCCTATTTTTTCTAGTTTTCCCATCAGGTTTTGTCAAATGGTGAGAGTTCTTATCCTGAAGACTGGGGTCTTTGGTTTTCTCAAACACTAGGTTACTATTGTCATTTACTATTGTGTCTTGTGTACCTAATCTTTTCCATTGATCTACCACTCTGTTTCTTAGCCAATACCAGATAGTTTTGATGATTGCTACTTTATAATATAATTTGAGATCTAGTATTGCTAGATCACGTTCCTTTGTATTTTTTCCTATTAATTCCCTTGATATTCTTGACCTTCTGTTCCTCCAGATGATTTTTGTTGTAATTTTTTTCTATCTCTGTAAAATAACTTTTTGATAGTTTGATTGGCATGACACTGAATAAGTAAATTAACTTAGATAGAATTGCCATTTTTATTATATTGGCTTGGCCAACCCATGAACCATCCACTAACTTCTTGACTTCTTGTTAAAGAATTAAGCTATCACCCATACTACTCTAATGAAATTGTCCTCTCAAAGGCCATGATTGCTTAGCACCCAACATTATCATCTTTTCAAGGAGGTCATTTTTCCTTGACCAAACAGCATCTGAAAGTCTTGATGACCCTCCCTTTGTTGAAACATTTTCATCTTTTGATTTTGGAGACACTGCACTCTTCTAATAACATTCCTTCTTCTTTGATCTCATCTCATTCATTGGTTCTACTTCTTTGTTCCTTTAAAATATAAATATTCTCAAGATTTTAACCTCTCCATATGTTTTTTCTTCTCCCATGAACTTATTCATGCAATGATTTCTTTTATCTACTCACTATATGACTACCAAATCCTTACTTTAAGCAGTCATTCATACTTGCAATTTAATCATGTTTAACTTTTCATCCTTATTCAACTCCTTGTTGTTGTTCATCCTTCTTTCTGCAAGAGGATCAGTGATAGTTAGAGGGTGATGTTTTGACTTGTGTATAAATTTGATTTGAGTGCCTTGTCATCAGCCTTTCTCTCTCCTCCAGAGTCATCATAGTCCAGCAGCAAGACGGAGGTCAAGGATGGGCATTGTCTTTCTGAATTAAGGTCTTCCCCAGTTCTCATTTCTTGAAGGCCATGCCCATTAAATGACTAAGGGCTAGATAAGAATTGAGACAAAAGTTGGCCCAAAATAGCATCACAAAGATATAACACTGGTAGGGGGAAGATCCTCTGAATTTCTGGATGGAACAGAAAACATTTGTGATTTACATGCATTCAAGCCATCAGAACCTTTACAAGGAGCCTCTGGGGCCTGGGCTAGGGCTATTATTGGCCATTCACTGAAAGGCAGAGTGATTTAGCTTTAAACATGTAGTCAAGTTGCTCCATTTAAAACAGAATGGGCTTTTGTTTTTAAAAGCCTCTTTTTAGAGAGCTATATTTCAAGAAAACAACAACAACAAAGGAAAAAAATGAGTGTGAAGGGCAAAAAGCAAATTGTTCCAAAGTTTTTGAAAAAAAAGATGATGAGGAGGAAGAGGAGAAGCAGCGGCAGCGGCAGCATTTCCCAACTCACTTCAGAATTGGAAAGCTGGGTCCCCAGAGCGTAGCTGCTCTTGATACTCTCACATAACACGTTAATACAGATAACACAAAAACTTGTCCTAAGTTCACCCATCCCCACAAACACACACAGCATCCATGGGAAGAATAAGCCTAAAGTTAGACCATAATAGCTGTGGAGCTGCTTGGTTGGTTGGTTGTCCTTAATTCTTGAAGAGGATCAAAATGACGTCATTATGCCAAAGTCAAGTTTCAGTGTGTCTGACGGTGGCTGATCAGACCAGTCGGAGCTCAGAATGCTCTACCATAGGTCCGGCACAAATAGTCCATGTGAATATTTGGTATGGAATTTCCAAATTTGAGCATCTTGCATTTCCATTGAGCTTCTTCAATTCTACTTTGCTCATAGAGCACACAGTGCCTTCTCTGATGTGGGCACAGCATGCCGAGAGGTCCTGTGCCAGTGTCTCCCATACCACACAATCAATTTCAAAATTCTTGAGAGAAAACTTGGGAGTGTCCTTATATCTCTTCTTCTGACCACCATGTGAACGATTGCCCTGTGTGAGATCTACATTAAACAGTCTTTTTGGCAAGCATGCCTTTTACATTCGAATAATGTGGCCAGTCCATCAGAGCTGCACCCTCTGAAGCAGGGTTTGAATTATTGGTAGTTTAGTTTGACTAAGAACCTCAGTGCCTGGTACCTTATCCTGCCAGGTGGTCTTCAGAATCTTCCTAAGATAATTCAAATGAAAGTGATTCAGTTTCCTGGCCTGGCAGATCCTCCAGGTTTCATAGGCACACAACAATGAGGTCAGCACAACGGCTCTGTAGACCTTCAGCTTAGTAGTCAATCTAATACTTATTCTCTCTCATACCTTCCTCCCAAACTCTGAACTAACTGGCAATTCGTCAACCTCATTATCAATGTGCACATCCCTGGAAAGTACACTAACAAGGTAAGTGAACTTATCCACAGCATTTAAAACTTCTCCATTTGCTGTAACTGATGGTTCCATGAATGGATGGTGACGTAAGAGATGAGCAATAGTGAGGAGTCAAGGATGAATTATAGATGTTTGCCCTGAGGGACTAGGAGAATGATGTCCTCAACTGTGATAGGGAAATTAGGAAGTAAGCCACATCTCTGATCATGTAACAGCCTGATACAGAATCGTTTCATTGCCTTACTTATCTATTATCAAATTAAGTTCAAATTTCTTAGATTAGCATTCAACCATTTCCATAATCTGATTTACAATATTTCCCATTACAGCCTTACGTCATCTCACATTCCAATTACTCTGGGTTATTTGTTATTCCCTGAACATATCTCACACTTTTAAAATTCTCTGCCTTTGTTCATATTTTTTCTTCAACTTTGCCTCCTTCTCCACTTGTTGAAATCTTTCCTTTACTGACCTCAAGAATGCTTATTGATTGCAAGATAGTTCTCGGTTCAGAGCTTCTTTATGGTACTTATCGCATGCTGTTTTTTACTATAATGATGTGAATATTTTTATCTCTCTTAATAAAAGCATAATATAAAAATAGAAATTATGTTGTCTTCAGGTTAACATGAAAAAAAATCATTGGTCTAGAAGCCTTGAGTTTCCAGGAACACAGCATGATATAACAAGAATAATGTTGAATTGGGAGTCACAAGATCTGAGTGCAAATCTTGGTTCTACCTCTTCTCATCTCTGTAACCTTGAGCGAGTCAATTAATCTGAGTCTCAGTTTCTTTATCTGTAAAACGAGGCTAAAAATAATAATAGTTACCTGTATTTAGTGCTTCTACGCTTGCAGAATACTTCGTATATATTATAGATTTGCCCTCACCACAACCCTAGGAGGTACGTGCTCATCTGTTCAGTCATGTCTGACCCTTCGTTACCCCATTTGGAGTTTTCTTAGCAAAGATACTGGTATGGTTTGCTGTTTTCTTCTCCAGCTCATTTTACAGATGAGGAAACTGAGGCATGCAGGGTTAAATGACTTGTCCAGGGTGATACAGCTAGTCTGAGACTGGATTTGAACTCAGGAAGAGGAGTCTTCTTGCTCCTGGCACTCTGTCCACTGTGCCACCTAGTTACCCACTCATCTGTTTTACAGAAGAGGAAATTGAAAACGAGAGAAGTTAAGTGATTTTGTCTAGTGTAGTGTAATTAATGTCTGAGACTGGATTTGAACTCAGTTTTTTTTGCTTTTTTTTGGAGGGGGGGAGGGTAGGGCAGTTGGGGTTAAGTGACTTGTCCAAGGTCACATGGCTATGTTTTTTTTTGTGTGTGTGTCAAGTATCTAAGGCCAGATTGGAACCCAGGTCCTCCTGACTTCAGAGCCAGTGCTCTACTTACTGCACCACCTAGCTGTCCCTGAACTCAGTTCTTTTTGACTCTAACTCTCTATAGAGTGTGTCATCTAGCTGTTTTGGACTAGATGACCTCAAAGGTCCCTAAATCTATGCATAATATTAAGAGTCTTAGACTTGGCTCTACCAATGACTCACTATAAGCCTTTGGGCAAGTCATTTCATAGATTTATAGGATTTAGAGTTGACTAAACCTTGAGAAGCCCCTGAATCTACCCTCACCCCAATAATATTTTGCAGATGAGAAGACAGAGGCACAGAGGCTAAGGTGTGTGTGTGTGTATGTATGTATGTATGTATGTATTCATTCCTTCCCTAGGATTGTACAACTAGTAAGTGTCTGAGGATGGACTATCATTTCCTCATCTACAAAATGAGGGAGTTGGAGAAGGAGAATTATCATGTCCCAGCTAGGCCTATATTGCTTTTGCATCCTTCACAACACCAACTACAGTACTTTAAATGTAGCAATAATTCAACAAATATTTGATGAATGAATGAATAAGATTTTAATCATACTTACAAAAGAAAGACTGCATAGATATCATTTTCAGGAAGTTATTTAGTCATCTTATAGAAATTTAGACGAACCCACATCTAAAATTTTCTTCAGACAATGTAATGAGTGAAGAAGGTAAAGGACCTGTCATTATAGGTTCATGTTTATACAGTTTACATATATATATATATATATTTAAAATTTATACATACATATACATATATGTACACTCCCACTTGATTAAATCCGATTGCTTATTCCCCTTTGCATCTGCTGCTCTGCCTCTTTCCCCAAGATAGCCCTCCCATGATAAACTCATCACTTCTAATCTCATCATCATGCTGCTAACTCAAGCCTTGACTGACACGCCCTCAGCCTCCTTTCCACTCTAGGGGAGCTGAAGGGTAGAGTACCAAACTTCTCACAATGTCTTCTTTTATAGAGGGTGGAAACTAGACTCAGCCTAGTTTACTTTGCATCTGCTGTTCTTGCTGGTTTCAACTCTGTGGAACAAGACACAGCTTAGTCTTGGTCTCCGCCCTCCTCCCCACTTTTCTGCCTCCTTTTGTGTGCTGTCTCCCCTAATTAGATCTTAAGTTCCTTGTAGGTAAGGACTATGTTTCTTTTTATCTTTCCACAGCATTTAGTGCAATCCCTATAACATACTTTTTGTTGTTGTTTGGTTGTGTCCAACCCATAGTGACCCCATTTGGGGTTTTCTTGGCAAAGATACTGGAGGGGTTTGCCATTTCCTTCTCCATCTCATTTTACAAATGAAGAAACTGAGGCCAACAGGGTTAAGTGACTCACATAGCTAGTAAGTGTCTGAGGCTGGATTTCAACTCAGGATGATGTCTCTTCCTGATTCCAAGCCCAGTTCACTGTGCCACCCAGCTGCCTCTGGCCCATACAAGTTGCTTAATCAGTGTTTATTGGATTGATTAGTTTTAATGGTTTTTCTGTGTGAATTCAGTTTAATTCAACAAACCCTTATTATTCACATGCCATCCAGAAGACTGTGCTGGGTACTGAGGATACAAAGTAGAAATAGTTCCCCACCCTAGAAAAAGCCTGCACCTTAATATAAAGGAGAAGAGATTTAGGGATGATACTTTATTTTCACACTTAAGTGACTAAATCACAATACAATGTTTAGCAACGTCATATGGGGCCTACAGATGCTTTGAAAGGTTAGAATCATATGAGCCGATTTAGGGCTTGAAGCGACTTTATCTGTCATCACACTCAAACCCCTCATTTGGCTGATGAAGAAACTGACATCCTACAAAGGGATTTGCCCAAAGTCACAAATGTAAAACATGGTAAAATCTTGATATGTACCGAGATCTTCTGACTCCAAAGTCAGCACTCTTTCTATGGGTTATTTCAGGTCATCTCCAACAAATCTCTTTAAAAGCTGATTAAAAAAAAAACAAAAACTTTATCAGGACATGAAGGAGAACCTAAAGATATCAGTCAGGTGACTATTTGCAAGTGGGTTCAAGGGTGTAGCAAGGTGGGCCCAAGTGAGAAATGTCAGCAGGTTTAAGGAAATGAGTTTAAAGGGCTGCAGTCATGTCGGAAGGAGCACATACCCTTGTGTATCTGACTCTGATAGAGAGTTATTGGAAGGATTAGAACATGAAGAAAAAGAAACACTAAACACCTGCAGTGCCATACAGATAACAAATGTAGATTGGCCCCTCTTTGATGGTCCTTTGCACTTAGATAGGGAACATATCCACTACCACAGACTGTACTCTCAAAACTGCTGACTTTATTTTCATCACACCTTGTGAAGGAGGGAGGGCACGGTTTATTATCCTCTCAAAATGAGAAAATGGAAGAACAAAGTTTCTTTGACTTATCCAAGGTCATACAGACAATTAATGGTAAAGGCAGCCCAGGGACTCAGTTTGTCTGACTTCAAGCCAAATACTCTTTCCTCTAGACTGTGTCAATGTTTTCGGTATATAATGTACATTCAGTGACTCTAGGGATTCTTTGAATCTTGTAAAGCCAGATGGAAAACCTTTCTCATTTCAAAAAGTCCCAGAAAACCTGGCAAATGAACTCTGTGAACACTTTGAAGAGAATATTTCCATTATCTTTGCCTGGAAAGTACATAGGTTATGGATGGTCTCAAGTTATATAAACTGGAGAGATGGAAGCCCAAAAGAAAAGACACTTCCTCCCTGCTTATGCAATTAAACTAACAAGCTTTGTTTCCACCCTCTTGGAAAGAAACCACTTTGAACTTTCTAAATCTTCATCAATGGCCAGTATACTCTCTCCTGACTGACTAGTTTGTCATATCTCATGGGTCTTACAACTTTATAGAAGATAATAATAGAAAGACACAGGGTGGTGCAGTGAATGGAGCACTGGCCCTGGAGTCAAGAAGACCTGAGTTCAAATCCTGACTCTGACACTTAACACAAAACTAGCTCTGTGACCTTGGACAAGTCACTTAACCCCAAATGCCCTACTTTCCCCCTCCAAAAAGCAAAAAAAAAAAATAATAGAAAGACACCATCATAAGAGTCAATGGGACTGCTCATCAAGCTGCCAGGGACACTATAGTCTGTACAATCTAACCTCTTCATTTGAGAAATGTGGAAACTGAGACACAAAGACATAAAGCAACTTGTTCAATGTCACAAAACTCTTAAGTGATAGAAGAGGGATTTGAATCCAGAGTAAACCATGATGCCTCTTTCAATCAACAACCATTATTAAGTGTTCTAGGCATTGGGCTAGGTGCTCAGAATAGAAAGAAATAAATGCAATAATCTCTGCCCTCAAGGAGCTTACATTCAATGGGAAAAGACAATGTGTAAAAGTGTGTCTGAAGAATATTTATAAAATATAGAAAGAAAGGAATGCAAGGTAACTGAAAAGGAAGCATTAGCAATAGCACCTAGAAATGAAATTTGAGCTGAATTGTAAAGTAACCTAGGGACTGTAAGAGGCAGAGGTGAGTAGGGTAGTTCATTCCCAAGTACAGAATGCAAAGGTACAGAGAAGAGAAGATAGAATGACTATCAGGCATGGGGATTGACAAGTAGGACAGTTTGAATAACTGAATGTGTAAATGGTGCATAATGTATAATAAAACTGGAAAAGTGAATTGGATCAGGATTTTGAATAGCTTTAAATACCAAATAGATTATTTTGTATTTGATCCTCTAAGTAATAGGAATCCCTGGAATTTATTAAAGATCTAAGCCTGACTATCCCCACCCTCCCCCATATATTCGGGGAACTCAAGCAATTCACTCAACAGCTATGAATCTTGGGCATCTAGATTGCTCAGCAGATAGAGCCCTGGGCCTGAAGTTAGGAAGACCCAAATTCAAATTCGACCTCAGACACCTATTAGCCGTGTGTCCCTGGGCAGATCATTTAACCCTGTTTACCTTCATTCTTCCTCTGCAAAATGAGCTGGAGAAAGAAATGGCAAACTGCTCCAGTATTTTTGCCAAGAACAGCCCATGGACAGTATAGTGCAATAGTCAGGCACTGCCCAGTAATTGACAATGAAAAGGGAATACTCCTTGAAGTTAAAAGCTTAACAGGATGTTTTTGTTTTATTTTTTAATAGTCAATCAAATCTAGGTGGAAGCATTTTGAAAAGTATGAAATACTACCAAAAACATGAAATGGTATTTATTTTAAGTTTGAGTAATTTTAAGTGAACAGTGGAATGATGAACTTTTAAAAAGCGTTTGTTTACCTCTCCCTGAAGATGCAACTCAGAGTAACCTTTTTATGTTCTCCATCCTTCTGCAGCTGGAGTCTCTGTTTGAGCCTCCATGGTTGGCCCCAGTAACTAATTTGCTTAGGCCTTCTCTCCTGACCTGCTAAATGTTTAGATGCCTTATCTGGACTATACTATAGGAATGGAGAAGATGGATCTTGCCACAGATGTAAGGAATGGAGGCACCTTCTCAGAAGAAAGGATAAAGCCCTTTAACTCTGAAGGCATGTGTGAGAACAGGTGAAACCTTAAGTACATAAAAGGCACAAAAACACTCCAGCAACTGTCAGGGCATGAATAGCCTTTCCAGCTAGGCCCCAGCTGGACCCTGACTTCTAGGGAAGCATCCCATACATCCTTTTTTTTCTCCTTCTCTCTATTCCATTTATATCCCTTCAGAGACTTGTTTCCTGTTCTTTGTTAGTGGAATCTAATGAAAGACTAATCTAGACAAAGGTGTTTAATGTCAAATTTTGTAAATTCTGTGAAGTATTAACAGGTAACTCCAGAAGTTGTACTCCTTTCCAGAGAGTCAGAGAGAGAGAGAGACAGAGACAGAAAGAGGGAGAGAGAGGAGAGGGAGAGAGGGACTCTCTAATGATATAATTTCAGGCAGTAGAAGAGACAGTTTTGAGGATGAGTTGGGAATTGGCAGGGGGGTGGAGGGGGACAAGAGGAGGAACCTTCACTCTTACTGGCTGTCTACTATGGCCTACCATATTGCTGACTTCACTATTTGGTATAACAAAGAGGTCTCAGAAGAAGGTAGCAACTTTTTTGTCTCGGCTCCAAGAAAGAGAAAGGTTTGACCTTCTGGAGCATGAGCAGTCAGAATGTGGACCATAGACTTTAAATGTGTTGCTTTTTCTGGCTAGAGTTTGTAAAGGAAAGAAAGGAGTGGGATTCATATAGTTTCAATTCAGCAAGCTAGTTTTTTTTTTTTTAAGCCTATTAAATTCGGACAAACTAGCAGCACTGGGCAGCAATGTGCTTTAAGCCAGACATCTATTTTTACTCATTTTGGGTGAATTTTTAATGAGGTTATTGAATATCCAACTTCTCTCTACATTATATTACAAAGTAGCTCTTTATAAAACAAAACATCAGTTTTTCTTTTCTGCCTTGGGTCAGTCTCTTCTCTCTAGTGCCTTCATTATTATTCTTAACTGCCCCACTTTCCCTACTCATTTCCATGGGGTCCTAAATGAGCAGCTCACAGTTTGCCGCAAGTGGATTTGCTTAGAATTAAGATAACACTTATGCCCATCAACTTCTGTATAAAGCACATTTTGACAACCAGAGCAGCTGCAAAGGAATAGGAAGGCCTTCTTTCATCAGCTCCAAGTAGCTGTAAAGAAATATGAATTATTTTTCTTTCAAAAATAAAATCCCACTGGGGCAGCCAGGTATCACAGTGAGTAAGAGCACCGGCTCCAGTGTCCCGATGATCTGGAGATCGAGTCCCGGGCTCAGATACTCAGCACCACACCCAGAAATAACTGGCGGTGTAACCTTGAGCAAGTTACTTAACCCTGATTGCTTTAAAAAAAAATCAAAAAATAAAATCCCACCTTTCCCACCATCTCCCATGCCACCTACTTGATCAATTAATCAATCAATATTGGTGACTAGTATGTTCCAAACTGTGCTGAACAATTTAGAGCACACAAGAGAGTATATCCCTATATTTAGAATGTTTAAAATATAGGTGAAACAACAATGTGAATAGTAAGATGTATATCAAATGAGAGGGTGTGTACAATTCAAACTAGGGAGGGAAAGTAGGTGGGGGATGTCAGGGTAGGAGGAATCAAAAGTTAAAAAGCCACTTAAACTCTTTGTGGCTCAATATATGCTTCTGTGAAATGTGGAGATTGGATCTCTTCCAACTCTAAATTCCAATAGTATGACTATGTAATCCTAATCCTGTGGCTAATTTAGAGGAAGGGAAAACAACCCACCCTAGCATGGAGGCAGGAAATCCATGTGTGGTGGTCAGTGAGAAGACAGTATGATAAGAGCAGATCCATGGTGCAGAGGAGCAGTAGGAGAGAAGGTTGGGATGATGGGGGAGATACAGATGGGATTTCATATGGGAACCTGAGAACAACCTACTTACTGCTCCTTTTGCAACTCTTACATAGCTACATCTTAAATTGTTTTTTTTCCCTAATAAGTAAATGTTTATGTTCTCTTCCTTTTCCTTTTACAAAAAGAAGAAAAAAGAACCCTCACAGCAAATACACATAGCAAAACAAAAATACCCACATTGTCCACGTCCAAAAATGTCATCTTATTCATCTTGAGTCTACCACCTGTGTCATCATCAGTCCTTGGTGTCATGATTCAAAGTGATGTTTGTCTTTACAACATTGATATTATTATATAAATTACTAATAACTTTATCAACATTTAACATTTTGGACTCCAAACCTAAAAGCAAGGTCTTTTCTCTTTCCCTGCTTCTTTTGTATTCTATGGTGACAGGGCAGGAGTCTAAGAAACAAATCCTATAAGGACAATCAAAATAATGTTTATTCCTACATTTGTTGCCTCAAATTCTTATTTGATGTTAGTGTAAAAGCTTTCAGGTTGCCCTCTGGCATTCTGCCTGCTTATAAATATTACTTGGTCTTTTCTGAAACAGTGCATTCTGTCTGCTTTGGTCTATTTTATAATTATTCTTTCTTTCAATTTTTCCATTCTGCACATTATATAGATATATATGTATGTGTATATATACATATATATATATAAAATGTGAGATACACACACATATATATGTGTTTTTGTGTGTATCTCACATTTTCCTCAATTTAAAATGTATCTGAATTTTATTTGGAGGCAAGATATGAATGATACATGATAAAGTTATTACAGCAGGATGGAGTGTAAGAATGCTACCAAAAGGAAGAAATGCTGTAGATCTTTGAATCAGAATTTGGAGGCAACAGAGTAAATTTGGGGAATGCTAAAAATAAATGGTCACATGATAAAGGTTACATTAAGAGTATGTGTAGAGAAAAAGAGGAAAGGAGGCATTGGAATGAATGTGATATGTAACATTGATGATCATAGATGTTATGTGGGCAATTTGTTTCAACAAAATTAAATCTGACTATATTATTTTTTAAATTTTCTCTGCTTATTTTTTAACTTCTCTCACAGAACTTCATCTTTCCTTCCCCTTTGAAGAATAAAATTGTTGTACATGTAAAGTAGCCTGATCAGCGAATTAATCTAATATGATGCTCTGTTGGCCCTTTGTGCTTAATCTTGCTTGGCAAATGCCTTATATCCAAATTCTGGTCTGACTCCTAGCTGACCCAGTACTGCATGTGAACCATGATCAGTGAAACAGCCATCATTGGGAATAGCTTTCATTTTGAGGAGCTGACAACTTGTATTGGAAGTTCCTTTTAAAATTTCATCTAGTGCAGGAACCCACATCCTAACCCTTCTTTCTCAGAAGCTTATTCTAACATAAGTTATTTATACCTTCTTGTTTTCATTCTTCCCAAGGATGGAATGTAGAAAATATCAAATTAATATTTGGGTTAGATTTGGTAGTCTCCTTCACCCCCAGTTTTCAAGCCAGTGTATCCAATGGCATTGCCCAGTGGTTAATGAGGACATAAGTAGAATGAGCAGTGAAAGGGAGCAAAGGAATAGAAGAACTCAGAGATAATTCAGATGTGACCAAGTGGAAAAGACACTATGGGATTTCTGGATAATTAAATCAGAAAATTTCAGAGTTGAAAGGTCCCTCAGTAACCATTTAGTCCAAGACATTCAAGAAAGGAGTCCCCACTGAAAGATTAGTAATTATCCAGCCTTTGTCGAAAGACCTCCAGTGACTGGTAGCCTACCCTTCCACTTACTAGTGCTGTGCATTTGCACATAAGGGACATCTTTCCTTTGTTTAAAGAATTACAAAACCTAGTGAAAGAGAAAAACATTTTCAAACAATACACTATCTAGCCATTTGCCTTAAACAGTTTCACCCTTAAAAAAAAATTAATTGGATTCAACTAGAACTTAACAATTCCCTTAAATAACCTATGTTTAAGGAAGAATATTGCACTGTAATTCTATTATCATATACTTTGAACTGCTTAAGAATTGTAGAAAATCTCAATAGAATAAAAGTTGCTACCCTTCAAGAGTGGACCATATCTAAATACATAGATACACATGCATGTATATGCATTATATATGTATTTATGTATGAATATCTATCTCCATGAATCATACCTCTAAAAAGTGTTTCCAGCCTTCAATCTTGTCCCTACTCACTCTTGCAATGCCCCCTACTGGACGAATACCTCTGCTGCAAGAAGTCATGGCCAAGCAGGGAAGGAAGCTAGGACAGAAAATCCACACAAGCAATTATATCCTTTGGTAGGACTATAGGGGTCATTCTCCACAAACCATCTTCCTGCCTGAAATCCCAGGAACTCTTGACTGTCCTCAGAACTTTTTAGGATTGAATTTTATTTTGTTTGTTTTTAAGTAGAGATGAGGACAATCTTACCCAGCACCATCTTCCTCCCTCCCCTTTTCCCCCTCTCCCCCTCCTTCCTACACACACACACACACACACACACACACACACACACACACACACACAGTATTATTTGTCTGGGAATGTTATTTCATTAGTATAGGGATGCCCTCGTGATGAAATTACTTCTACTTTTACAGATGTGAAAATTAAATAATTTAGCTTCTTAGTTGCCTAAGACACTGTGATATTAATTGCCTTGCCTGGGGTCATACAATATATGTTAGGGATAGACTTAAACATGTTTTTCTAACTGCAAGGATGACTATATAATATAACCAATACCAAGTAGCTTCTTAACGTACACACAGAACATGCGTATATATCATACTATGTTATGTAGTAAAGAAGATCCCCCACCCCACTGTTGTAATCACAGAAAGTAAGATCTAAATAAAGTTAATACCAAGCTCTTTATATTCTCTGATTAAATTGGAAGGGTAGCTGACCATTGCCTGGGTGAGATTCTCACTCTTAGAGACCTTTCTAAAATTAGGTCTGCAAAGCCCTGGTGACAATTGAGATTTCAAAGGTTTGAGGCAGAAAAAAACTTTTATGAGGGCAACCCCTTGCATCCCTACTAAAGGCTGGGTGGGGAGTGTTCTCTCCTTGCCCTACCTACTCCTTCCCCCGTTGGTCATGATATCTTTCAGCCGAATTTCTCACCAGGTGGAAGACACTATATCCACCAGAGAGCAGAGACAGTCTCCAGATAGACACAGACAAGGATAGACACTGACAGAGAAAGACACGGACACAAAAAGGCAGCATTAGAGCTGTAAGCATCATGATGCCTGGCAGAAGAGAAGAGAGTTTACCACGTTTACAGAGAGAGAATTGATCCTAGCAATTGAGAGATGATCAGTGCAGCAAAGCAGACCCAGGGAGCCTAACTGAGAAGCTGAGATGCTTTGCCCGTAAGGGAGTAGCATTAGGACTCCATGAGAAGACACTGGGATCCTGCAGCTCCAGATTTATGAGATGTATTGATTTCACATGTTCCCTAGTGTGCTTCACTAACAGTGTACTATAAAAGTTTGCCCAACCTTCCTAGAGATGCTTTGCGTAAGCCTAGTTTGTTAGTGGGAACATTTTGTAGTTAGTTTTCTTACACAATCTTGGTAAATGCTTTTGCTTTGAGTTTACTTTTTATTGGCCGACCATTAAAGGGAGGGTCATTGGTGGTGGTTTCTGAGCTGTAGCTTTAGGTGAATGGACTCATGGAGTAATTTCCTCTTAAAACTCCAAGATAATCCCTTCACACCCTACCCAAGTCTTTAAATTCCTGCCAACCTTGGGGGGAGGGGGGCGGGGAGGAAACAAGTATACAGGGAGATCAAACCAATCAATACTTAAAGAAATTAATTCAGACTATTCAGTGGAAGGTCAAATACTGAAGCTTAAATATTTTATCCACATAAAGAAAAGTTAGGACTTAATGGAAAAGACACTGATGTTGGGAAAGATTGAAGGCAAAAGGATGGCAGAGGATGAGATTGATAGTGTTATAGAAACAATGAATATGAACTTGGACAGACTTTGGGAGATAGTGGAGGAATGAAGGGCCTGGCATGCTCTGGTCCATGGCATCATGAAGAGTTGGACGTGAATGAATGATTGAATAACAACAAAATGTACTAGGCTAAGAACTTTTACACATTATTTCCCTTGATATTCCCAATACTCTATGAGGTAGGTGCTCTTGTTATAACCATGTTAAAGTTGGACATACTGAGGTAGACAGAAACTAAGTCACTTGATCTGGTTCACACAGCTACTAAATGTTAGTAAATATCTCAGGCTGGATTCGAAGAGAGGTTTTTTTTTTTAAACTTTAAGTCCAGTTTACTATCTATGATGCCACTTAACTATAGGGAGGGAGGGAAGGAGAAAGAGAGAGAGAGGTAGAGAGAAAGAAATGGAGGAGGGTAGGAATGTGAAAGAAAGAGGGAGAAACCACCACATGAAACATATTTCATACATATACATACAAAATAATGAAAAAAATTATCCCAAATAGTACAGAACCCAATACCAAAACATGTACATTGAAAAATTTCATGGTAGTAAACATTAAATTTGGACTAGCAGAATGTGTATGAGTTAGATGGAAGTGGAGGGTATTTCAGGTATGTAAAATAACATGAACAAAGGCATTTACTATGTAAATTCAGGTTATCCATTTTTTCTTAGAATATCCTAAGAGATAAAAAGTGGATGACCAGTGTTACTGGCTTTGTAGTCAGCACATCTGTATAAATTCTTCCCAGAACTTCCATTCTGAGGAAAGGTCTATGGCCACCATCCTTCATTCCTCTCTTACTTTATTTTTGATTTTCAGGATTTTATCACGGTGCTGCTGTGTACACAAGTACCTTCTCCCCACCCTTTTCAATTCCATTCTTTCTATGTGCTGTATCCGCCTTTTTCATTTTGCTTGCATTTGTAACCCTAGTGCTTAGGATGGTGCCTGGTACATAGTAAGTACTTAATAAATGCTTATTGATTTAACTGTTCAGATCCTATCTCTGCCACTTGTTACTTCTCTGACTGTGGGCAAAAAAATTACTGAATGGAAGGAAAAGCATTTAATTTGTGCTTATTAATTATGTACAAAGCAGTATTACTAAGTACGAGGGACACAAATAGAAAATTAAAGCAGTCTCCTCTCTAGAAGCCCCTTTCTATGAAGGGAAGAAATGCATAGCAGAGGTTTTGACTGCTGATCGGATGGGAAGGCGGCCTCAGCTTCTGCTGTTAAGTAGCAAAGCAGATGGTTACACATTTTCCTTAATGCCATTTCCATTGTTAAAATGATATTTGTTTATGATTTTGAATCATTTGACTTTATTTGCAAGAGTTTTCTTTTCTATCTCTTCAACATTATAGCCTTCAGCAGGTAGATGCTACAGCATCTCTAGAGACAATCACCAGGTCATATCTCTGCAGAGGCGGTTCCCTGTTGTGAAGCCTGAGAAGAGTACTTGAACTTTTTCATTTCAGGAAGTTGGACATCTTTAGACTCTTAAAATTTTTTAGCACAATCAAGATGATAGAGTAGGAGGGACAAATATGGCCTGACTTCCCCACTAGACCTCCTGCACAAAGCTCTAGAGACTAGAAAACATATCACACTGAATTCAGATTGGGAAAACCAAGAAAAGGCCATAGTGAGCCATTTTTTCCAGCCAAGGGCAGCTGTGGGAGACCAACAGAGAGGTCTACAGGGAGGTAGTCACTTGGCATGGGACTAACCAGGAGTCATGTGCTAATGCCTAGGAACTGAAAGAGAGCTGAGACTGAACACTAAGGCAGGAAACTAGAGGGCAGGAAGAAACCCCAGGAGATTCCTGAACTAATCTAATATGTAGGAATAGTTATGATTTTTTAGCTCTATCACCCTTTACTCAGTTCTAGGTCACAATGAGGAAGGAAGATACACAGACACACACAACACACACACACACCTATCTATCTGTCTGTTTATCTCTATCAATCTGTTGTTATTCAGTCATTTCAGTACTGTTCTACTCTGTAACCAGCTCATATTATCCTTTGAAGCTTTTGGTGCAGGAGTTCTGACTTCACTGTCTTCCTCCTGTTTCATGCTTTGATCCTTTTTGTCCCCAAAATAGGAGTTTAATGTTGGATTCTTCTGTTTGTTTTGCTTCCTTTGCCTGGTCATGTTGCCGCTCAATTACTTGACTTTTGGGCTTTTTGCCACAGTAGGACTCTGCCACCAGACAGGGGATCTTCCCTCCCAAACACTGGGGTTTTCTCAACTGCTGGAGGTATTATTTGGGCGCCCTCTCTAAAGTCTCCACACACTCTGGCAAGCTGGTCACACACCCCAGGACCTCCACCCTAGACTGCAATCTCGATCCCAGCAGGTTAAAGGAAGAGTGATTACCCCTCAGACTGGTTGCTTGGTCCCCCTACAGTCTGCAGGCCAGGAGCTGAAGCTGCAACATGTCTCAGGCTGCGCTGAGGTGTCTCAGCAGCTTCTCGCTCTGGGGGCAAAAGCCAACGCTCTCCCGACTACTGGTCCCAAAGTCCACACTGCACTGACCTCTCACTTTGTCCTTTGTATCTATGTGTTGATAATTCTGGAAATGGCCACAGCTGCAGGTGATCTGGAGTCCCTCCAGCCAGTGGTTGGTCAGGATGCCCTGGGTCTAAAGCCTTGGTGTGGGGCTGGGGTCAGCTCCCAGAGTGCTGCACTGGCTGATTCCTGCTGGCCTGCCAGGCTGTCCTCAGCGAGAGGTTAGCTTTTCTGTGTCATTTTGTGGGTTCTGTAGCTCCAAAGTTTGTTCAGAGTCCCAGTTTACATGAATTGGGGAAGGTGGAAGCTGGAGCCATGGGGAAGTCCTGTTTCTACTCTGCCATCTTGCCCCCCAACTGTGTTCTGAGCAAGGAACAAGTTCAGTAGCAAAGAGTAGCTATGTGGCTCTGAGCCCAGTAGCACAGTGCGGATTCAGTTCTAGCTTTCAGCCCAGGGTGAAAGCCTGCAGTGGAATGAGCAGAGAAGGAATCCTAGACCAAAGGGAGCCAGCAGTTCAGTTGGTCAAAAGTGCAGAACCTCCTAGCCATGTATTAGTGACTGGATCCAGCAACAGTCTGCTGGGACACCTAATCACAGACAAGCTAATGCCCCCAAACCTGAGTCAGGAATTTGCAGAGCTCAGAAGAGGTGTCTAGTGTGCAGAATTTGCTCCAGATCACCTCACTTGGGAAGTATAGAAAGCCTGTAGGTCCCAGTTTGAGCCATGAAAACAACCAGAGCATTGAAAAAAGAAACTCTGTTATGTCAGGACACACCTTGAAGTTCACATGTGCTCCTGGTACTTTAAAAGTCAAACTGACACCAACATTTTCTCTGTCTTTTTTAGCTTTGTTAACCTCATTTTCAAGCACTGAACACAGAAATGTATCCAAATACAATCACTAATTGGATATAATTCAATCTGGTAGCATCTTTAAAAAGAAACCAAAGAAAGAAATTCAATTAAGAGTTCCCTTTCTATTTGAGAGATCTAAGACCTCCCCCTTCTCTCTTAAAATTATGAAAGATAATCTTCTTGGTTGAAGTCCTGTCAAATGTTTTGTTGACTACCACTGGATTTGGATTAATAAAGCCTCTGAGCTGCTGGCTCAGAATTTCTGTTGATGCAATCTATGATTTAGAGACTTTTGAATAAAAGGCATTCTATACCCTTGCCTGGCACAAAACATTCAACAGAAATGGGAACAAGATTAAAAAGCAATGAGACTAGTTCCCAGGCTTCAGATGAAGATACCTTCGATTCATTTGCTTGAGATGTGTATCAATCATCCGAACTCTCAATAGTAAATCAACAGTATGGAAGCCAAGGTTTTACCTTGACCAAGTATCTATTTTTTTTAAAGAGAGAGAGAGAGAAAAACAGAGAGACAGAGACAGACAGACAAACAGACTGCCACCACTCATTCAGTTTTTGGGAAAAACTTCAATTATTCCCAAAGGTTATCACTGGCTAATAAGCACATTCCATCGAAGATCAAATCAGTTCATGGATATTTTTACATTGGGGAAATACAGACCTGTATTTGGGGCTAGAGTTACATTTAAATAGTTTGGTATATTTTACCTCCAAAACATTATTCTTTTTAAAACCTCTATGGCCTGATGTATGGCAGAGTTAATCATAAAAGAGCTCATTTATGCAAAGCTTTTCATGCTTGTTAGGGGAACCTTGCTTCACAGCACTGTTCAAACAGAAACACTAGTGTCCCCTGGCATTTCTGTGGGGGAAAAAAGTAAATATTTGTGATCGGCATGCTGCATGAATATTATCAGCATGCATCCCACTTTCTGCCATGCCGACAGGAGCTGGCATCTACCACTGTCCATAGTACACACTGAAACTTGAGGTCTGGCTTGGTATTTTCATTAATACTGAAAGGTACCAGTGAACAGCCAGCATATTCACTGGTTCTTGAATTACAATGAAGGAAGCTAGTGAGCAAGGGAGTAATAGGGACTCCCTTCTCGAATCAGGAGTTATTTTGCCTCTGCCAACAAGACCAAAATTTCTGGGAGAAAATTGAAATGGATTCAAAAGACTTGCCAGCAGCTTGGAAGATGAGAAATCACATTTAAGAAAATGTGTGCCTTCTACCGAATGCCACCCAAGTGACCATTTACCAAGAAGTTGAAAAGAGGAAATGCTTTGCATGGATTTGGGTGTGTTGCATTATTGGGCTTATTCCAATGAATTAGACATATTTATTGATGATACTTTGTGTAAACCACTGTGTCAAGCATTATGTTTGGGGTGGGAGAGCACAAAGAAATTAACAAATACAATGTTGTCCATAGCTAATATTAAATCTATGCAGATCGATACTATTTCATGAATATTCTGAGAAAAAAAGCATGAGACTGCATTTTCAAGAAGCATATGTGTTGTCAATTTCTCTCCTACATCAGCTTATTAAACATGCTTTCTTATCTGTGAACACAAGCCTCTGGGGACTGAATGATATCCTGCTGGCTGCCAGCCTCTCTCTTATCCTCAGTACCTAGGGGAGATATTTATGAGGATTTTGAAATCACCATTGTATCCTATGACTACGAAACTGTGACATGGTGGCTAAAAAGCAGGGCTCTGAGTAAGGAAAACCTGGATTTAAGCCTGACCTCTGATGTATCCTGGCTGTGTGTGTGTGTGTGTGAGTGTGAGTGAGACTAAGCTGAGCAATTCTTCAGTGAATGTGGTTAATTGGGAATGCTTTATATCATCTACGTTCCTTCAAGTCAGAAATCAAATCTCAGCCTAATCCTCATATCCTCCACAGGAGCTAGTACAATGTCTTGCACATAGAAACTGTTCAATAAATATTGATTTTATTTGAGTCTCTGACCTATGGGGAAGATCAAAGATTCTTTGATTCTCAAGAGGATAATTTCCTTATATCTTGGCTTATTTTCTTTCATCTCATCAATGAACAAGACATGACAGAGGGATTCAAACTCTGTTAATCCTGGAGTTCTTGGCCGTGAGATAATATTTGTAAAGTGATTAGCACTGTGCCTGACACACAGTGGGCATTTAATAAATGTGCTCCTTTCCCTTTCCTGCCATGTTCCATTTTAGTAATTCCTTTTGGTTTCAAGTTTTTTTCAGTTGGAAAAAACAAAGAAATAAAAGAAATTTCCATTGACTGTCCTGTTGTCTTACTGTGTTTTTTGAAAGCATTGCTCTCTTGTATACCAGAGATGACAGCTCCATTTCATTGGTTAATGAAGTGATTTCTAAATATATGATGTTTAGTTTTTTTTCCAAAGCACTTTGGGATTTTGTGTATAAGGAGTAGTTACATGTGATGTATCAATTTAAATGCTGCTAGAGATTAAATAGGCATAAATATTCCTTAGAACAAACATTGTGTTAGGGAAATTCATTCCAAAATCTTTCCACAAATTCTTTCTACTCTTCCTCAGCATTTCCTTTCTAGATAATTATAAAATGAAAACAAAACAACACTAAAGATGAGATCAGAGTTTTTAATTTCATGTTGACCTACCTGGATTTTACTGTCCCAGTAACAGCACCAACTACAAAGATAAATTGCAATCATATGTAGGGCAGATTAGGTTTATACTAAATAATTAATATTTACATTAAAATTAAGTTAGATCTCTGCTCCCTCTCTTAAAAGTCCATATTGGCACAGTCAAGTAGTGCTTTTTTTTTTATTGCAGTACAGTCATTTCAGTCATGTCCTACTATTTACAACCCTATTTGGGTTTTGGGTTTTTTTTTATTGGGGAGGGGCAAAGATACTGGAATAGTTTGCCATTTCTATCTCCAGCTCATTTTGCAGATCAGGAAACTGATACATACAGGGTTAAGTGACTTGCCCAGGGTCACACAGCTAGTAAGTGTCTGAGGCCAGATTTGAATCAGGTCCTCCTGACTCCAGGCCTGACAGTCTATCCACTGCATCACTGCTATTCATATGTTATTTCTGCTTACATAAGAGAAAAAAATACTTTAAAATATGGGTTTAAAAATGTTAGGGATTTAAAGGAATTCTACTATTTGATAAACAATAGACACCTTTTTCATGATTTTATCTGTATGTCAGAATTTTTATATGTCAAATTTTCTCAAAAGGGAGAACTCTTAAGACAAAATGGCATTTTAAAAATGACTATATATGTACATATATATGTATATATATATATATATAAAGATTAGTTTACAGACAAAAATCTGTTTCTATAGTAATTATGAAATCATAAATTTAGGACTAGAAGGGACTTCAGAAGTTACCTAGTCTAATGCTCCTTGTTTTACATATGAGGAAATGGAAATCTACCCAGGTGAAAGTACTTGCCAAAGAGGCAATATATGGAGTAGACAACATAAAAGTGAAAGGAATACTGGTTTTGAGTCAGAAGACCTGGGTTAAATCTCAGCTCTGCCACTTACGTGTTGCGTGTTACCCTGGAGAATAATAGCTAGCTGTACAAAAGTGCTATACACATATCTCATCCTCATAACTATCCTAGAAGAAAGGTATCGATATGACCAGGATTTTTTTTTTTTGTTTTGTTTGATTTTTTACAGATGATGAAGCAGAGTATAAATGAATTGCCTAGGGTTACTGTAGCTAGTGAGTGTCTGGGGTTGGATTTGAACCCAGGTCTTCCTGATTCCATGCCCAAAGCTCTAGCCACTGTACCATCCAATTGCCTAGTCATTTACCTTCATTGGACCTCAGTTTCTTATCTGAAAAATAAGGGGGCTGAACTTAAGGTCACTTTTAGTTCTAAATCTAATGATTCTATAAACCTATGAACCTGAACTCCAGACAATAATATTTCCATTGCACTGTGCTATCTCTTCTCTACCTCTCCCCCCATTTCTATATATTCTGACCCTTTTTCTCATGCCAAAATTTCACAAAGAATAGCTTTAGGAAATTGTCCCCAAGGATTCTCTGAAATAATGGAAACTTGAGCCTCTCAAAGAGCTGCCCAGTTTGCAGGATGGGACTTAACATTTACATAAGAATTGCAAACTTGGGTTCACTATACAAACTAGATTCTAGCTTGGAGTTTATAAAGACTTTCCTAGGTTGCTTTTATACCTTTAAATGTGTTAGTAAAGCCAAATGTCTTTTGGACCTGAAATCATAAAGAGATTGGATGGACAGGTGGCCCTAAGGCACCTAAGGAGCAATTTTCTTAGGACTTAGGTTTCTGGGAAAGTTTATTATCACATAGACATTGTTTCACATCTTCCAGTCTCTCTAAGGTTTTGTTGGCTTTAATTCAGTTTCCTTCCTCTTGATCTATTAGTACATTGTTAGATGTGGTGCTACTCAGATAGCAGAATTTAGTGGAATCTTTCATCTCTGGTATTACTAGTTAAGCTTTTGTAAGTGTAGGATTTCTCTGGTATAGACTGACATAAGACCCTTACCTCTCTACATTAATTATTTGCTCACAGACCTGGCCCAGTTCTTCAGAATAGCTCATGTATGTCTTCTTGCATCTGGACACTTCCAAAAAACCAATCGTCAGCATCCATGAGTTCCTAAATGACTATCTGATGATCTTGTAGCCCACTATATTATATAGATTACAGAAGACTAGAAGTTTAATCTGAACTAGTTTCCAAATGTTTTGTTGAGCCAGAGAAAATATTCTCCAAAACAGACCAATTGAAGCTGATCAGTAGAGTATGGTGTCAGTGGGATATGTTTACAAAGCAAGAATAAAAAGATTTAAAGGAAGGTAAAAAGGTTGGTAGTCATCATGTCTAATATTCTTGTGGTTGTGACATTTCAATCATTTGAATCAGCCTCAGCTCCCATTTCTCCTCAACACAAACCCAAGTTTGTCTCCACTGACCTACTTTAACGCATCTGCTATTTCTCCTACCTGAAATGGCATCTCCTTTCTTCTCAGCCTTTTGGAATCTTACTGTTTTTTAAGACTCAGTTCAACTCTCATTTCTCTAGTGATTCTTTGCCTAATGACTCCAGTTCACACTGAACTCTCCCTCCTTTGATCTCTTATCTTATTTACTTATTTATTTATCATCTCTACTACCAATCACTTAATCATGTATTGGCTCATTATTATTTTCATTGTATCATATGTGTTCAGCATTGTGCTGTAGGAAAAGCATTTGGGTTTAGAGTCATAGGTTCTGTGTTCAAATCCTGAACCTCTCACTACTTCTGTCAACTTTGGACAAGACACTCATTCTCTCTAGTCTCCATCTGTAAAGGGAGTTGGGCCAGATGACATCCAATGTCCCTTCTGGTTCTATATTTATTATTTTTAAAAAATCATTTTACTTTTAATATGTGGAATAAAATAAGCATTTCCATGACATAGTACAATAAAAAAGATGATTGCACATAAAACTGCAAACCTATTATGTACAGCTTGCTATTCTTTTCAAATATGCAATAAAATTATCATGTAAATTTCTTTTTTCATTTTTACCTTCCCTCCCCACAAATAGTTACATATAGTATATATGTAAAATTATTCTATAAATACTTCTATTTATCAGTTCTTTCTCTTGATGCAGGTGGCATCTTTCTTCATATGTCCATTATAGTTAATTTGGGTATTTATAATAGTCAAAATAACATTCACTCAAAGTCTTATAAAATGGTAAATTCTGAAGGCATGAAGTATATTTCATATTTTTATTACATCCACTCTCCACAGTGCCTAGTATAGTGCTAGCAAATAAGCACATCTCTAGAAATACTTGACTAATGGCATTGAATTATTTGAATTATATTGAACCACCATGGTTTGCAGGATATACTTGACTTTCAATAGCTATGTCACAAAGAAGAACACCTTACAATGTAATCTTTTCCCAGTGTTAAAGTAACAGATATTGTAGCTGACCTCTGGTGAGTAGGCAGGTCAAGAAAAAGCTAGCAACTCTGTAGAGAACTGTAACAGAGCATCCATTAGTAACAGTAATGATGGCACTTGTGATGATGATGTTAACAGTAATGGCTCATTTCTATAGTGATTTAGAATTTATGATGCACATCATATACATTATGTCTTTTGATCCTCAAAATATTCCTGTCAGGTATTATAATTACTATCTCCCTTTTACAGATTGAGCAAATTGAGGTTCAGAGAATGAAGGTAGTATCTGTAATCTGGTTCAAACCCAGGTCTTTTATCCAGTTTGTTATGCTTTAATTTAACAGAGGCACCATTCTGAAGTTTATTTTCTTTAAAAAACAAAATAAAAACAAAACAAAATGCTGTGTCATATTGGCTTCTGTTAGCTTCTCTGTCGAAATAACTGAAAACCAACCATTGAGGAAGGAACCAGAGGAGTTCAGCTTTGTGTTTGCCAGCACCTTCCATAAGAGTAATACCATCACCATCATCTAGTCCTGTTCTCTTAAAGATTGATTGCTTTACAATTACACAACCCCCTAGTTTCCCTTTACAACGAGGAACAACAAAACAAACCATTTTTGCCCCATACGTGTAAGGGATTACCTGGGACATCATAGGTTGTCCTCCAGGCCCTTCTCTCATCTATTTTCCTTGAATAAGTGGAACAAATGTGTGTGTTTGGAGTTGACTCAGCGTCTTAGTCCTACTTCAAATGAAGAGTGGAGAGTCTTGTTCTTAAGAGTATTAATTGGTCAAACTTCTGTCTGTAAAGGTAGCTGCAGGCATTAGTAATGTCTCTAATAATTTATGGAAGAGTACCATAAAGGTTATAGAATATTCCGGTTACTTCTCACTCAGAAGATCTGAAAATTAAGATTTATAGTCCCTGTAATACATTTCTTGACTAAACTCATTATTTAGGTTAAGGGACCATTTTTCTTTCTCTGGTTTAAGTCTTTTTTCTTTCTTTTAATCCTATGGGCTGAGAAGAATATATGAATAATTGATAAACACTTTTTATTGTTCCTCATGAAAATATAATGATATTAAGTTTGTTGCGTGATTCCAATAATATGGTACCATTAGTCCTGCAGTTTGATTGTAAACTCCATGATGTTCAGTATTCAAAGTTTAATGAGCTCTTGCTGTGACAAAGGACAACATTGGGGACTTAAAGAAAATCAACTTTTCTACCTAATTTGCAGATGTTGAGGCTGGGGTCAAAGAGTGATGAGAGACTCCATGTTTTAGATTGTGATCTGAGTCAGGTGATTGGTGAACATGTGTATTTCTTAGAGTCATTTGTTCCTAAATTGTCCTTTTTTTCCCCTTTCAATTGGGCCCTTAAAAAATGTTTATGTATCAATATCATCTTTTGGGTTCTTGCATCTCTATTTTTCTGTAGGATTGAAAGTAGACTTTTATTTAGATGTTGTCTCCTCCATTAGACTGTAAACTCCTTGAGGTCAGGGGCTGTTTTTGCTTTTCTTTATAAATCTAGTACTTAGTAAAGTGCCTGCTACATAATAAACACTTAATAAATGCTTATAGACTTTTAAAAATTAAACATATTCTCCAGTTTATTCTTTTAATGATAAAAGAGCATGTTATAACGTAATTATATTTAATTGCTTAGAAAAAAGTAAATTAGACAAACACTAAAATGAAACTGAATTCTGAGTAATTTTAATGACTGGCTTTGGTGTGGGAGAATTGGCAAGGAAGTGACTCTCTCCTATCAAAAGAAAGATAGAGGATTATGGGTGTGGAATGTTACACAAACAGACATGATTACTGTGTCATTGATTTTATGTTCTTTGCTACAAGAGAGAGGAAATGGATAAGGAGAAGTATGTCTGAAAAACAATGCAATATAACAACAAAAAGCAACAGCAAAACACTTTTTTTCCTTTAATTTTATTTATCTTATTTTGAGCTTACGTAAAACAAGCATTTCCATAACATATTAGAATAGAAAAAAAGGTAATTGCACACGAGACTGCAAATCTATTACATACAACTTGCTATTCCTTTTAAATATATAATAATGCTATCATGTATTTTTTTCCTTTCTTTCTACCCTTACCCCCCAGAGATAGCTACCATTAGACACTCACACACACACACTCGCATGCGAGTGTGTGTGTATGAGTATATGTGTGTATGTTTAACACCATTATATACATAGTTCTATTTACCAGTTCTTTGTCTGGATGCAGATAGCATCTCCCTTCTTGTGTCCTTTATAGTTAATTTGGGTATTTATAATAGTCAAAATGATTTAGTTACTTTAAGTTGTTCTCAAAACCATATTGTTACTGTAGACAACATTTTCTTAGTTCTGTTCATTTTGTTCATTATTATTTCATGCAAATTTTACATGTATTTCTAATATTATCAACCACTTAAAAAATCAGAATCTCATTGTATAGCAGCTGCTTAAATGAAATGCATGTCTCTAAGACTTTGTAATTTCATAGTTTGAGAACCAAAAGGGTCCTTGGAGGTCTTTTAGTCTACCTCCCTCATTTAACAAATGAGGAAAATTAATCCAGGTAAATTAAGGGACTTGCCTAATGTCACACAACTAGGAAGTGACAGAACCAGCACTTGAACTCAGATCCTCTAACTCTAAGCATAGTATTTTTCCCCTGTATCATCATGCTCAAGTGTTACCTGATTAAATCATAAATCATCTACCCTCACAAAAAAAACAAAACAAAATAAAACAAAACCAAAACCTGACATTAAAATACAATAAATTAAAACTCAAACTGTCAGTAACATTGGCTTTCTCTAAATTTTTAATGTGTATATTTTTAAACATCTTTATACTTACAGATACAACAATGCCAAATGATGTTTTAGGAGGTTCAAATTTATGTTTTTCAAATGAAAAAGTGAAAAAGAAATAGCCCATGGAAGACAACAGTCAGGGGCCTTGAGTTCTGCACTTTGAACATAGATTTCCTTTTCCTCTGCGTGGGTTTTAAAATATCTTATCAACTTTCAGTAAATTAATTTGGAATGGGATTCAGATGAACAAATTTTGAAAAATGCCCAGTTAAGATGTGAGATTTTGTGGGATTGACTGTCAAATTTAAGAGAGAACTAAAAATCAAGGCCTGTTGATATCTGTATTTGGCAGAATTATTTTGGGTTCTTCCCCTATATCTATGTAAGCCCTTTCTTGTATCCATTTCATCTGTTTCTTATCATCCCAGAAACAGATATCTCAATTTCCCACTCCAAGGGTCCATCAATCTATGACTCTGATTTTATGATATTTTCCCAACTCTTCCTTATCTTTCTATGAGGCTAAGCAGTATTTCCATGACTGAGTGAACTTGATCTCCATGGTAGCTAAGAAAGTAAAAGTCTTATAGTAAAAGAGCCTCTTCTGGGTCTTCTTAGGAACATCTTTCCTAAGCTTAGTAATAATCTCTAGAAGTAGAATATAGCTCCAGTAGAATTTAAACTCCTTGAGGACAAAAACTAATTTTTTTTTTAAATATCCACAGCACCCTGTACAGTCTTGCACATACAGTATTTAGGTATTTAATGAACACTTCTTGAATTTATTTGAATGTGTAGGGCATTTAAGAAAATTGAACAGCATACCTGCAATGGAAAACATTTCAGTAACTCAAAAATCTCTTGTTCATTTGGAATTTGCCCTCTCTGACAAGGCCAGGGGTTCTTAAATCTTTTTGGCCGTGGGACATTTTGGCAATCTGATTAAGTCTATGGAGCCCTTCTCAGAATAATGTTTTTCAATGCATAAAATAAAATACATAAAATTAAAAAAAAACCCAAAGGTTAGTGAAAATAAAGATGCATTTTTTTTTTCTAATGCAGATCCACAGACTCCCTGTCCTTAAGAACCACTAGTCAAGTCTTTCTGTCTGTGACTACATGGGAACTTAAGGAAACTGTCCCCTTATTATGTAATTTTAAGGCAGAAAACAATAGGCCAATGAAATATTTCCATTACTCATTAATAATTGTAGAATTTACTTAATCACTGTAACCACTGTAAATATTTCACCCTGTCCACATAGTCCACATATAGCTAACAAAAGTGTTTCTGTTTTACCAAGAGACAGCAACTACAACAAGAATGGGTAACGATGTTTTAGCATGATACATTGTGGCTGAGGAGAGGGTAATAAAGGGTATACTTTGATTTGAAATTACTGCCTATAACCTCCAAGAATCTCTTTACTGTATTACCAAGGAGGCCATCAAATTATTAGCCATGCCAACTAGATTAGTCACCTTCTATATCATGTAGCTAAGATCCAAAGTGCCCAGGAAGATAAATGACAATAATAATAAGGATAATAAAATGTCATAAATTTGGGGTAGTTTTTAATTTTTCAATGCGCTATCACATAGACGATCAAACTGTAGATAATACAATGGTGTGGTTCCTTTGCTTCTTTTAACAAACATCAATACAGCTAAATGAGAATGTTCCCTTCAAAGTAGTCAATTTGGGGAATTACTTATTACAAAGATATTGCTATTATTCAAAGCATGCCTGAAACTTCTCTTTTGGAATTGCCTTCAGTTTCACAGAATCACCAGGCAATGGTCATACATACATACTTGTAAACCTTGCTGTAAGGGAAGTACATTTGGTAGATTGTTTGAGCTCAAGATTTCTGAATTGTAGTAAGGATGAGTCATTTGAATATTCAAACTAAGTCTGACATCAATATGATGAGCCTCCAGGAGTAGAGGGAACAACAAGGATGGGGAGGGACAAACTAACCTGGAACAGGAAATGGAACAGGTCATAGTTCCAGGGTCCCTTGGTAGTGAGACTGGGCCAAGAGTGGCTGCTACACTTCCAATCTAGGTAATACAGGGAGATTTCGTTTTTAAGGAAATAAATGAAAACATTCACAGAATCTTCAGCATTGGAAGGGACCTCAGGAGCCATCTAGTTCAACAAATAGTATTTTAAAAGTATTGCTCTTTTTCCCTAACTACATGTCAGGAAAATTTTATCATTCCGTTTTTACAAGATTTTGAGTTTCAAATTTTTATTCCTCTCTCACTCCCTTCCCTCCCTTCCTCTGAAAATGGTAGGCTGTTTGATATACTTTATGTATGTATTACCATGTAAAAAGTATTTTCATATAAGTCACCATTGTGAAAGAAGAAACAGATTTAAAATGAAAAACATGAGAAGAATGAAGTAAGGGGGAAAATATGCTTTGATCTGTGTTCAGAGATCATTTTTAATAATTTCTTTATCTGGATTTGATAGCATTTTCCTTTGTGAGTCCTTTGTACTTGTCTTGGATTATTGTGTTATAGAGAAGAGCTGAGTCATTCATAGTTGATCATCACACAATGTTGCTGATACTATGTACAATGTGTTTTCTGGTTCTTCTCGTTTCACTTTGCATCAGTTCATACAATTCCAAGATTTTCTGAAACTTGCCTATTCATCGTTTCTTATTGCATAATAGTATTCCATTATGTTCATGTACCACAGTTTGTTCAATCATTCCCCAATAGATGGGCATCACCTTAATTTCCACTATTTTGTCACCACAAAAGCGGGACTATAAGTAGTTTTGCACAAAGACTTTAAACAGAATCTCCCCTATAAAATCTCTAGCAAGTAGACTGTATGTCTTTGTCTGAGGACTTTCAGCTAAGGGAAATCCTATAATCTCCCAAGAGTACCTATTCTATTTTTGGAAAGCTCTAATTATTTTGGATTAAAAAAATTGAATCAAGTCTAAATTTTTCAATGAATATTAAGTGTGTGCAGAGAACTATGCTACTCAGTAAGGATGCAAAGGGGAAAACCAGCATGGTTCCCTTGAGAAGGGACAGCATGTATACTGGACAGGGCAGTGGACTTGATATGAGGAGCGCATGACTTCAAGTCTATCTCACATCTTCAACTATGTGACCCTGGGTAAATCACTAAATCTCTCTTGACCTCAGTTTCCTCATATATAACATTAAGATCTTGGACTCAATGGCCACTAAGATCTCTTCCATTTCTAAATATAAAATTCTATGAGATTATAGCTTATTGGGGGGGGGAAGGGGTTTGAAATAGGAAAACCAGTGATTTCATTTGAAAAGTGAATTTCTAGAGAGTAACTTCTCTTTATCAATGTATGTCAGTATTTTCTTAGCAATTTAGAGTATTTGTGTTTCCTGGGATAAAGACAGCTTAAGTGACTGGTCCAATTTCACAGTCAGTAAGTGTCTGAAGTATATATATATATATATTTTTTTTTTTTCTTTTCTTTCCCCCTCAGTCATTTTCCAGTTGTATTCCATTCTTCATGACCCCACTTGAGATTTTCTTGGCAAAGATACTGGAGTGAATTGCATTTCCTTCTCCAGCTCATTTTACATATGAGGAAATAGAGAGAAATGAGGTTAAGTGACTTGGCCAGGGTCACAGGGCTAGTAAGTGTCTGAGGTTGAATTTGAACCCAGGTCTTCCTGATTCCAGGCTCAATGTTCTATCCACTGTGCCACATAGCATCACAGGTAGAATTTATTTAAGCCTAAGTGTTTGTGAGGGCAGCTAGTTGGTGCAGCAGAACGAGTGCCAGGTCTGGAATTAGAAAGACTCCTCTTCCTAAGTTCAAATCTGGCTTCTGGCACTAGCTGTGTCACCCTGGCAAGTCACTTAACTCTGTTTGCCTCAGTTTCCTCATCTGTAAAATAAGCTGATGAAGGAAATGACAAACCATTCCAGTACCTTTGCCAAGAAAACTCCAAATAGGGTCACAAAGAGTTGTATATGACTGAACAACAGCAACAGCAACAATAGAAGTATTTCTGACTCAGAGCTCACTCTCTCTGCCATGGTTCCTTTGTGATATGAATTATATATAGAGGCGACCTAAAAGTTATACAAGCAAATTAATCCCCTTATTTCATCTTTATTTACCTAAGCCATTGTTGCCTAGCTTGACCTAGCTCCTAAGTCACTAGATTTAGCTCCAATGAATTTTAACTCCCTCCAAAAGTCATATTCACACACAAAAGATTTTCTATCTTGCACTGTGAAACTTCTATGTTTCATCAATACAATAAGGATATTTAATAGAGTTGCTGAAATGTTTTGAGCAAAGCCAACATTATGGAGTAAGTGCTTAGTGATTCTCTGGCCCCCAACATTCATTGGGATTTATCAGTTATATTTAATTTTTTTAAAAAAACATTCATCATTTAAAGTTATATTTTTTATTGGCACAACATTCTATGAGCTGGCAAGACAGGTATTAATCTCACTTTAACCATGTAAAAATTGAGATTTAAAAAGGTCAAAATGAACCAACCAAAGTTACACAGTTATGCATAAATGAAATCCATAGATTTAATGGGATTTTAATATTTTTCAATCTGCTCTTAATCAATATTCATTAAGTTGAAATGAATTTTATGTTCATTATGTGTAAACTACGTATCCTGTTTTCTAATATGAAATGGTATCTGTTGCAATGATTCACTTCACAAAATATATCCCTACCTTGTAACTTCACACTGAGATATTCTTGCTTCCCAATTTTCTCTCCCTTCTGCTATTCATGAAAAAAAAAAATCTACAGTAGTACAGAAGGGAAAAATTCTGAAGGTTCTGGGCACTGAATTTTTGTGCATCTATGATTCTCCTTTTATATGTCAGTCACTTTTGTAGTTATTGCTCCCTGTCCTTTCTTCCCCCTGCTTTACAGGACAGGATTATCTTAACACCCAAGTAGACACTGATAGTATTTGCAAAATTCAATTGAGATTCACTAAAAGTGCTTATAAATGCAAACAAAAGTCAGATGCCACCTTGCCTTCCCATCAGAATTACAATATTAATGACATAAATCCATTATAATTGCACCCATGGAATCCCTGGGCATTTGGTGATTAGTTGTAGCAATTGTACACCATTAATAATGTATAATATCCCTAGTACTAAATGTGAAATTAAAGAGTGGGTTCAGAAAACTCCTAGACCAAAACAGAAAATCCTCAAGTCAAGACGTGGCTTTAGTGAAGTGTCCAGATGATTCAATGTGTGTTAAGCACATTATTCCAGGGAAGAAATTACCCTGGGCAGGATGGATGTGAATGGAAAGTGGGACCTATGCTCTGCCTCTGATTGCTGTTTAATGAAAGGTCTTCCTCTCAAGCTATAACTGAGTACTAGGTATTAGCTATGGATCACTTGATTTCACTCAAATTAGGGAATACCAGTTTAGTGTTTGTCAAAGTCCCAAATGCATTGTAGTAAAATATCACTGCTTTTGGCAAAAACTAGTCTTAAAAACACTTGTGAAAACATGCAGTCAGGACTGGAAAATTACCTTAGAAACTTTGACTAATCACAGCTCCTGTAACACGAGATGTTTCTGAGCTTTGGAAAGCATCCCAAACTGGTCATGTGGAGATCTCAGACTTTTGTTTTGCAATTCAGATGCACCCTCACTTTTGATGGCAGCCTCTCAGACTCCTAGAAGTGGTGTCCAAAGAATGCTTAAAATGAACTGTGGTCTTTGTTCTCCTGAAAATAAAACTGTTGTAAGAGGTAAGGGAGAGTGGAGAAAAGAATAGAATGCATATTGTTGAGAGCAACACTGTTGGTTCACATGGTAAAATTTAATATCACTGGGATTTTTTTAAACTTCAAAAACTCTATATAGATTATGATTTGCAATTTGATTCAGTGCTTTAACTGTTCAGTATTGTCCAGTGGCTACAGGGCCCTATTTTTGTTATTTGTGATTCTCATCAATAGTTCATTTAAGAGGCCGGACATTATGGTAGAAAATCCATGGAGAGATTAAGGGATTATGAGATAGAACCATGTTTACCTTTGACCAAGCTTTTTTCTTCCCCAATTTAATTCACTTGACCTGGAAAGATTGTTTTAATGATTCTTCCTTTCCCTGGACTTGATCATGGGCCCCAGGCAATCTCTTTTGTATTCTGGGTTGTTGGTCAATTTAGATCAGGAAGACAAGACCCAAACTGTTTTTTGGCAATGAGATCTTCTCTGTGTTGAGTTTATATTAGATGCATGGAAATTTTCGTATCTTCTTAGCTGGATCTCCAGAATTTCCTGGTCTCTGAGCATACTTATGATGTTATTTTCAATGAATACTTAGAATTATGGAATTTTAGATCTAATCTACTCATTTTACAGATGAGAAAACCAAAGTTGTTCCTAGGGAATTGACTTCTTCTATTCCTATTAAAGAATGAAGTTGGGAACCTAACCCAAGTCTTCATACAAATAGACCAGGGGTCTTTCTAATTCATCTTGCATATCTGATTTAAAGATTCTCACAGGGGGCAAGTGCTTTGTGGGAGGTTGTGTGCTAAGTATCAGGGATACAAAGCAAGGCCAAAAACATGTCAAAAGAATTCAGGTTTTCTCCCTACCTGACCAAATTCTTGCAGTTATTTGGGTAGATCAGGAGTGAACAAGAGATTCCCCACAAAGGCCTGTATTAAGTCCTTCTTCTTTCCCATAGAGCTATTTGATGGCTCCTTCAGTTCTTTGAAATAAATGGGGTCTGCTAGTGTACAGGGACTGTTTTTGCCTTTCTTTGAATCCCTAGTACCTTGTGCAACACCTCAAACAGTGTTTAATGAATGCTTGTTGATATAGCCTATAGAAGACAAGGTTGAAGATTTATTAAAGAAAACGTAAGTCATCCAAAAGGAGCCATACATTCATTCAGTAAATATTTATTGAGCACCTACTGTATGCAAGTCATTGTGTCACAGTGCAGGGGAACTTGACTCATGTGCTGGAAGCAGTGCATGAAAAAGAAAAGCGGAAAAAAAGGAAAAGAGAAGGAAATGTGACTGAAAGGAAAAAGGAAGCCTGCTGCAAATGGCGAGCATTCTAAGAATGTATACTACACTTTCAAAAGTGAAGTATGATAATAGTGTTCTAAGGGAACAAATGCTATCACCATTCCACTTTACTCCAGGCCAAATTCTTAGGAAACTCGAGTCAACGCTTGGGGGCCAAGGACAATCCTTATTGTCAGTCATTTCATTTCTAATTACTTAGCCATCCCAATACTTCTTGGCTGATCATCAACAAATATCTTCTGCCCATGTGTAAAGCACTCTGTGACAACCAAAAGATCAGCAACCAAACAACCCATGGTGGAGTTTAATCAAAGCATCAGAGTGACATGGCTGTTATTTTTAGAATAAAGAATATTTTCTGAACTTTTGACTTGGTTTACCTTTATTCCATGTATAATGGCCTAAAGGATTGTCAGAACAACTGGAAATAATTGGTATTCCAGGGGCAGTGGAAGTAGGATGGTTAAATAACCATTGCTAACTCTATTTGAGAGGGTTATAATATTTGGCCAATATGCAGCACGCACACACACCCTCTTGATATCACAGGGGTGGGATTGAGAGCAGGTGATGTAATCTAACTTGACAAACTAGTTAAATATTGACAAGCAGATAGAAACACATGGGCATTCAGACTGAAGGAGGAAGGCAAGTTCTGATTGTATGATTCAGATCAGAGAGCAGACGCTGGAAGAAACCAAAGTGAATCGCTGCAGTGGTTCTAATAACCCAACTGGGGTCACCTTGGACTTTCCTTCCGTCATTAAGAGGTAAGGCTTTTTGCCCTGCTGAGAAAAATCACATTGCTGGCTGAAGGCACTGACAGCCATAAACCAGTCATGTGTCTTGGAGGTGGGTTATTCCCAGAGAGATGTTTCCTTCAGTGAGCCTAACTGTACAGTCTAGACTGGTCCTGATTTAAGTATGGAGCATGGACAAACTATGTGGAGAAAGATGGCTTAGTTTTATCTGTGCTGGAAACTATCTTCTTCAAATGATTGGGTCTTAGAACAGGTATATTTTATTTGTAAATGCTTAGCTGGAGAGGATGCCCACAAGAATTCATTTGTAATGAGGATTTTGCTAATGGTTAGAGACATGTACATCAATTGAATAAGGTGATCTTCATGTAACTTCATGGGTAATGTTATGCCAACAACAGGTCCCCTTGAGTAGGGGCAGAGGCAGGGGAAGAGTGCTTAATGCCACATGCAATATTTTTAGCTTTGATCTTTAATGAAGAAGGAAGGAAAACTTAATTCAAGGGGAATATTGAGAAGCCAAGCCAGTGTCGATAGATACTGATAGATAAATAGGCTTAAGGTGTTGTCAGACTGTGTTTAGAAATGAATAAATATCAGTGCGAGAAAAGTGCCACATTTGGCTTTAGAAAGACTGCTTGAGCAGCCAGCTTATCACAGGCTACTTTTAGAAAGGAGAGAGCATTCTGCTTTTATTATAGTCTCTCACTCACCTTCAAACGGTAGCAGGAAGGTGGTAAGAAATAACCCCTAGCAATCCTCTATGAGGGAGCCCTTTATTCAAGATAAACAATCATTGAGAAAACTTAGTATAGAGTAAACAACCTTCACTTGAAATCTAGAGAAGTAGTTCTACAATTAAATAAAAAGATCAAGGCCAAGCCATTTTTTCATCTCTGTGTCTTAGCTCCTCATCTATAAAATGGGTGTAATCATACTAACACAATATACTTCATATAATTGTTGTGAGGAAATTATTTTGTATACCTGAGAGCACTGTAGAAACGTGAGATATTGTTAACAATTTTTATTTTTTTAGAGGCTTGAAAATAAAACATAGATGTGTTCCATTTCACAGAAATTTTCTGCAACAGATAATAAACAACAGGGTATCCCTGTTAGACATAATAGTTCAATATGGGAGATATTGTACTCCAGGTCTCCCTAGTGGTTTCTGATGTATCTCACTTACTCAATAGTGCTCTAAATTATTATTACATTTTTAAGATGAGAAAGACATTATGACACTTGGAGAGACGAAAGCAGAGTACATTAGGGGTCTGTCCATCGTGGAGAGGCAGAGGAAATAGAAAGTAGTAGATAAAGCAGTAGACTTGGAGTAAGGGAGATATGTTCAAATCCTGTCTCACTAATACTAGACTAGATGTGTGACCTTAACCACATCACTTTACCCCACTGGGTCAGTTTCCTAATCTGTAAAATGAGAAAGTTGAACTTTATGACCTCTCAGTCATGACCAAATTGTAAATCTATGACCCTATGCTGTGATTAATCATACTTTACTGGCAATCTAGGGAATAGAGTGCCAGCCTGGAGTTTCAAGTGGACAGCTATGTGGCACAGTAGACAGAGCACTGGGCTTGGAGTCAGGAAGACTCAGCTTCCTGAGTTCAAATCTGGATCAACATTTACTATCTGTGTGACCCTGGGCAAGTCACTTCACCCTGTTTGCCTCAGTTTCCTCATCTGGAAAAAGGACTGGAGAAAGAAATGGCAAACCACTCTGGTATCTTGGCCAACAAAAGCTCTGATGGTGTCAGAGAGAGTCATATGTGACTGAACAGCAACAAGTGGAGGATCAAGTCTTATCTCTGACACAAGTCATCACTAGTATGACTAGGAGCGAGTCATTTAAATTATCAGCGGCCTCGGGACAACTCTCTAAGAATCTTAGTTGCGCAGCACTTGCCTAGGTCTAGAGTTTCTGCCCAGGGACTTTTCCAACCTGGACAAAATATTTGGTTGACCTCTTTTCCACATATCCCCCAAACAGCAACAACTCCACAATCCCCGCACAGATTAATATGCAGGTTGGACATATGTTGATATTCCTTTTTGATCATAAGATAAAATATCTAGGACTAGAAGGGACTTGAAGAGACTGACCATCTCTCATCCAAGCCTCTGATTTTACAGATGAGGAACCCGAATCCTAAGGAGTCAAGTGACTTATCTAAGGTAACACAGATGTCAAGTGGCAGAGAGATTTGAACTCAAGTTCAATGAACCCAGGTCAGGGCTTCGAGTGCTCTCTCCAGGGTAGCCATGGTCTGTGAGACAGAAAAAACTGGAACCCAAAGAGATGCAGCAATGTGCTGAGAGTCATGTAGCTAGCGAGGAGTGCCAAGGTTTCCTGGATCCCAGCCCATGTCCTTTTTGCTGTCTAGTGAATCGACAAACATGAACTCAGGGTTTGTTTTGTCAATTTTACATTTCTCCCTGCAGATCTGGTGGCTGGCCAACCACCATTAGGATATTTTCAGAGACTTTACTAGGATGATTGAACAAAGCACATTAACTTCTGATATGTTTCTGCCTTATTGATGCTTAATAGACTCTCTGCATTCTTCTCTCTCTGTTCCCATTCCTGAACTATTCCTTATGGCTATGGAGATGACAGAAAAGCAAAGCAAAACACTTTTCTTCAGTCTCTGGAATGCAGTCATTCAGAAGCCTTATTCCTTTAGGCATCTAGGTGACACAATGGGTAGAGTGTTAAAGCTGGGGTCAGAAAAATCTGAGTTCAAATCCAGCCTTAGATACTAGCTATGGGACTCTGGGTAAATCACTTAAACTCTGTTTGCCCCAGTTTCTTCAACTGTAAAATGAGGATAATAACAACAGCTAGCTCATGGAGGTGTTGTTTTTCCTTCTTTTTTTATCTTATTTATTTTATTTTAAATTTATGAGATAAAACAAGCATTTCCATAACAAAATAGAACAAGATATGATTTCACATGAAACTACAAATCTATTATGTACATTTTGCTATTCCTTTTAAATGTACAATAAAATCATCATATAAATTTCTTTTTGTCCCTTCCCTTTCCCTTCCCACCCTAGAGATGGCCACCATTAGACACAAATATGTGTGTATGTATATATGTGTGTAAAACCATTCCATACATACTCCTATTTATTCTTTCTTTGGATGCAGATAGTGTCTTCCTTCATATCAAAGGAGACATTTATAAAGCATTTAGCAGAGTATCTGACACATAGTAGATATTATATAAAAATGTTATTACTTTCCTTTGCCTTCCCTATGTTTATTTTTAAGTTTCTTGATCTTTTTATTTTTTAATTAAATTTTATGTTTATTTTTAGTTTACATAATTCATTTCCACAAGATCTTGAGTTGCAAATTTTCTCCCAATCTTTCCCCTACCCACCACCCCAAAACAGTGATCCCACTGAATATCCCCTCCCCCAATATACTCTCTCCCATATCTTCTCCCATACCCTCTCCAACTTTCCAGTAGGGCAAGATGGATCTCTATGCCCCAGTGCCTGCATATTTTATTTCCCAGTTGCATGTAAAAATTAATAATAATATATATATTTTTAAACATTTTACATTAAAACTTTGAACTCCAGATTCTTTTCCTTCCTCCATTGTCACCTACCCTTACTGGGAAGATAAGCAATTCAATATAGGTTGTACATGTGAAGCTATGCAAAACATTTCCATAGTGGATATATTGTGAAAGACTGACTATTTCCCTCCATTCTATCCTGCCTCCTACTTCCCTATAATGTTAATGATGCTCAACTGTGCATTGGGTGGAGAGGGGAACATTTCTTTCAATGAATAGAAAAATGTAAATGGTGGGTAGGCCTTTAACTCAACATATTGTAGGCATTTGTTATATTTGTCTTCACAATTGGAACCCTGGAGCATTGCTTCTGGACTATACATAAAGAAGTATCCTAAGCTACTTCACAACCAGATCTTGCATTTTTTTCTGGGCTTATCACATGGTACTCTCCCTTATGCATTTTAAGAATGTTCCAGTTTAACAGTCATGTTTTCTGTTCTACATGCAAGTCATTCCAACTCCTATCTCTGTGCTGGCTGGTCAACATGCCTGGAATGTACTCCCTCTTCATTTCCTCCTCTTGGAATTCCTGGCTCCCTTCAAATACCTTTTCAAGAGCTGTCTCCTATAAAAAAAAGTTGCTAATCCTCTTTCCCTAAACATTATTTTGTAAATCTGTGTATTAATTTTTCCCCTGACCCTACAGCTCCTCGAGGACAGGGGACAGTGTCATTTTTTTTTCTTCATATCTCTCCTGTCTAACATAGTGCTGGCACAGAGTAGATGCTTAAGAATTGTCTTTTAATTGAATGAAGTAGAAGAGTAAAAAGTGTTAAAACCCCAATTGTGAGATTAGCAAGCTGTGTAAGTGAACTTGGCAAGTACTTAATAAGCCTCAGTTTCCTGGTCTATATAAAGGAAATAATAATAATACTCATATTCTCTGTTGCAGAGGGTACTTGTGAAGACATTTACATTCTTGTAAAGGCTAAAGCACTGTATAAATATGAGTTATCGTTATATTTTGGGAAATTAGTGAATAGCTAATGAATTGTCTACGAGGATAATAATCTAACATTAGAAAAACTCAGACATAGAAAGGTTAAATTCCTACCTCTAAGCCCCATTGGAAGTGATTAATGTAGCTGGAAATTAAACCCAGGAGTCATATTCCCCAGTACTGATTTCCAACTAGAACCTCTCTAAAGTAGACACATTTCCAAGCACCTCTTAATAAAATGCAAATGAAATAGTATTGAGCTTATTCTAACTTTTCATCTTCATGTGGTTGAGAACAAAAGGTTTTCTCTTTATTTTTTTCTCTCCTTGAGAAGCAAGTAGTAGCTGCATTTACTGGTACCTAGATCACTATAAATTGGAGAAAAGAAAAAAAGAAAGATTTCCTTGTGAATATGGGGCCACTAGACTAAAACTTATTTGTAGATCAGTTGGCCCTGTTCAGATTCTTACTTTTTTTTTTCCTTTGTGTCAATAAGACATGTATCTCGTACATGGAAAATATAGTGTTTGTATTACCTACCAACTTCTAAAAAGAATTCTCCTCAGTGTAGAATCATTATAGGCTCAATACAGGGCCACATAGCTAGGAAATGTGGGAATTACTATTAAGTAGAATCTTCAACATACTCAAATAATCAAGTAGATATATGTGTAGAAGTTCCCTCAAATGAAACAGATCACTGCCCACCCATGGCTGTCCATGCTGTGTGATGTGCGACCTTGTCCATTTTGTCCTGTAAGTGCACCCCAGGTGGTCTACCCATCATGTAAGAGGATTTCATCAATTTCCCCTGACATTTCAAAGTTAACAGTGGGGAATTCTGGCTGTCCATTTGTCATTCCATAACCAGCTCATCTTTTCTTCCTTTTATATATTTCCCTGATGAAGTGGTTTTTGGACTTCCTCATTGATTTTATTTTGCAGTCATTTAGTATCCACCATGTTCCTCTGTTAACACAAAATTAATTGTCCTGTATGTTAAAATTTAAAAGCAAATAAATAAACCCAACAACAACACAGACTGGGAGTTAGGACATCTGTTTTCTAGGTCTGGCTCTGACACCAGTCTACTGGTTGATACCTTGGGTAGGCTATCTTTACAAATGAGGAAACTGAGGTTCACTAAAATGATATGCTCAAGGTCACGCAGCTATTTAGCAGCTGGAATTTAGATTTCCTAACACCTGGTTAAGTGGTCTTCCCACTACACCCCACTTGGCACCAGTGGCTCCTGTAGTTGGATGATTGAATTGCTAATTTTATAAGCTAGATCCAGGTTGGGTCTAGAATGGTTATATTCCACCCTCCCCTATCCTGCTTCTCCAAACCAGAGATTCCCCACCCAAGACACCCAATTTGGTTCTCCTCTCCTTAGCTTCTGTCTCCACTCAGCCATTGATACTCATTTCTCCTACCCAAGAGGCCTCCTTGTTGCCATAATGTCCTCCTTATTTGCTCCATACCACTGAGGCCTCCTACCTCATTTCTTCGGGGCTAGGTTCTACTTGTCCTCCAAGATAAGGATTTACTTATCTGGCAAATTCTGTTTACAAATGTGCTATTGGGAGTTCCCAGGCCTTGATACAAAGGCCTTCCAGAGGTAATAAATAATTATTATTTTTGCATCCCCTTAATCATATGTTTTTATAATTAATATAGAGCTGTGAACAGATAAACCAATACAAACGAGACTGGAAAAAACCTCTATATCATCAATGTGTGTATATAAACATGTAAATATGCATACATATACATATATATGTATTTACTATAGATTTTGAATACATTTTATTCTATGAATTACTTTAAAAAAAATGGCTCTCCTCCCTTAAAAGGTCAGAAATAATCCCACACTGACTTTGGCAGCATACAATTTCCCTGAGCTGTTTATTTCACTTTTTGTCCTGCTTTTTCCTCAGCTGAAGCTGGAGGGGTAGAAGGCTGCTCCATCAGTTCTAAAATGATATGGAAAAAAATAATAAAACATTTAGAGATTCATAAATATAGATTCACAAATTATTTTCCTCCCTTTGCTTTATAATCTCTTTTATTTCTTATTTTTCATAGCAATACTGGGAGATAAATTGGAGCTCTTCTCCCTATTTAATCAGTGATTAAATTGAAGGTCAAAGATTGTATTATTATTCCAAAGACATTAATTTTAGTACCAATTGTGTGAAAAATACTGTACTTTCCTACAAACAGAGAGATGCAAACTAGATAAAACCACTCTTGGTCCCTGACCTCATAGAGTTTATTGTCCAAGAAAATGGGTTTGTGATACTGATGAAAAAACTGTCTTTAGAATGCCCAAGGCTTTTAATCTATCAAGGTAATTTACATGCAATCTAAAGAAACAGAATTCACTAAACTTCTGAAGCACATTAGGAAATTCATTCTAAGAAACTGGAGAAAAATACTCTAGATACATTTTAGAGCTTGAAGAGCACATGAATTCTTCCTGCCCATATCCTTGCATTGCAATTAATTTCTTTTCAAATAAAATCTTGGACTGACTTGGAGTCAGTTTTTATGGAATTGCTAAAAGGTTGGGGTGGGCCAGGGAAGAAAACAAACAACTTTGTTCCTCAGCTATCCACTTCAGTGTTTAACTACCCTTATGTAAGAAAGTTTTTATTTTTGTCCAGCATCAGTTGACCGTGTTGTAATTCAAATTCATTTTCTTCGGCTCTGTCTGTGTTCACGATGTAGAACAGCTGGGCCTAAATTCTGTACAAAGTCCTTTCTGCATTCATTTACTCATGGTCTCTTCTACTCCCCCATCTTCTATTCCTCTCCCCACTCTTTGACCCCCTCCCATTTTCTCTTCTCCAGGCAGAATAATCCAAGTGCCATATTTATTCTTTATTCATTGATCCTGTCTTCCATCTCTTTCATCCATTTCATGGCTACTCTCAACCCTCTAGTTGGAGGCCCAGAGGGATAATTATTCTATTTTGTAAAAAAAAAGTGCACTGGAACCTTTTAATAGAGAGAGGTCACAGAGTGCCTAGATTTTACATCTTACTCACAGCTATTAGCATATTTCCTACACCATTCTGGGCATTTGGTTCAGAGTGGAAAGAACAGTCACCTGCAGTCCTTCCAATAGCTCCCAGGCTTTTTGACCCTCTTGAGCTTAAATAATTAACCTGGGAGTATGGATTGGTGTTTGATTACAAGTTGTGACATCTTTATGAAAATGGAGGTCTCACCTTTGGGAAAGCAAATGCATGATGCCTAGGGTCAAGGCAATGAGGGGTTAATGGGAAATTACCATTTGTGATTTTCACAAATCATGAAATGCCAAAAGCACTGGATCTCTAAGAGTCTGGGAGTGCTGAGTGGAGATCTGATTGTCATTGACTGATAAATTATAAGACATGATGAAAGAAATAGCAGTAGTTCTAGGATGGAGGGGAAGTCACAACATCTCCATCTTCATCGACTCCTATATTAAGAGTAAAATGTGATTTTCCCCCAGTTTCCATATAAAAGCATAGGGAGATTTGAAAGAGGTTAATATTTCAAACATTTTAAACATAATTTTATTCAAAAACTAGTGTTTCTCCCTATATTTCCAAACTTTGCTCTACCATTGGAATCACAAGAACCAAATATCAGGAACAAGAACAAGGCTTTATAAAATTAGAAGATACTTGTCTAGGAAGACTGTTTTCCTTTGGTCAGAAAAAAAAGTGTATTTTATTTTGGAAAGAATTTTTTTTTAATTAGAGAGATAGTCATTTAACAAAAGTTTTCCAACACAGAGTGGAGAGGGGGTGATTCAGGGATGAATCTCCCACGAGGTGATTAAAAATGGGAAAAGAGTGCAGAAAAGGCTTATAGGACTAGGCCATCCCCTTCACCTGAGGACAACAATTCTTCTTTTTTCCACATAACAAAACAATGTGTTGAAACCAAGGAAATGTTCCTATAATTAAGTAATTAGGCTGACTGTATGAGGTAACTCCACATCTTCAGTATGATGTTACCCAACAGATAAGGCCATGACTTCTGCAAGGAATTCAGTGGGGGGAGGTGTGTGTGTGGGGGTATATGTTTTATAAGCTTCTCATGCTAGAGCTCATCTGCAAGTTCTGTTTTTCACATTTAATGCTTCAATACTTTAAGGATTTTATCTATGTAGACACTCACTCCCATGATACAGGGTATAACTGTTCACAAAATCATAAAATGACACAGAATTTCACTGGTGGAAGGAACTCCTGCAGATATCTTGTCTAATTCAAGCCAGAACAAGAATGTTCCTCATAACCCTTGCCATTGTAAGCACTTACTCTGTGCCAGTGACAGAAATAGAAGCAAAACAAAGAAAGAAACAACCCCACAGTCTCTGTCCTCTAGGAGCTTATGGTTTTTTTTAAGCAATCAGGGTTAAGTAACTTGCTCAAGGTTACACGACCAGTTATTTCTGGGTGTGGTGCTGAGTATCTGAGCCTGGATTTGATCCCCAGGTTATCCCGACACTGGAGCCAGTGCTCTTACTCGCTGAGCCACCTGGCCGCCCCTAAGGAGCTTATGTTTTAATGGGGGAGACACCATATGAGTAGCTGTGTGTATACATGAAGGATATATATGATAAATGAAAAGTAATCTCAAAGGGAAGGCTCTAGCATTGAGAAGGACTGGGAAAGATCTCTAGCAAAACCTGGGGAGGGAGAGCATTTCAGGTATGGGAAATTAACAGCCAGAGTTAATATAGTATCAGGATATAGAATGCTGCATTTGAGAAAGAGCAAAGTCCAGTACAGTGGGATTATAGAATGCATGAAGGTGGACTAATACATAAGAAGACTGGATACGTAAGAAGGTTTTAGGCTGTGAAGGACTTTAAACATCAGGACATTTACAAGTGAAGCTGGAGCTAAGGACTAGGGAGATGATATGATTACATTTGTTTTTTAGAAAAATCACTATATAATATGCCATCCAGCCTTTGATTAAAGAACTCCAGTGAGGTGGAACCCACCACTCCCCAAGACATTTAACTTCATTTGGGGCATCTTTAGCTGTTTGGATATGATTTTCTTACATCAAGCTGAAATCCGCTGTAACATATCTAGTGTTCCAGTTTTGTTCTCAGGGGTCTAAGCAAAGCAAATCTAATCCATCTTCTGTGTGAAAGCCCTTCAAACACTACAAGAGGGCTATTGTGATTCCTGGAAGTCTTGTTTCCATGTTAAACATTTTTTGTTCCTTCGGATAATTTTCAGTACCTCTCATGTCACCTTTCAATATTCTCCCCCTTCATGGTGGCCAACTCCACCCCAATTAAATGTTCTGTTTCCTCAAATTAGAGTATGGACTGCTTGAAAGGGACTGTCTCAATTTTCTACATACTTAGCCCAGTGTTCAGCAATAGTAAGTGCTTAGTAATTTCATTCATTCATTTTTTCCTCTTTTCTCTTAGCTCTTAACCATGACAAAAATCCCAAGGATACTTATAATTTCTCTTCCTATAGAAGCAAAAAAAAGGCATATATAGACTCATCTAGACAGTCATAAAGGTACAACCTCATTCTCAACTTAATTCAATAACTTTATTATTTCTTTTTTTTTTGACACTGAGACTACAAAGACAAAAGTTGATCAGCAAAGGAATTTTCTATTCAAACTATGCAGGAATCACCCCATCCTGTGCAATTCTGAAAACTGATATATATATTTTTTCTTTTCTGGAGCAGAATGATTCACCAGTTCATTAAATATTAGAATTATCACATATGTTGTAGATCCTCTTATTCAAATTCTTCATTTTACAGATGAGCAAATTGAAGCCTAGGCTTTAAAATGACATATAGCAGGTCACAAAGCTACTTGGCAGATTCAGACTGAGTTATTATGAACCTTCATAAGTAAAAAGGGATATTTGGTGGGGATTTTCTCAATGAGGACAGTTTTGTGGTTCTGGAGTTATCAAGTCTACATTCAAAATCCCACCTCTGACGCACTGACGTGACTCAAGGAAATTGCTTTACCTCTCTTGGCCTCATTTTCCTTATTTCTAAAGTAAGATAACTTGATAACCTCTGGCATACATTGTAACTCTAAGTCTAAAATCTAGTGACCATAGATTCCAAAATCACCAAATGAAGATATTTACTTTTACTAATTCTGCTTATTAAATCAGATTTCAACTTATACCATAGCTTTTAAAAACCAACCCAAGAATCTTTCAGTCTCCCCATGGCAGGGGTGTTTTATCTTCACCAGTAAAATGATGTTTTAGGAAAGGTTTTAGAGCTTGACTAAGCATCTAACACAAATTGCTTATTCCCAACATACATAAATATTGGAATGAAGAGATAACAAAACCACTTTCTGTGGCCCCACAAAGGTACAGAACAGTGGTTTCCTGGGAAAATTGGACAAAGGGCATAGACAATAACTGTCACTTTGAAGTTGAGCTTTTGTGTAGGAGCGTTAGTTTACCTTAATTAAAGAAGCAGCAAATTATTTGAATGTTTTACAAACCAATGGTCAATGAGACCCCTGATGGCAAAATTCACGTGTTCTAAATAGGAGCCAAAGCTCTTTTGACCTTTAAATGTATTATTGGAGGCTGTGATGGTCATCTGGCTAAGTAAGCTGTGGCTGCATCTGGTCTGCCAGCTGGCTGACACACACATGCTGGGGACAACTTGGAGGCTGCTCTTAGTCTCACCAGATGCCCCGTAGAAGTGTCCAGATGATCCCCAAAGCAGTACAAATGATTCCACATTTCAGATAAAATGGTTGTGTGTGTTTCTGTGTGTTGTAGGCATTGCTCCAACTCCAGATGAAGCAGGCATATTCATTTCCAGACCCACTTTCTAAATGAATAACATGTGGACAGTGGAGGTGCTTCTCACTAGGACCCCAAACATAGTCTGCACAATGCATTTTCACAAAAGTACCCAAATACACAGTGTTTATCCATGATTCCCCTCAAGAATGAGAACATTAGTAAATGCATTTTGGTAAGTAGATAAAAGAGTAATGTCAAGAAAGAATAATGGGTAGATCCATACATCAATTAGGTTTATCCATTTGAAAAACAACTAAGTATACAAGGTTCATATCAAGGGTCAGAGGTCAGTGTCTGAGCTGAGAAAAGGGAGAATAGTAGCAACTGATTGTTGACACTACTGAACACTTGAGGGACCATTAGCAAGAAAATGCATCTGTCTCTGAATTTTAAGTGTAATTCAACTTCTGATAGTTTTATTCTGATATTAAAGAAAGTACATATAAGGTAAGGTACATATAAGCTAGTGTTTTTAAAGCCAGGATAGGCCTACCTTCAAACTAATTCCTTATCTGCTTGTCATAATTCAAATCATAAGAAATCTAGGATTCAGGCTAGAGGAGTTTCACCAAAAACATCAGCTTCTCTCTTGTAGTCTTAGCATTTGGGTCTCTGTCAGGAATCAGAAAACCTAACCAGAACTCTGTCATAAGCAAACAGACTTGTTAGGGTAGCAGTTTACTCAATCATAAATAGTGCAGGAGGCAATACCTTGTGAAAAGGAAAAAGGAAGGGCATAATGATGGTGGGAAATGTAATTTCATTATTTCTGTTAGGGCAATGACCTGAATTCATCTCTCTCTCTTTTTTGCCTTATTGGTTTTGTCCTTTATGCCTGGTGATAATGCCAACATTGTGCTGCCTTTAGGGTGAATGATTCCACTTGGATAATTCACCATGTGGAAACTGAAGACGACAGTTTATTATAGGAGAAATGTGTTAGGCTCAGAAAAATCAAAAGGCAGGACCTATTTGGAATGACTCAACTTGTCCATAGACTATGATAGATGCTTACCGAGAATTCCAACTCAGCAAGTGTCCAGGCATTTCTGATTCTGTTGTGACATATACAATAGCTACATGAGTCCTGACGTGACTTGTATTCCATGAATAATTTCAGAAGCTTCTTGACATCTGGATCTTAATCTCTTTTACATGGTGGCCTCACAATAACATGATGTACTCATAGTATTGAGTTTGATATAACGTGGATTGATTTGGGGGAGTATTAGCCCATGATCAGAACAGTAATATATTCCTCCAGCCCAAACATGAAGTTTCACTGTTTTCTTGTTAATATCGTAGTATTATCTATAAAGCAAAGTATGAAAATGATGAGGAATCCCAAGAAGACAACATCAGCAGGAAAGCTCTATGAAGCAGTACATACCTGCTGATCCTGGATCTCTTCTTCCTTCTTTCTCCCAGCCGCCAAAGGGGACTGATTAAATTGGAGCAAAAGGCAGGCAGCCATCTATAATATTGGAGATGATCAAACAGACCCAGAATAGAATTTGAATTAGGGGAGAATGAGTAGATCGCAAAGTGCCCTTTGGCTAAGGGTAGTATTCAAGAGATCATCTATTCTAGGAAATACAGTTGGAATAATGTGGGCCAAAAAGAACTGGATAGTTTTATTCTGTATATACAAGGTGGGGTTCCTGTTCAAAAGAGGGCACAAATTAGGAGGGGAAAGTCTGGAATTGGATTCCACAAATGGATGACTAGTAGTTGTTGTAAACAGGATCATGATTTTGGTGGAAGATTGGACTGAATGACTTCTGAAGTTCCTTCCAATTCTAAGATTTTATGATGCAATAATTTTTGTAACTGATAAAATCAGATATGGTCCTGGCTAGGTAGATACCTTTGCACAATTAACTTATATAAGTGTTCTAGGTTCAATCATTTCCCTGTTAATGAGACATTTTAAATTATAGTCTCAAGATAGTGTGTGCTATAACTTGAGCTGTTCCAAAGAAATTTTGCATTGGGATGATTCATTTACAATCTGTTGTATTCGTTCATGACTGTTTCTTTGCAAGGAAGCAATTGCCACATCAGCCCTTCCTCCCTAACTGTGCCTCAGAAAATGATATTTGATGGAATGACACTACAGGGACAAAAGGATGATTTTTAAAATGGCTAAGAGATTGCCTCACTTATGGTCATGCTGTACCCAGCAAAATAGATACCACTCTAATTAACAAAAACAAGGAGAAGCATGCAATTTAAATAACATAGTAACAATAACAACTACCGAAAGGAGCTCTTTCCTCTGGTAGGAAAGCAAATAACCTTATTTTTTTTTCTTTGCAGCTGAATGGAGTAACTCCACAGTGCTAATTGCAATAAGGAAAAAGCTTGTGGTAAAATTACCTGGGTTACTGTTTCTACCTGGGAAAGCAAGATTGCTTCCCCCATTTGTTTCACATAAGCCAGTTTTGAAATTCATTCTCTTGGTATCTGAATTAAGCTTGAATTTAGCTTTGGGATATTAAATTTTAGGTAAAAATATATATACATAAACATGTTGTGTATACAGTATATATCCATATACACATATGTAGATATCCAAATATTCATATACATAAAACACTTTCAAACCTTATAGTTTTACATAAATTCTAGTTATTGTTGCCATTGTTGATGTTATTGCCTCTGTTAGGCAAAAGTAACAACATATGCACAGTGTTTCTTCTTTTGTTCCTATTTAAACCAATATCATGGACATGGGACTGGGGCTATTAATAATGAAAAATAGCATTTATATGGCATTTAAAGGTTTGCAGAATACTTTATAGATATTATCTCTTTACCACAACCCTGAGAGGTAGATGCTATTATTATTATTTTTTTTTATAGGCAATCGGGGTTAAGTAACTTGCTCAGGGTAATATGGCCAGTTATTTCTGGGTGTGGTGCTAAGTATCTGAGCCCGGATTTGATCCAGGTCATCCCGACACTGGGGCTGGTGCTCTTACTTCCTGAGCCACCTGGCCGCCCCTAAGCACTTGGGGTTTAGTAACTTGCTCAAGGTTACACGGCCAGGTGTTTCTGGGTGGGTGCTAAGTGTCTGAGCCCGGATTCGATCCCCAGGTCATCCCGACACTGGAGCCGGTGCTGTTACTCACTGTACTACCTGGCTGCCCCGGCAGATGCTATTATTATTATTACAAATGAAGAAAATATTATTACAAATGAAGAAAAATGAGGCAGACAGACATCACCACATGAGCTCTCCAAAGCTACCTGTCTCCAAATAGTAGATAAGGCAAAATTTATCTTTGGTGCCTGGAATACTACTCTTATTCTATATATTTGCTATGTTCCTTCCCTAAACCTCACCTTCTAGTAGAGCAACACCCTAACTCTAGACCAATCCCTTTATCATGCTTAGCCTTCAATACCGAATAAGAAACTGGCCACTGTTGTGTCATATATTATGACATAGAGGAATGGGAAGGATAGTGTGCCAGGCATACTGAAGATAGCACTGGATTTGGAGAAACTGCATTTGAATTTAGCTTTTTCATGCCTGTGTGTCTTTAGGTAAATCTTATGAGCACACTGGACCTCAGTATCCTTACCTGTAAAATGACAGAGTTAGGATAAATCATCCCTAAAGTTGATCTTAGCTTTAAATCCACCTGGGTTGTAGGCAGCAGAAGGGTGAGGAAAAGAGGTAAGATAATAGGCCTTGGGAAACAGGAAGACCAGTATTTAAGTTCTCATGTGTAGGAATTAGAAAACATCTAGAAGTAGCATTAGATTTAGAGTTGAAGGAACCTCAGAGGTCATCTCTGGTTCAACAGCTTCAATTCTTTTTTTTTTCCTTTTTTGGAGGGGGGAATGTAGGACAATTGGGGTTAAGTGACTTGTCCAAGGTCACATGGCTAGTTTTTGTGTTAAGTGTTTGAGGCTGGACTTGAACTCAAATCCTCCTGACTCCAGGGCCAGCACACTGTTCACTGCACCATCTAGCTGTGCCCCAACCATTTCAATTCTTGATTGAGGGACTGAGATCCAGAAAGGTTACATCTTGTCCAGGATCACATAGATAGGACAGCAGCAGAGCAAAGATTAAAACCAATATCCACTAATTCTAAACCAGTATTTCTACTGTCCAATTTCCTCTTTCTAGGGGAGACAAAATGAAGGAAATCAAAAAGCGTTTATTAAGTCAATCAATAAACATTTATTGAGCACCTACCTGCTAGTGCCTACTATGACCCTATGTAGGGCAAGGAGCAGTAGGGAGAAATGCTGGAAATACAAAATAAAAAAGGAAAAAGGAAGACATTCGATTATAATCTAATGAGAGAAGACAATACTCAAAGGGAAGCTGAAAAGTGGGGAGAGACACCTAACAAAGGAGCATAATAGAGAATTTCAGAAGAGTATAGAAGAATGGGAAATTAAGAGATGACTGGCTTGGCACTTATTCCATTCTCTGCCCTCTCCAATCAGAGGGAGGGGCCCCGGGGCCCAAGACAGGAAGTATTGATGAGGTATGAATTAATTCCAGGAGTGATACTCTTGCAGAGGGAAAAAGTGATGAGAAAGACCCAAAGGAATGCAAAAATAATAATAATAATAACTAACATCTAAATAATCTCTTAAGATTTCCAATGTACTTTCCAGATATTATTTCATTTTATCCTCACATCAATTCTGGAAGATCAGTAATATTACTGTACTCATTTACTCATTTTATGAGGAAGCACCTGGGGTAGATAGAAGTTAGATGCCCAGGGCCACACAGCTAAGAAACATTTGAGGCAAGATTTGAATTTGGGGCTTCCAGATTCTTAGTCCAGCTCTCTTGTCACTGCACTGCATTGTCTAGCTTCCTTGGACAGAAGAAGCAGGGAAACAGATATAGGGAGAAGCTTGAACAGGGGTTGTTGAGTCCGAGGTTGTTTTGTTGTCCCCACTCCTGTAACATTTTGAATCACTCCTGACTGATCTTGGCTAATAAGCTTGCTGCTGGTTGTCACAGGCAGAGGCATGTCACAAATTATGGAAGCAAACAGAAGTGAAGATGAAGGCATTTACAGCAAAATGTGCCTCCTTTCCTTTTCTTCCCTAACTTGGCCCTCTTTTCTACTGACTTAGTCAACACAACTTAACACAGAATTAATCTATTACTCATAGAGTAATACATCTGTAAGCAACCATATAGGTCATCTAGTATAGGAAATCTTGTCCTAGGGTCCATGGACTTAAGTCCATAGACTTGAGTGGAAAAAATGCATCTTTATATTCTCTAATTTTTGGTTTCCTTTGGAATTCTGTGTACTTTTTTTTTCTGCGCAGACAATTGGCTCCACCAAATTGCTAAAAGGATCTGAACACACAAAAGGTGAAGAAACCTTGATTTGGTTCAATTAATAAAAAGGCCTCAAGTCCAAGTCATATGCAAGCTGTTTGAAGAACCTGGAGAAGACTTAGGGCAGACAAGATAGCAGAGGTCAGAACTAGGAGCAATGGATGGAAGGCAAATTTTGACCTCATATAAAGAAAAATATTCCCAACTATTGGAGCTATCTCTAAATGAAATGGTCTAACTTGGATAATGACTTTCCTCTCATTAGAGTTCTTTTTAATTTTTTTGGGGGGGGCAGGGGGAAAGGCAGGGCAATTGGGGTTAGGTGACTTGTCCAAGTTTACATGGCTAGTAAGTGTTAAGTGTCAAAAGCCAGATTTGAACTCAGGTCCTCCTGACTCTAGGGTTGGTGCTCTATTCACTGGGTCACCTAGCCAACCCTCGTTAGAGTTCATAAGGAAAGTCTGAATCACCACTCTTCTGACACCCTGTAGTGAGTATTTTTTACTGGGCATGGTTAGGAATAACTGTCTTCCAACTGGGGAATTTTCCAGGTCTTAACATGTGATTCCATGAGCCACTTATTTTCACAGATAAAAGGATAATCAATGTATTTTATTTTTTCAATCAATTATTGTTCGTAAATTAAATAAGCAAGCATTTAGTTTTGAGAATCACAATGTGAAATTATCCAAATCAAGCTCAAATCAACACAAATCTTCATTGTCCTATGGTGCAGATGGTAAAAGACAAAGTACAAACAGAAAAACTGTCCATTGTGCATATATAGTTGGACACAGTTGTGTCTTCTGAAATGACCCTCACCAAACACACATTCTTCCATTCAACTATGTGCAATTTGTGAAAAAGGATCATCTCATATCCATAGAAAACCATTATGTGATCATGCTGAGAGACTGAGAGTTTGCTATTGATTATTCTGTTTTTATTAAAATTGCTTTTAATCTTGGCTTCTGTTTTTGGTTGTTTGTAAATGTTACCCTTGTGATACCTTGATCGTTGAGTATTCTTGACTATTATACTCCAAACAGTGTTAGCTTTTTGAATTAGGCTTTGTATAATCATAATTTTCATAGCTACCATGACTTGGGCTTTGTAATGCTCTATTATACTTTTTACCACCTTGCTTATAATTAGATACATTTCTGCATCTGTGATCTCATGAGAGTGGATTTTCAGTCTATGATGCAGATTACAATCCTATTTTTTGTTTGTTTGCTTGTCGTTTGGTACAATTCTAATATATCTTTTATTGGGGGGCAGGTCTAGAACTCTAAATTCATTGCTGTTGTGAGAGTGTAAAAAATTATGTTTATCTGGTAGGTGGTACAGTAGATAGAAAGGCAAGCCTGTAGTCAGGAAGACTCCTTTTTCTGAGCTCAATTCTTAGACACTAGCTGTGTGACCTTGGCCAAATCATTTATGCCAGATTGCCTCAGTTTCCTTATCTGTAAAATAAACTGGAGAAGGAAATAGAAAACAATTCTAGTATCTTTGGCAAGAAAACTCCCAACAGTGTCATGAAGAGTTGGACATGACTAAAACAACTAAACATTTCTGGAAGTCAATTCCTCAGCCCTTTCCAAAAGGAGAATATTTTAGCTGTGCACACTGTACATGTTCACACACCCATATTAGAATAACAACAAGAACAATGATGATGATGATAGGTGAAAAAAAATCCCTGCCCTCAAGAAGTTTATAACCTATATGGTGAAACAAGACAGGCATACCCATAAAGGTTAAGGGAAAGTACAGGCAGTTATGTAATAGAGAATGATATCTTTTTTCAACAATCCTCTCATTATCTCTATCAACAAACTTATTCAAGAATGACTTGTTTTTTTATTAAACATAAGTTATTTTTATCACTTTTCCTTTTTTAAGTGATCATAAGCATTTCATTAAATTATCCATTCTAGAGCTTTGCCAGGGATCAGGGTGAAGTTCATTGCTCTGCAGTACCCAGAATCCACATTGTTTCCCTTTTACCAAATCAAGAAAATATTTGTGAGTTTCTGGTCTTCAGGAACTTACCACTTTACCAAAACTTCCACATAGATATCACAGGTCAATGATCAAATCTCTATTCATGGGATATAATTTGTATATCTCATGTAATCTCATTCTTTTTTTTCAGCTTCATTTCGCCATGTTTGTTTCCCATCTGAAGGTAGATTAGAACATATGATTGCCATGAGCAAAGAGCTTATCTTCTGGAAGAGAAAGGGCAGGCACAAATGAAAAAAAAAACGGAAAATTCTGAAGAAAAGAGATTAAAAAGTTAGCAAATTAAATCCATAGTTTACAATCTAAAGCAAAGATATTAAAACATGTTATCCAACATAACCCATCAATTTGCTTTTGTAATATTAGCAATATTCAATTGTGTTCTATATATTCTGATCTGGGAGAGACCGTTAGTACCTTCAGGTATGGAAAAGATGGGCCACTCAGTTCCTACCCCTGCAGCTCTTGACATTTTCTATTCTACACACACTTGTGCCTGCTTTAAGGTACTCATGCCAAGTCACATTGGTAACTTTGCATACTTCCATCATGAGAAATTTATTATGGCTCTTCTTGATCTTAAATGTGATTTGAGTTCCTATCAATCAATAAACATTTATAAAGCACCTCCTATGTTCCAGGCACTGTGTTAGGTATTAGGAACACACACACACACACACACACACACACACACACAACTCTGCCCTAGAGGAGCTCACATTCTGTTGATAGAAATAACACATATATGTAAAAGTATATGCAAATTAGATTTTTTTTAAAAGGTTATTTTGGCAGACAGGACTTTAGCAATAGCAGAGATCCAGGAAAGCATCCTGTAAAAGTGAAATCTATGCTGAGTTTTGAAGAAGTCAAAGGATACCTAAGAACTGGAGCTAAGGAGGGCAGGGATAGCAGAAAGGCCAATGCAAAGGCACAGAGGTAGGAGGGCGGGTCACGTGAGAGGACAAGTTTGGCTTTCTTCCAAAATTCTATATTTTAAGGAGACCCAAGGACTCTGAGGACTTCCTTATTTCTCATTATAGAATCATTTCCCATTACATTGCCAAAGAATATTACCAGAAATAATCATATAGGACCTATGAAGGACTCTGTGTGTGTGTATGTATGTATGTGGCCAGAAACCAAAAAAATAAGATTTTATTATCCAGGAATACAAACAAAACAAAACATCTTTCCCACTAGAAGTTTCAGAGGTTTTTGGGGTCTGTTTTAATTTAAACTTTTTCATTTTACTTTGATACAGTTTGCATGTTTAGGATACTTTTGTTCAAGATGGTAATAACATGGAACTGATTTCAATAAAAACTAGTGGAATGGAGCTCCAGGGAAGCATATTCAGAACTGCAGAGTCTGTGAATCTGATTCCTGATGGTGAGAGGATTCAGATAAGGAGACAATAAATGCTATAGTGTAAAGCAGATTTGAAATACCTGACTGAAGCCATTTGAGGACTGGTTAAAGAAAAAAATCTAACTCCAGAACAATTTTCTTCGTTTTATATCTTTAATTCTCAAATAACTCTTCTTTAAAGGACTTGAGATTCCTGGCTACAAGGGTCCTAGAACTAACACAAATAGAAGAGAAGCAATGGAAAAGCAATCTGAGAATGTTGTGAAACATATAGCTGACCTCCAGTGCTCATTATCCTTCAACCCTTTAGTATTCTTTTTGGCTGGGACCTCAGGCAGCTTACAACACAGTGCAATACATAAGACTTCCTCAAGTATACACACAACTCAGAGAAATTCAATTATAGAGAAAGCTACCCAGAAATAGGAAACACTTAGTTCTGAGCTGCAGGGAAAGAACTCCTGATCTCCTTTCTGATTCCTATTTAGGACACATAGAAAGCATTCAAATGCTTGTGGACTGGTTGGCTGGTATGACTGCAATTTCAGTAATGGGCCAGTGAAACTGATCTGAGGCAGCTAAGCACAGCAATGGAGCACTGGCCCTAAACTGAGGAAGACCCAAGTTCAAATTTGACCTTAGACATTTACTATCTGTGTGACCCTGAACAAGTCACTTAACCCTGTTTGCCTCAGTTTCCTTATCTGTAAAATGAATTGGAAAAGGAAATGGCTTCCCACTACAGTATCTTTGCCAAGAAGACCCCAAATCAGGTCACAAAGAGTCAGACACAACTGAAACAACTGTACAACAAGAAGAGACAAAATTTCAAGTTTTCCCTGTATTTTAATCCACTGCTAGTAAGGCAGCCTCAGAGTGGGAAGGAAGCTGGTTGGAGCTGTTAGCAACAGTTGCTACCTCTGTGCCCCTCAGATCAATTACCCTATCTCCATGTGATATTCCTCTGAATTTCCAGAACCCTTTCACCTCTTTCCACACTTTCTATACTTTTAAATTATACCCTGTAGCAATTTTTTTGGTGTTTCATATTTCTCCTCCCAGACTTTAGGCCCCATAAAGACAGGGATCATGTTTTATTATTTTTCATTGTGCACAGTGCCTTGTACTTAGCAAATCACCATCAATTTGTATTTGTGACTAAATGAAGGAAGGGACGAAGGAAAGTAGGACATCTGCCTAGAGGGAGGTAGGTGGTGCAAGCCCAGAGAACTGGGCCTGGAATTAGGAAAACGTGGGTTCAAATTAGGCCTCATATGCTTGGTAACTGTATGATCTCAGGCAAGCCAGTTGCCCTCTATTTGTCTCAGTTTCCTCAGCTGTAAAATGGGGATAATAATAGCACCTACTTCACAGTATTGTTGTGAGGGTCAAACAAGATAATATTTGTCAAAGTAGTTGGAATATAGTAATAGCTAAACATTTTGAATTCTGTTGCAAATTGTGGTTAATTGAACCCTAGCAAAACAAAGTTTTGTTGGAAAGGGTATGGAACTTTAGAGAAAGTCAGAGGATTTTGGGTGAGTTTTGTTTTATAGTTTTTGATGTGTTCAAACAAAATCCAAATTAAAAATTTAATTCCCCTGAAAATAAATGCTATTATTACATTTCCAGCTAACCCATGGAAACACAGTAGAGGCATATATAACAATAGATTCATCTTTATTGGCAAATTAAGTAGAAATTCTAGGAAATCTTATTTTCAGTCCCCAAGTAGATAATCATATTTTATCACAGGACAAATGAATCAATGTTTCTCTTAGGGATGCTGGTCTATGATGGGATCTCTCTGGTTTAGTCAGTACAAAGTGGCTCTTGGTAGGTGGCTCTAGATGGGTATAATAAGGCAAAGAGAGTCGAATCCTTCATTCACAACATTTGCGGCTTCCTCCATTTAGAAAAAGAGATTTATCGAAGCCCACAATAGGCATGAAGTGTTATATTCAAGATAAAGACATTGCTAAAAGAAGAAATCAATCAACACACATTTACCATGTGGCAGATGGTGGAAGAATGCTGTACAGACAAAATGATCCCAAACTCCCTATACCAGAAAGGCATGGGGACAATTTAAACATAGTTCTCTGCCATCTTTTGATGAGAGTGTTTGCTGTGACAAGATCTAAAAATAGGTTTATTCTATAAAGGTTGGGAAAAGTATCCCAACAACTCTCTGTGAATCAATCAGATGTTCAGTTAATATTTTAAAGAAGAACGTCAGGTACAGTATCCCTCTCTCTTTGGCTGTTCTTCTCTCCCTTACAAGCAGTTTGGACTGAGGAAAGAGTTAGTGGCCAGAGAGAGTGGCGTAACACAGCTTCAGGAGCCAGGGCATGCTACACTGAAGTTTGGGAAGAATGATATCAGCCAAAATGACAGTAATTTTAATTGCTGGATAGGGCTGCTGTGGACTTCTGGGAACTATAAGAGTCGGGGGGGGGGGGTTGTAACACTTGGGAGATGTTTATTATTAATTATTATCATTATTGTACATAATTTTCATTATTAATTTGATTAATAATTCAATGGTAAGAGTAATAATAACTATATATAGCACATAACATGCTTATTTGCTTCTTTGGAAAGCCAACACCACTATGTGAAGGTCATAAAATAAGGGTTCACTGAAACATAACAAGTCTAAGAAGGAAGTGAGGTTTAGCTGCTAGGTGGAGGGCTCAAGCTAGTTTCTGATTGGGTAAAGCTGTAAATTCAAACACCCTCTGAAAATAAATTGGCACTGCCCTGAAAAGAGAGTTGGAACTAAATGAAAGAAAAATGATAAGATTATATACCTGGGACTTAAAGGGACCACAGAGGTCATTTATTTCAAACCCCTAGTCCTAGAGATGAGGAAGCTGAGGCCACAAACGATTAAGTCCAAGGTCATAAAAGTGTTAGGTATCAGAGGTGGAGTTTGGACATGTCCTCTAATTTCAGCACCAATGCTATTTCCCTTATACCATGTTCCTTTCCATAGGTTACTAACTCCCTTAGTATCAAACATGGGTCCCCAGTCTTCACTGTATAGTTTGAACCAGCTTTAATGTAATTGGAAAATACCTAACAAAACAAAAATACAATTGAATATGAATAATGTATTCCTAAGTCAATGTGTGGCTGCAGGGATCATTACTTATGACTTGGTGGCTCTGTTTCTGTTTCAGTTTGATACTAAGGGCCTAGAAGCACAGTAGGAAGTGTGGCACTTACTCAACACTTCCACTCAGTGGTGTAGGTGAAAACTACTAGAGTGGAGTATGCCAGTCATGTAGGCCCCAGATCCCCCTTTCAATTAATTGAAAATTAATTTCAGCACTATGCAAAACATCCTTTACTATATTCTTGTGATATTCTGGACAAAATGAATTTTAATTAAAGCCATTTCAATATTCATATTTTTAAAAATACTATGGCGACATTATTTGTCATTCATAATCATTGATGCAGGGCATTACAATCTCTCATCATTTGTTTCCTTTGATAAATGAATGGTGCAATGAATGGTGTTTTTCTCATAGGTTTAGGCATGTTTTGTTTGTTTTAGAAATGAATTCTTACAGAGGCGTTTTGTTAGTGATGACCTTTATACTTTCTAAGCTGCCAGAAGCATAACTAGACCACAAGTGATTTTGCTACTGTGTATTTTCCGTGTTTGATTTACATTTTTTTTGGAAACCACTCAAAAGTAAAGGCTTCCTCTTTCTGTGAAAATTTTCTTTATTGGGAAATAGAAAATTAACTTTGCTAAATAGCTTAAATAATGCATTTTGTTCCTTTATACACAAGAGAAATTTGTAGCTGGAAAAAAAGAGAAGTGATCCTTTAAATTCAACCTTATACACATTTATTAATGTCTATATGATATGTGTGTGTGTGTATAATATATATATATATATATATATATATAATCATCTACTGTATGAATGGCATTGAGGCATGGAGATACATAGCAACAACTAAATAATCCCTGCCTTCAGGGAATTAAGATTCTATTGGAGAAGGGGCATACGCACAAGTCTATAATAATACAATGTTCTTTGCACTCAACCATATTGAATAAGATATGATAGATCAATGAAAAGATTTGAACCACATAGAAGAGTGAAAAAATAGCGACTGGATTAGGCATTGATATCTCTTTTATTCTGGTTTACTTTCATGTCTTCTCAAATACTCTGATTCTCCAAGGCAAAGCCAACTTTATGTACTTAAATTAAATGCAACTGTGAATATGAAGATTCATCATTTATAATTACCCTAACTTTAAGTACTAAAGAATGAAAGGAAAAATGGTAAAAACTAAGGTTCATTTAAAATTGCTGCTTCCAAGTAAAGGAAATGGATAAAACCATAACACTAATAGTTTTCCTTTTTATTTGAAATGATGATTTCCCAGATGCTATTAAATTACTTATAATTAATATACTTAAAAATTTCTCAAAATATTAAGTGAAAATAAATATACATCTAGTGACCAGTCACCAAACTATGCTCAAAGATAATACTTAGTGACAAACAGGGCATGTGTAATTTTAGTATACATTAGAATCATTACATTCTATGTAAGGGTATAAAAGAAATGATAAACATGCATATAAGCATGCAGGATATTAAGTCTACTGGTGGAGCTCTGACACTATTCTAACAGTTTAAGACCTAGACAGTTGGCTAAGGACCTACAAGCTTAAACAACTTTTCCAAGTTCTGAAACTGGACTTAAACCCAAGTTTTTCTGGCTCTGAGACTTACTCTTTATGGTACTATGCCATACTCCCTCTTGTGTGCATTGTGTACATATACACACAACCCATACATACACATATGTACAGATATATAAACACATATGTTGAGAAGAAGAGGGAGAGATGGAAAGAGGGAGGGAGCAGGGAGGAAGGTGAGGGGAAGGGTTAGAGAGGGAGGGAGAGGATTTAGGCAGCTAGGTGGCACAGTAGATAAAGTTTTTTTTTTTTTTAAAGCAATTGGGGCTAAGTAACTTGCTCAAGGTTACACGGCCAGTTATTTCTGGGTGTGGTGCTAAGTGTCTGAGCCCAGATTCAATCCCAGGTCATCCCGACACTGGGGCCAGTGATTTTACTCATGGTGCCACCTGGCCGCCCCTAAGCAATTGGGGTTAAGTAACTTGCTCAAGGTTACACGGCCAGGTGTTTCTGGGTGGGTGCTAAGTGTCTGAGCCCATATTAGATCCCAGGTCATCCCAATTCTGAGGCCAGTGCTTTTACTCACTGTGCTACCTGGCCACCCTGTAGATAAAGTATTTAGGCAGGTAGGTGGCACAGTAGATAAAGTGCTGGAACTAGTCAGCAAGACTTGAGTTCAAATCCAGCCTCAGACTCATAGTTTAACTTTTCTCAGTCTTAATTTCCTCATCTGTAACAATAATAATAATACCTCCCACTGTTATGAGGATAAAACAATATTTGTAAAGCACATTGCACACCTCTTAAAGTGCTATATAAATAGCAGCTATTATTATAAGGTTAATTGTGATTGATGTCTATAAAATTTATTTTGGCTGCCCCAGTATCTTTCCCTCATGTTATGCCTCCATTCTTTCCAAGCTTACCGCAGAAGCAATAGGTTACTATTCTCTCCACTTTCCCTTTTTCTGCTTTTGAGAAGGCTCCAATATCCTCAAGTCATATATTAAATTACAAATGATTGACAATGCTTATTTTTTAAAAACTAATTTAAAAACTCCTTAGAGGACAATAACATTGTGCTGTCTTTGTTGATAAAGTCTAGAATAGAGCTTCACACATAATGAGTTTTCACAAAAAAATTTGTAGAATAGATGCATGGATATTATGACCACTAGGGGTTTTTTTGCATCATATAGGAAATGAAAGCATAAGTCTTTTAATTGTGAGATTTCAGACATTAACAAACATCAAGTTTCTTTTAAAGACATGTTTTTAAGTGATTATTTTTCCCCACTTGAGATACACATTGCTTAGAGAACATCTCTACCAATCATACATATTAGGTACCTTTGAGCATATGATATTATACCAAGATCAACTGATTAAAATTAAGGTAGATCTATTTATATTTTCAAATGATATAAAATAATGCTTTTATGTCTTCAAAATAGGAAACAATTTCTTTTTGGGTGGGGCACATAGTCCTAAATGAATTGCAAATGTCATTTTTTAATGTAGTTCTTTATTTTTTTCCCCTTAAAGTGTTCTTGTCTTTAGCAATCTGTACAAATCACAGATTTTAAATCTGTCCCCTAGTTTAGGATAAATACATGAAAAAGTTGGGTTTTTTAAAGTACAAAATGATTATTGAAATTGGTCTCTAATCCTGAGAAATGCCTCTAACTTAAAACCATAATGGAATGCAATAAATTTAAGGTTTTCTCCAAAATGTTCTAATTACTTTAAATTCTCTAGAACTTAGATAATTGTTTCATACTTCTCATTCCAAAGGCATAAAATATACTGTGTACTTTGGATTCCTGTAATTCATCAGCATATAGTATGATGTTCATTGACTTATTTTTGTTGTTAACTCATAGTGGGTACCTTCACTGGATATGAGAATTAGAATTCTGATCAACTCAATAGTCTTGTAGTTTTTGTTCCGTTGTTATGGTGACCAGCAACATTAATATGAAGAAAAAGTTTTGCAAAGAGGTTCTGATATATTTCCATTTACAGCTGTTTCTAATACTTGTAATAAATAATCCTCTAGTGAGAGAAGGAAACAGGCTTGGTTCCTAATTTAGTGAGCAACATTTTACTATGATAACCTTATTCCTAGTCATATGTAAAGATTAAATTATAAAATATTTCAACATTTTAGAACACCTCTAAGTGGTTACTACCTTAAGGAAAATCAAAATGGGTGAATTTATCCCTTTGATCATTGATTATGTAACTTTAAACTTCTAGATACTGGTTTGTTGAAGCCTGGAACTGTCAGAATTTTAGGACTTGAAAATTTTGGTTCTCAGTCCCAAAAATTATTGCATGATCATTTGTATAAGAAAAGATCAGAGACAAGAAGTTGAAATAGAGGAAATTAAGATAGCAGGGACAAGAATTAATACAAGATATTTATTAGATTTACTATCTTCATATCTTGATAGAATTCATACAAGAATGAAAAGGGAACCATAGTGTGTATTAGAAAATGGAAAGACTTTTGTTTGCCTAAAGTATGTCTTTGCAGACATGAAGTGTTATAGAAATTGAAAATCTAGTTAATATCAATGGAACTTTTCTATTTTCATTTGGAATGCCTATGTTTAAGCCAATCAGTTTTCAGTTAGTCTAGTCTTTTTAAGTTGGGAGATCTGCTGAGGTCCTCCAACCTGTCCCCCTGCCATCTCCCCTTTTCATCAAATTTTTTAAACAATTGGGGGTAAGTAACTTGCTCAAGGTTACATGGTCAGTTATTTCTGGATGTGGTGGTAAGTATCTGAGCCTGGATTCGATCCCAGGTCATCCCGACTCTGGGGCTGGTGCTCTTACTCACTGTGCTACCTGGCCACCCCTTCATCAATTTTTAATGAACAAAGTCTGTGCTTAGAAGCTCACAATGGCTGCTTTCAAGTGTGAATGATGCCCTGAGTGATGTCTTCCTTTATATTTGTAAATTTTATTTGTAGTTTTACACAGTCCCTTTTAATTTTATACAAAAATTATTCTTTTAAGAGTGGCTTTTTTTCTTTAAGGGTTTTGGGGAAAACCATTTAGCAGATGAAATATATGCTATGAAATTTTAAAAATGAGATTTAACTTGATCCTCTGTCTATCAGGACAACATTTGCAGGACTTCAGAAATGCCCCAACACCATAGCCTTAGCTTAAATGTTTACTGTTCTTCTCCCCCAATTCATTAATTAGCTATATAACATGTCCAAGGGCCTCTGTAACCTGACCCAGCCTTTCCTTATGACTATATTTCCCTCTACTCTCTACTTCTATACCTTTCACTGTAATCAGGGGACAATGTCCTTATTGTCCTGTTAATCAGCCATAAGGTCATAGATCATATTGGAATGCCTTCCCTTTTAACTATTTGGATCTTATCTAACTATCCAGAACCTTCCATACACAGCCCACATTATCCATAGAATTTTCACAACTCTGAAAACCGAGTTCAAAATTAGCCTCAGACTCTTACTAGCTATGTGATCCTGACCAAGTCACTTGCTCTCTATCTTCCTCAGTTTTCCTCATCTACAAAATTGTGATAATAATAACATCCACTTCCTAGGGTTGTTATGAGGATAAGATGAAATAATAATTGTTAAGTGCTTAGCACAGTGCCTTATTGGCACACAAGTGTTATATAAATATTAGTTTATTTAGGAGCTAGTATTACCCTGATGTTCTTTTTCTCTGAATTCCTGTAACATTGTCAGGATTCCACATTTTAACAGCTATGATAAAGATGTTTAGAATCATTCACTGTTGTTTCATGTATATTATTCTTATCTCCCCCAGTTTCTTAGGAGCAAATACTATGTATGCATACATTATACATGCATACACACAAAGCATACATGCACGTGTATACATACACATATACATATGTGTGCATTATACACATGTGTATACAAACACATTTCTTTTTTATTTTCCACAGTAAGGGATGGGCACATAATAAGTGATAAATGAACAAACTAATTAATTTATTTATCATTGGTTAGTTATCTGATTGAGACTGATATCCTCAGACTCAATGTTGAATACTGCCTTTTGGTTGACATTCAATTGGTTCTTAAGATGTTAGCATTCTCAGTACCTCAAGTATTTTGTATATATTTTGTACATAATATATAAAGTCCTCCCACATGCACACACCTCCTTCAGTGGAATGTAATGAACTTGAGGATTTTTTTTATAATATATCCCCACTCCTAGTAGAGCATTTTACACATTGCTGGCACTTAATAAATCATTATCAAATTGAATGGAATTGAGATACCTCAGTGATAAAATAGGCTTTAAGAAAACAAAGATGAAGAGAAAGGCAAGATGATTTCTTCAATGTTATCTAGCTACCAAGTGGCAATCTTGCGAATTAGGACATGTTTTATGAATCCCAGGTCTATATTCTTTCCATTGATCTCCAATCCAAGACTGGAGTGGGTAGTGGGAGTTGTGGGGTGGGAGAAAAAAAGGACACTTTACATTATATCTTGTGAGAATTTGAAAATCATTTTGGGTACTATTTTTATGGCTGTTCTTTTAACATTGCAATTACATTTCTACTTACCCATTTTATAAAAACTTCATAAAATTCCTGAACTTTATTCTGATTAAACCCTAAGCAGACATTTTAAGACTTGTATTAGCTCGTCAGTATTGCTGGTCAGCTCCATTTGATTTTATAGATATTTGTAATTCAAAAATTGCCATTCCACATTGTGATCATGGGCAATAACTACCAAAGTTAGGAAAGTCTTTTGGTATGTATGTATGTGAACTTATATTGGGAGTTGAGGTAGGAGGACAAGGAAAAAAGAAAGGAGAAATAAAGTACTAATAGTACATGTTGGATAGAGTAGTCATCTTTGTTGTGTACAAGAAAGCCAGGTTTTAAGAGAAGAAAGATTTTGAACACAAACCTTGATTCCAGTAGGATCATTTTCCAGAAAATTCATAGTGTCCACTGTCAAGTAAATGTTTACTAGGTTGATAACAACTTGAAGCCATGGCACATGGCCTTTGCAACTTTGAATCCATGGAGGTTGCTCAGTGTCTTGCATATGCTGTAAAAGATGCCTCGGAAGTTCTTTGATTACTAGTGGTCCTAAAGGTCCCAAGAAAATATGGCACAATAGTAAAAACCTAAGGATTATAATATAACCAGTTATTCTCTCTTTTGTTTTTCAGTAGATATTTGACACTGCTAATTCTAGTTTTCTGATTTTGTTACTGTTTCTATTGTGCAGGTCAAAAATTCAACTTTGATATTTCTTATTTCTCTTTTGAACCATTAAGGAACTGCTATAGTTTTATACTCTCTTGGGAATCCATAGGTTTATCTGCTTCACCAGGTGATGATCCATTTTCCATTGTCTTGCAATATTTATTCAGAACTGTCTGGACTCTTTTAGTTTACCTGGAAGTTATATTCCATTCTGTTATTAATATCTTTGCCATTGGTTTATTTGCTTACATTCAAGCTCTTTAATGAATTTCTTTCTCCTGTCATCTTGGGTAATTTCAGGGCGTCCCCTCCTTTAATTTCTTATATTGGTCATTATTCTACTCCTTCCCTTTCAATAGTGATTCCACTGGGGGCTGGACCTCAAATCTGACTCAACCGCTACCCATGTTTAGCAATTTACATTTCATGACATTCAGTCTCTGCCATGAGTGACTTCTAAGAGAACAGAACTGGCCTGATGTGGATACTAGGCTCTTTCCCTTCCTGCTTAGTAACATATACACACCCACACATGCACCCATGTGTCTTCCCCTAATTCTCTCCATTCCTCAGTTCTATGACTAAGTCCTATTGTAGGTAGAGTACACTACAACTGTAGCAAGTTTCTGCCTTCTGGTTTTCCCTGGCAATATGGGTGTATGTATACCGGAAGGGGTTGATTTCTGTTGTAATCTTATGGGTCTGCTTGGGTAGTACTGCCGTCATATTGGTGAATGGTAAGGAAGGTAGTACTGAGTAAATGCATTAGGTGATGAGATTAACCTTATCTGCTGTGTTCATCAGGTTTTTACCTTGTTTGGGTTCTTGGTGTCCTAGACTGTAGAGACAACTAAAATTGTTTTTTATCTTTTGGCCATGATTCCTATTTTTGGAAAGGTTTGAGAGGTCGCAAGGATCAGAAAAAATGTCTAGTCCATCATTTTGTTGGTCACATGGCCACGAAGTAACTGGTGATATAACTAAAAGTTACCCAGTAACTTTATTATACATTCTATCCAAAGTTCCCTGGAGTACCATCAGGTCAGAAAATACTTCTTGGGCTAAAGTTCATAAAAAAGACTTTGTCTATTGCCACAGGAACAAGTTCTGTTTACCTGGTTTCTAAAAAGATATAAAAAACCATTCCTTTTGTGTATATTAGAAATATTAGAAAGCATTTCTTTTTTTTTCTATTTTTTTTTTGTTAAATAAAACGTATTTCTCTATTACCTCTGTTGAAAAAATGCAAAGAAAGTGAAAAAGGTATGCTTTTCATTTGCACCCAGACTCTATCAGTTTTCCCTCTGGAGGTGGATAGCATTTTTCATCATTGGTCTATTGGAATATTGTCTTGGATTCTTGTCTTAATCAGAGTGATTAAGTCTTTCACAGTTGTTCGTCTTTATAATATTACTATTCCTGTGTACGTTTTTCTCCTGGTTCTGCTTACTTCGCTTTGCATAAATTCATTCAAATCTTTCCAGGTTGTTCTGAAATCATCTTGCTCGTCATTTCTTATAGCACAATAATATTCCATCATAGTCATATGCTATAATTGTTCGGCCATTCCCCAATTGATGAAAATCCCCTCAGTTTCAGATTCTTTGCAACCACAAAAAGAGCTGCTATAAAAATGTTTTAGCACAAACAATTTCATTTCTCTGTTCTTTGATCTCTTTGGGATACAGACATAGGAGTGATATTTCTGGGTCAAAGGCTATGCATCATTTTAATAGTCTTGTACATAATTGCAAATTGTTCTCCAGAATAGTTGAACCAATTCAAAACTCTACTAACTTCCTCACCAGCATATATTATTTTCCTTTTCTATCATATTAGCCAATCTGATAAATATGAAGTAGTACCTAAGAGTTTTAGTTTGCATTTCTCTAATCAATGATAGCTTAATCAATGATAATTTGGATAATTATTAAATGAGAAATTTTCATATGAGGATAGATAACTTTGATTTCTCTGTCTGAAAAGTGCCTGTTCATATCTATTGACCTGTTATCAATTGGAGCACGGTATCAAGCTTCAGGATTTTTTGCACTACTGTTTTTGGAGTGAGTTCTGGGTGTTTGAAAATTTTCAATGCTTCCAAGGTGGCATGATATAAGGAGAGATGTGGTCACTCCTCTGGTCCATGCTCTGGTCTTTACCCAGCAAGGGGCCTTGATCCATTGCAGCCAAACTGCTTCTGCTTCTTAGGTGTCTTGATTCCTTTTGACTGCAAAAACTCCCCTCTGTTCCGGAACTATGACCAAGAAATGTGTGTAGACAGTCCCTTTTCTTGTACCCTGCTGGCACAGGCTCCTCTATAATCTCTTTCTGACCAATTGCCTGATCTCTTTACTCTCTCTGGCTTGAGAATTCCCAAGGCTGGTGCTGTTGCTGTAACAACCTCCAAGGCCCACAGCTGTTTTTGGAGTCAGCCAGTTTCCATTCCATTGTCACAGACCTTTCCTTCTGGCCTCCTAAGTTTTCTTGGGCTGGAAAAATAATGTCCCCCCTACCTTTTATGTGCTCTTCTCCTTCAGAATTCAATCAGAGGTGTTGTTTTAAAATTATTTGGAAGGGACAGTTGGGAAACTCAGATGTAATGCTTCTTCTCCATCTGGGCTCTCAGAAAGTATTTTTAAAGGTGTCTTTATGTTATTAAACCTATAAAATAATCCAACCCAGGATTTTATTTCTAACAGTGGCACTAAGAGGCAGGTTTTGAAGGGTTTGACATTCACTCTGAGGTAGTCCCTGGAGATTCAAATTTGCTTCAACAACCCATTATGGAGCTTTCATCCATGCATTTGTTTAATCATTTCTTGAAGCTGTTAGAAACAACAGCATTTCTCAGTATAGCCCTAATTCATTAGGAAGTAAAAATGAGTTCTTATATAGTTCACAGCACAAATTGAGAAAACTTTACATTTAACTATGGCACATGCTTCAATAGATCTTGGAATACTTATGCTATTGAATACTAGGTAGCATGTGATTCAGGTATAAATGAGGCCACAGTGTGAATGTGAAATAAACTGCATATCTAAGCTTTTTTTAAAAAAAGTAAAAGCTCAATTGTCAGCTGTAGCAATGAGGTGGAACTAACCAATTCATGAAATTCTCCTGAATGTTCGAATATTGACAAGGTCAGATTGAATTTATTACTTAACAGCTCAGTTGCTAATAAATCAAGCCTTATGGGTAATCCCTCTTTTACAATAATTAATGTTCTATTTATTTGTATTCTTTGCATGATATGCAGTGCTATGGAGGCCATAAATGATTTATCACAACATAATCTCTGGAGTCCAAGTCCAAGTCCTGCAAGAGACCACAAATCAATTGTTCTTCACATATGAAAGATGAACATTGTCAACCTATGACTTTAACTTCATACTGTCCATAGCGGGCAATTGTCAATACAAACACATCAGCTCAGAAATTTCCACGTTCAGTTTTTGGCTCTTGTTACCTTCTGTTCATGTTATTTTGGGGGGAAGTTGTATACCGCAGATTTATACCTACAAAATCGGCATAGTTTAATTATAGAGGTAGACTTTATCTATATAACTGGACATTTATGTTGAGCCACACTCTCTTGGTAGTAAATTGACCTTTACTGTAATATATTTGAATGAGTTGTGGATTGTATTGAATAAGTTAATGGCTTGAGGAGAAAAGGTGTGACTTGTGTAAATAGATGTGAAGCATAAAAGGAAATAAATGTTCCAGAAGAGAGGCTTAATGTCTCTCTAGATATAAAATAAGAAAAAAAATTCCTATTAAATCTGTCTTCTATTGAGGGAACATATGATAGTGGATAGAGAGTTAGGTAATCTGTGGGTTAGGAAGACCAGACTTCAAATCCATCTCTGACATAAACTGGTTGTTTGACCCTGGGTAAGTCATTTAAGTTTTCACTTACCCCCATGCAATTCACTAAGACTAGAAATTGCCCAGCAGACAGTGGTCTGCATTGGAAGAGGAAACATTGTAGAGAGCTCACCAGACAGGTCCTGTTCAATAGGGAAAAAAATAAAGAAGAAAAATTAAAACCATCAAGACCTAAGTAGTAAGGAAATCCCACAGCCAGATTAGAAGAAAAGGGATATAAAAGGATCCAACAGGACAACTTAGAAGGCCAGAGAGTTTTAGGGGAGGTAAAATATTAATACAACTATGTAAAATATTAATATAGCTCCCTCTGGGAAACAGTAAAGAATCATGGTCTAATTTGGAGAACTGTACAGAAAAAATAGAAGTGTTTGCAAACGAATCTCTTTATTTTCTCTACATTTTCATGCCCAACTTATGTCTTATAGTATAATTTCTATTATACTTAAAAAAATTTGCCTGAGTATGTGTTGCTCACATGTCATCTCACATAAAATGGGGGCCAAGAGAGGATGGAATGCATTCCTTAGGCCCTTCTGAAGGTTATAGGATCAGCCAATTGGCTATTTTTTAGCAATACATTATACAGTAGAAATGGAATTAAACAGTCATGGGATCTGAATATGAATTTCATCTTTGCCACTGATTACTTTTGTGACATTGAGCAACTTGGGCAACTTCACCTCTCTGAACCTAATTTTCTTCACCTCTAAACAAAAAGCTTCATGACTTGCAAAGTCTTTCCCAGCTTTAGATTGATGGTCCTATGATCCATGATGTGGTTTGATGTAGCATTCACTCTTTGGAGGCCTTAAGGACAACCCTTAGAGAAGTGACATAGTAGGTACAGTTTTCACTTCCCATCTCTATTTGATATAACTTCCAGAAGTGTCCACTACTGAGACGATTTAGCCCAAACTATTCTAAAGTTATTATTGAATTAGGTGAAAATATTTTACTTAGAAATAGGGGGGCAGAATAACTTTTCTAACATCAATTAATTATGTTCATTTGACTATCATTTTGAAAGAGTAAAGAAGGTTCAGATGAAAAGAATTGATCAGAGACTTTAAAATTAAGGGGTCTAGAATAAATCTTTCAAGGTTTTTTTCTTTGGCATAGAGGGAATGCCAGAGAGAGTATTACAGATAAAGGAACATGAGATCAATCCTTCTAACTATTTAAACCTCTTTTGAAGGCATTGCTATAAATGAATTGGGAGGGGATGTTTTCAAAACATAGAGGATCACTCCATAGATTTAATTTTCATAATTTAATATTAGAAATTAAGATACCAATATAGAAGAAGAGAACCTGGTACTCTGAAGTATTTTTTTATACATACTCATAATATATACAAATGTTCTAAGAAATGTTGTCACTAGAGCAGGAGTTCTTAACATGAGGTCATAGACCTTTTTAATTATTGTTTTGATGACTGCATTTCAATACTTTGTAATTCGTGTATTTTTAATGCATTTAAAGACATTCTGAAAAAGGATATCCAGGTTTCTACAGACTGGGAAAGGAGTTCATGAACTCAAATTTTAAGAATCATCACGTTAGACCTTGCCTTGTATTTTTTACATGCTATGATCAGGATGATAACTACCTTAATTATGTGATTGTCCTGGATGTTGTGAATTAAGTATTTATTTGATAATTACCTCAGACCATGATGTTGAAAACTTGTGTTGAGAAATGAAAGGTAATAATTCCTTACTTAATGGCACTGAAGTTTTCATCCAGATTGAATCTTCCTTTTGAAGTATTCATAGCTTTTAAATACTTAGTTTTTTTTTTTTTACTAGAGATATACTCATGGGTTTAAAACGTTGAACAGGCTGTAATAAACATCATTAGAATACTACTCTTCACATTCTGTTAATCTGCTGTTTGGTCAGTTTTCCTCATCCCTCAAATGTTAGCACAGTACATGCATCTATCTCTGGAACACAGTTGATGTCAAACAACATATGTCTAAAGAGGGCATTCTAGGTGTAAGTAATAGAGTGAGCAGAGACATAGAGGTAGACATGAATGGTGAACTGCAGTGGAAGTAATGTGAGATAAACCTGTAAATGTAGGTTGATGCCAGATTGTACATGGTAGCTAAAGTTCTGAGTTTACTTCAACAGACCTCTTGTGTACTAGAGACTCAGAGACAGAAATAAAAATAGCCAATAGATAAGAAGCCTTGAAACTGTTTCCAATGCTGAGTTCACCCCCCAATATTTTGTCTAGAACAAGGGGATTCTCTTTTCTTCTTATCATAATGATTAAACTAAACAGATTTTCTTGGGAGGCCACAGGTGTAAAGGAAAAGAAACGGAATGTGTAGATTTCTTTTGTTAAGCTGCTGTTCTTTCAAGGACAGGATAGTTCTAATGGGGAGGGGTACAGTCGATGAGAAGTGACAGTGATGTAAATAAAGAGCATAGGTAAAACACATTTTAAGAGGGAGAGAGTGAAAGGGGGAGACAGAAGATTGAATATGCAGGCAATGGTATGGAAGGCAGGACTCTTGATTTGTGATCAATTTTCTATCACTGTGATATTGGGCATGTTATTTACCCTGTCCAGGCCATTGTTTTTCACCTTCAAGATCAGGAAATTGGGGCAAATCATCTTTAATATTTCTTCTAGTTCTAAAATTCAATGGTTCGACAGTTCTGTGATTTGTTAGAGCTATCAACCTTCCTTTATCGAGAATGCCATGAAAATGGAAATGTCAAAGTTTCTAGCCAGAGAAAGTTTCTGCTTTTTTTGCCGCCTTAAATTTCCACAACTTACTCATCACATTGTACCTCAAGGTCACTTCTGTTTAATTTAAATTTATTTTAAGCCACTTTGTTTTTCATTTCCCCTCGTCTCTAAAAATAAACATAATATACACATATATCTTTGGAATATAGCTGAAGGTAGTATGTCACCTGATTGGCACATATGAGCCATCTGGTGGCATAAAAAGGTGATCAGAGGTTTAGACTTAACCAAAATACCATTTAAAGGCTTAAGATTGTGTTTTAAAAATAATTTCTGTTTTGCTCTCTCTTTTCTGATGCGATTTCTGTGGATTTGTAGAATTCATGAATTCAGTAGAATCTTAGTTCCTTGAAGCAGGGACTTATTTTATATTTTCCTTTCTATCCCCATCAGGTAACAAAATGCTTTGCACTTAATAGGTGCTTAATAGATGATTGTTGGATTATGAAATAGCAAAAAAGAAAGTAGGTCTAGTCCCACAATATTCAAAGATATTTGAATCTTCTGCTTAACTTTTTGGCTTATCTGTTGCTGAAAATATTTCTACAATGTCTACTTTCCTATCCTAATAAGCATAACTCTGTGAATATAAATGTATCTGTAATGTTTTAAGGTAATCATAGCTCATTTTCATATAGCATTTTAAGGTTTATTTTCCTCATTACAATTCTATAAAAAGAGAATGCAAATATTATTTTCCTTGTTTAATAAATAGACAAAGTAAGGCTCAGGAAGGTAAATGTCTTGGTCAGGGTATTTGTTATGTCAATAAATCTGGGATATCATCTCTTGGGTAACTTCTCCAGCAGTGAATGCTGGATCCTTACTTTCTTCTCTGGTCGGACTCACATCTCCACAGGGAGCCCACCAAAGTGCTGGGGACCTTCTTCTCTTTTTCTTGCTGCTGTGTAGATTATCTGGGAAGCCTTTGGCTGGTCCTGTTGTTGTTCCTCGCTCTAGTCCATCTTGTCTTCTCATTATGCTTTAATTTCTTCCTTGGAAAACTGCCTGTTCATAACCTGTGACCCTTTATCAAGTGGGGAATGACTTTTACTCTTATAAATTTGACTCAGCGTTGATCTATATATTTTAGAAATGAAACCTTATATATAATCAATAATCAGTATACTGGAAAAGAGATGTAGATGTCTATACACAGTGAAGAAGTTTGGACCAAATGTTGAATGAACAGACCATTTTCTGGATGTGAATGAAAGACAAAATTTAACACCTAAATTCTTATTAGAAGTTTATTTCCTCATTATTTTATTTTTTCTACCAAAAATGAAGTACCAGAAAATAAAAAACAATTTCCAGTGGATAAATTGTCTTAAGTTCTAGGTATGTTTTATTGACCTCCTTCCCTTCAGCAGATGCTGTATCAGCAGCATGGATTACACAATTTCACACTTAATTATATACCATGATGAATTGTTATTGTTTTATATGTATTGTTTTTGTGTCCCTAACTGTATTGTTGATACCTTGAGGATGGTGACCAAATCTTCTCTCTCCTTTATAATGTTTAGCATAGCATTGGGTACATTAGGTTCTGAATGATTACATTGTTTATAGCTTTCTGACTCTATTTGACATAAAGCATGGAGGTTTTAAATCTGGATTCAGAAAGGTCATGGTTCAGATCTCAACTCTGCCTCAACTTTATTACAATGGACAAATCACTGAGCCTCTCTGAACCATAATTTTCTTATTGATACCACCTACCTCTCAGAGTTCTTAAGAATATCAAATGAAATATTAAATATATATAATATAGCAACATGAAAGTGCTATATAAATATTAGTCATCTTTTTCATCATCATTATCTTCTCTATCTTCTCCTCTTCCTCCTCCTTCTTTTTCATCATCTATTGAGTGGAATCTCAGTTTCTTATATGTATAAAGAAAGAAAAACCACAAAGATCCCATTGCTCTATCTGCCTTCAGTCTTAAAAATACTAGGGCCTAATTTTTGTAAATTTCCTTCTTCACCATTCCCACAATCCAATATGAACTATTTGCCATCAGTATATGCAAAAGAATAATATCATTCAGTTTTGCCATTATTGGGCACAAATCCAACAATGAACATTATATAGCATTTATTTACTGGGTAGGAAAGTCCAGAAAAAAATTTATCTACTCTCCTAGTACAGTTGTTTGTCTATTCCACTGCCCTTCAAGTGTGTGATTAAGAGGATTTATGACTTAGAAATTAGTGATATGCATGTCTAGACTTAATGTAAAAAAAACCCCAAAGGTTTTATTTATTTATATATTTTTAGAGCACTGAGGTGTGAAATCGTGTATTATGACAAATGGAAAGATTGAGGTGAATGAATGCCACATTCAACTGGTATTTTGAAAAAAAAAACTAATTGGAGCTAGGCACTATTTGCATATTATGCAAATAAAGTACTATTATTATACAAGGATTCTTATTATTGACAAGACAGGTCTTAATAACATAGTTACAGTATCTGGATCTTGAGAATACCAGGAATTATTTTTCTTGTGCGGCATTCATTGCTTTATTATTAAGACTTCCTATATACCTCATTTATTGAAATAATTAGAAACAAATTGCTGAGATCCACTCTGGCAGGATAATCTCCTTTACAAATTGCTACTCTACAATCATTCCAGCTTGGTCTCCTGAAAAACTTTATCAGGAAGAAAAAAGACAATATTGGGTTTTAAATTTAATACTTGATAATCTTCTGACAACAGTTGGGTACCGCATAATGAGCTTAGCCTGCCTGCAATTAAACCATTCTGAATTGGGCTGAGATTGAATGGAGAGAAGGTTTCATCCTTTTCAATTAAGTTCCTGAGGTAGAAAAAGTTGCTGTCACCTGACTGCTGGGCTGATCAGCTCCCAAAAGGAGGCCAGAGAGGTTAATTATAGCTGCAGCTAGTAAGTTCCACACCCTGTGGCTCACGATTTACATTTACTATAAGGAAGTCACCCTTTCCAAATCTGGCTTCAGAAGATGAGATGGAAACAAAATTGAAAAGTGAAGGCGGAGGAGATAGGGTTAAATTTTAACACAGTGAAAAGAATTAGAGGTCAGATCAATTGGAACCTCTTCCTTATCTAAAAAGCACGAAATGGCTCTACTAAGGCAGTAGTGTGAACTCAAGATTTCCTTAACCAAGTTGCCCAATCGAAATTTGAAGTCAAGAGACTATTGGTAAAATGTTATAAACTTCATGCTCTGATGATTTGGGCTTAATCCACATTTACCCTTATCAGTGATGATTCAGCCCAGAATCTCAAATGAATACCAAGGGATAGCTTATACCTATATTTATGTTATATTTAAAAATAATTTTCATATAATTGTCTCATTTGCTCTTCCCAATATCTTTGTGAGGGTAGGTAGAAGAATTAATATTATATTATGTATTGTATATGATATAATTATACATTTATTCTACCATATACTTGCCATATATATGTATATGCATGTGTGTATGTGTACATGTACACGCACACATATACATATACAGAGTTAGGTAGAGCAGTGTATAGAGCACTGGTCTTGGAATTAGGAAGACATCTTCATAAATTCAAATCTTGCATCAGACAATTACTAACTGTGTGGCCCTGGGCAAGTCATTTAACCATTTTGCCTCAGTTTCTCATCTGTAAAATGAGTTAGAGAAGAAAATGGTAAACTACTCTAGCATCTTTTTCAAGAAAATCCCCAAAAGTGGTCACAAAGAGTCATATATGACTCAAAATGACTAAACAATAAATATATATGCATATATGTGTGTGCACATGCGCATGCGTATCTGTGTGTGTGTATATATGTATGTATGTATATATGTATCTTTGAAAAGATCAAGGGAAGACTAGAAGTAGGAGGGAAGAGAAAAACTGGGTGCTGCCCATATCCAGTAGCTGGGGCTTAGGTAGACTGAGTCATAAATTCAAAGAAATAGAGCTTTTCCTATGAAGTGCACTGTAGTACAGTTTCTGTGCAGATGAATGCAATTAAATTCCAAAACCACTTGGGTGAACTTGAAACTGCAATCAACTAGCAAGAATTTTTAAAGCACTTAAATTTTACTCTCATTCTGTTATAGCATTTTCCTCCTCCCCTCCGCATTTAATTTTTTTTTTTTAAAGAAAAATAACTCCCCTTTTAAAATGCTGAGGAGAGTAGTAGCATGTTGCTTGCTGGAAGCAGGGGGAAGAGGTGGGAGAATGGAAAAAAAAAACAAGCTCTTTTACTGTAAGGGAACTGTAGAGGTGCCTAAGTAGACTATTTGCTAAAGTGTTAGAATTGGAGTCAAGAAAGGCTGAGTTCAAATCCTAACACATTTACTAGCTATGGGACCATGAACAATTTCTTAATCTCTCTCAGCCTCATTTCCTCACCTGTAAAATGGGGTCAATCATAACACGTCCCTCTCAGGGCTGTGTTCTCTTTACCAGGGCTAAAGGGAGACCTCAGCACACTTCCCTCCTTGGCCCCTAGACTATCTCCACTACCCCGTCCTCTCTGGGTAGGGATAAGCGTGAGTAGGGAGAGGTATATGTATATAAGAAAAATAGACTATAGAGAAATACAACAATAATTGTGAGTGTTATTAAATTGACTTTATTGTTTAGAAGCGAAAGGAGAGCAGTATTTAACATTTGCTTGGAAACAAAGTAAACTGTTGACTCTTTTTTCTACCCTCCCACCCTGTATTTTTCATTTTGCATTTTTTGTTGTTACAGTGTTTGCAATTCTTTTTAAAAAGTGCTATTTGATATGTGATAAATTCTATTTTTTCAAGCACCATATTTCTTTGTTTCCAAGCAGATGTAGCATATTCTTACATAGTCCAAGACCTATATATTGTTTTAACATAGGCAACTGAAACATCAATTGTATCCATCATTTTGTACAAAATTGCATCATCCTGACATTTAGTTTATTTTGTGAACTTTTTCTTATTCTTTTGCATTTGTTATGGTTGCAGAATTTGGCAATGTAGTTTATTTTTTTCATATAAATATATGAAATATATCTTTGACTTTATTGAAATAATAAATATGCAGTAACATCTAGAAAATAAGTTTATTTCCATAAGAACTTGAATGTGGATATTCAGATATCTGGAACATAGGATAACTTTAAGCACTTGCTCCCCTGGATAGTCTATATTTGCCATAAAGTGAGACCTTGTATGTAGCTGTTAAGAGAATATTAATATTCTCTATTGGATGGAAACCAAAAGAATGGGAAGCATGGCTGAAGTGAAAGATAAGGAATTCAAAGCAGAGTTAATGCTGTAATACTACAATTTTTGAGGTGGTCTGCAGTTTTTAAAAGTGTGCTAAAAATAATAAGCTTCCTAAAAATCTTTTAAACATGCTCCTTTTCCCTTCAGTGACATATCATTAAGTCTAGTATTGGCCAGGTTTCCTCATTTTATCATATGGGTTCCTCTATGTTGGTTTCAGACCAATCTTTCTTAACGGTAACCCATTTTTCTTAGTGACCTTTTTGCAGTGCTCTTAGGATATATTAGTGTGCATTTTATAAATCCATATTATAGATGTAGCATATAATCTATAGTTATAGATATAATCTATCCCTGATCCCTCTCCAACAATGATTTCAGATGGGCATGTCCCACAGAAAATTGTATGGTATGTCTCTACTCTGCCTAGACATTCCTTTCTATACCTTTGTTGATTCTTGGTGATTTTTCCTTGAAGTTAAGTGTCTAGTGTTTTTGGGTTTTCCTTGCTGACTTGGAATCAGGAATGCCTGAATTTGAATCTCACCACAGGCTTTTATTAGCTGTATGATTCTGGGAAGTCCCTTAACCTATTATCTTCAGAGTTCTCATGTATAAAATGGGGGATAATATTAGAATTTGCCTCAGAAGGGTTGTTACAAGGATCAAATGGCTTATTATATAGTGAAGAACATTCCATTGTACCATGTCTGGTTACAATAAAAACATGCTTCACAATTTTCAGTGGAATAAGCCCATTTGAAATCATTTATTTGAGAGGAATCAGGGAATGATATGGTTGCATATTCTTCTAAGAACAATAATCATTAGCCATTGTTATGTTGTTATGCTTGTTGCTACTACTACTACTACTACTACTGCTGCTGCTGCTTCTCCTTCTCCTCCTCCTTCTTCATCCCTTATCTAGACTTGTTCCCAGGAAAGAATCTCATAAATTCCATCACACTAAGGGGTAAATACTACTAAGGCTTAATTTATCAGGTCTCCCTGGGACACTTACCTCTTAACAGAAGAGAGAGTCTAAAGTCAAGATAGTTAATCTTCCTATTCATACCTTAAAAAGCAGAAAAATAACTTTAGAAGTGTATCAATCTGGAACCATTCAGTTTATGAGCATACAACCCCCAAAGGCATGACTAGACTTTGAGGATATCACTCAATTTTCTAAAAGTCATTCTTTTTTCTAGTCCCAATAAAATAATCATTATAATTGTGAACAAGTCATAAAGAAAGGATAAATTATTTTTAGTATATCCTGTCTAAAAAGATTGGAAAGGATATAATGAAGTTTAGAAATACTTCCATAAAATAGAATAATTCTTTAAACTGTTATTACTTAATGGGCTAAAATTCATTTGTCCAGGAGAATCAGTTATCCAGAATGATTCAATCCCCAAGGGTTAGGGGTAGTAAAAATTTAAGTATATCATCATCATTATTATTGGGAGACCAACGCTCATTATAGGCAGGACATTGTGCTAGCATGATGGGGCTGCAAATGGATGTAAGACATTGTTCCTACCCTCAAGGTGCTTACTTTATAATATTGTCATAGCCAAAATAAGCATTGGTACACATATCTTGCTCCCATAAGAAGACAGACAAGTCCAAATGAAGTTACCCTACAGTAGTACAGCCTGTTTCTGCTTTTCTCTTACCTTTTGACTTTGTTTTCATGTGAATTGCTGATGTGAGGAAGCTTTATTCTATATCCTTCAGGGAAGTGGTTCACTCTTTTAGATTAATGAGATGGAGAAGGGTAAAAGGTGGAAAGGAATATGGAAGAGCCACAATGGAGAGAGGGCTATGATATTGTTTCTATTTCTTTAAAAACATAATAATTGGTCTATTACTACAATGTCAGAGACATGTATTCTGCTTTCTTAAATCCCTTTGATTAGTAGTTCAGACCCTATGCCCAAAGGCCAGTGGTCCTGTTAAGAATTCTCTGGAATTATGCACATTAAAATGAACTTTCTTCATCATGATTGCCTTTCAGAGAGGGAAAAAAATAGAGCCTAACTAGCTCTGAGGAGGGCATTCTAGGCAGTAGAGCATAGCAAGGGAAAAAGCAAGTGTTGCAGCAAGCACCCCAGTGTCCCCAGGGTGCCTGCTCACACAGGTTCTTGGATCTGCTTTGTTAAAGGAAAGCAACTCAAAATGGGTTAACAAGCTTACTTTAATCAGTCAGACATATATCGTTTACCTTGTTCAGGGGAATAGGTCAGCACCCTGAACCTCAAAGTATACAGGCATAATTATCAAGACAGAAACATCAAGTAGACAGATTTCCAAACTGTCCAACCATTACGTCCATACCCAGTCAACATCTGGGTTTCCATATTCTGGGTTTTTCAAAGCCGGGGGACTCTCAACAACGGCTTCCCAGAATTCAGATCAAATCACAGAACACTTCTCAAAGTGAGTCCCAAAACAAAGCTACACATCAGGGCTTATATAGCCTTCTCCTGGCTCAGAGAATGTAACAACCTTATTGACTCACTGGCCAATCAAGAAGTATCAACTGAAAAACAAGCCTCCCACCCCAGTCTCCAGGTGCACTTTAGCCTAGGGGCAGGGAAGATCTTTAAATTTGCATTTCCATTACAGCAAGAAAGTAAAAAAGTGAGGTATATTTGGAATATGGTGAGTATACTATTTTGACTGGAATGTCGAATTGTGTTAAAAGTGAACACAGGCTAGTGCTAGACTGTTAGATCTCTTTAAAAAATACACTAAAGTGTGCTTTATTATGCTGGCAAGAGAGTATACTGTAGTATGTCCTATGGGCAGGATGCTGTACTATAGTATAAAAGGTGGGCAGGGTACTTTTCTTTTATGTGAAAGTGTTGAAGGGTTTTGAGCAGGAAGATGACATGAACTTTTAGTTTCCATTGATTTTCTGACTTATTACTCAAGATAAGATGGTAATTAGTTTATATATTTGTTTAGTGTGTTCATATTTGCCTGTCTTTGGTTTCATGTAACCAACCTTAACCTTGTCAGTTGTCCTAAATAATATGTATCCCCAAAACTAACTGGCTGTGGGAACTAGGGCAAGGCATTTCTTCTCTCTTGGTCTCAGTTTCCTCATATATAAAACAGGAAGATTGAACAAGATAACCCAAAAGTTCCCTTCTAGTATTGTGTGGTTTTAGGATGCTATATGCATATATAACAAGTAGATTCGTGCTTCATAAAGATTTTAGGAAGAAGAAAAGAAACAGGAACAGCTATTTGCCAATGTAGGAAGTTCTAGATTCCCAAGGTTCATCCCATTCTCAAATCAATTAGTATAGTTGTACTTCTCCCTCTTTACATGAGCCAGCTTTTCAACTGGTTTCATGCTATGATGCTTAGAATAATGATGCTAAGGACATAAGCAGGTCATGTTCATTAAATTTTCCCAAAACAGGCAAATCTGGAAAACCAGGTAGTTGGCCTCAGCCACTGAAGTTCAGGATGATAAGATTTCATATGGGGATATCCATTACTGAAGATGTAAAAGGAATATGCTGTGAGAATATGGACAAAGACTTAAAGGAAATGCGTTAATTGTGATGAGGTAAATATCACCTGAGTACCATGTCAGTTTAGAGACATTTAATTTGACCGTATGGAAGTTCAGAATGGTCAAGAATGAAGTCTACTATAGATAGCTAGAACGAACATGGAACTTTGCTTATGACCTCCCTTCAGTTTTATCATGTAATGCTCAATAAGTATCCATTATATTGCATTGGAATCACAGAATTGCATATCTGGATGGGGCTTAATTTTTTTTTTAATTCATGAATTTCAATCAGCAAAAACCCTCCTCACCCACCTACTCCCCGAATTGAGAACAAGAGGAAAAACAAAATCCATTACAGATATGTATACTCTCCTAGAACATATTTCCACATTGGCCATGTCCAAAAAAAAATTTGTCTCATTTTTTACTACAAATTTTTCAACTATATGTTAAGGAGTTGGGAGTACAAGTAGCATATTTCCTCATTACTTCTCTGAAAACATGTTTGACCATTATACTAATGAGTTCCTAATTCTGTTAAAGTTGTCTGTCTTTACTATATTGTTATCATTGTATAAATTGTTTCCCTGTTTCTGTTTATTTCCCTCTGCATCAGTCAATACACATCTTCCCAGGATCCTCTGAAATCCTCTTCTTCATCATTTCTTATAAGGCAATAGTACTCCATCATATTTATATATACCATAACTTATTCATCTATTCCCCATTTTATGGGCACCACCTTAGATTTGGATGAGATTTTAAATATTATTCAGTACATTTTGCAGATGAGATAACTTATATCAAAGAAAATGAAATGAATTGTTCAAGGTCATAAAGCCATTTAAGATGAGAATCATCTGTCTTTTAGTCCAACCTTCTTGTCATGGTGCCAACCTGTTTCTCCACTGTGTGCCACTAGGTTCTTTTGATGATACATTTCTAATAATTTTGGAATGATTTGAGAATAACACCAGAAAAAGTATATAATTAAACATTGAACTGTATGGTGTTAAATTTATATGATAATTAGAGTTCAGGGAAGAAGGAAAACTCTGGTTATAGGAGATTTCATGTAAAAATAAGAACTATGATTATAGGATATATTGAAATTATAGATGAGGGTAGAATGTATTCCATACTGGTTAAATGTATAAGCGAAGACCAGGAAGTTAAATTATATGTCTCTGTGCAGGGATATTATAATGTTATTATGGGGATTAGTTGTAATTAAAATTTGACAGGTAGGTTGGTGGATCTTGCCATCATACGCACTTCTGTGCTGAATTTCAACAGATTGACTAGCAGGAACTGTGTTGTTGTTTGGGGGGGTTGTTTCTTTTTGTTTTGTTTTGTAGTACTATAGTAGATGGATTGCCCACATTTTTTAGGACCATATTCAGCCTGGAGAAAGGTTGGGGAGTGCAGTGTACATGAATCAGAAAATAAGTCAAGAATAATAGTGTGCCATAGTGGCTAGAATTTTTTTCTCAGTATCAAAATCTGGTTTCAAGTCCTACTTATCACACATACTGTCTATGTAGCTTAGGTCACTTAACCTTTTAGTATATGAGGCAAACCTTTAAGACTATAAAATATATATATTTGCATTGGTGCAGGATATTCCGTACTGGGAGTTCCCTAGATCAATGAAATCACAAGTCTAATTAACAAGAAGGAGAAGGAGGAGAAGGTGATGATGATGATGATGATGATGATGACGTTGATGTTGAAGATGATGATGATGGGGTACAGTCAGGTTTGCCAAAAATACTAACAACAATAAAAGCGAAGAGGGAGTCAGACTATGAATGGTTTTGTAATTTTGGTGGAGTATAGATTCATTGAAGCCAGCAATAGGGAGTGCTAGTAGAATCTGGAGGAGGGGAATGACAACATGATGTTACATCTGAAAAGGACATTAGAGATCATTTAGTCCAAATTTATTAACTTCAAATTATAGAAATGGAGGCTTATCCATGGTATAATGATAAAATGATAGTTTAGAATATGGTGTTGATAGAAGAAATGGAGGAAAGTTTAAATTAAAAAAACATTTGTTAGGAAGAAACAAAAGATCTTGATGGGTTAAGAGTAATAGCAATAATAATAATAATAATAATAATAATAAAGCTGACATATAACACTTTGGGATTTATAAAGTGCTATATATATATATATATATGTATATATATGATATCTTTTAACTTTCATAGCAACTTTCATAGGAGGTATTATCCCCATTTTACAGATGAAGGTGATTGGGAACATGTTAATTTCAAGATGATGGGATATGCAGATAGAAATTGAAAGGGGGAAAATAGCAATAAAGTCACTTTGGTTATGTTATTTCTCTCCCCAAATACCTTCAAGACATCAACCCTTCCCCTTTGTCTATCTAAAATAAAGTTCAAATTCCTTAATCTAAAGTTCAAGGCCTTCCATATTCTGATTATATCCTATAATTCCAATTTTGTCTCCTATTATTCCCTAACAAACTTTTCAAGTAAACAGTTTTGTCCCTCAAACAAATGATAGAAATTGTGACTGACATATATTTGTTTTAATTTTATTTTTTTTCATTTATTAACTGTTTCATTCTTCATCTCATCTCCCTATATCCAATGAGAAAATAACATAAAGAAAGTAGTAGAGAGCTCCTAGATCACATAGGCCCAATCAAACAAAACAAATTCTACTTTGGTCACGTCCAAAAATGCATTTCTTACTCTGTATGTGTCTGTCATTTTCTCTTTTATGGCCTGAAAAGTATTCTTTCTTTATCTATCTTTTGTAATCATGGTTGATCATTTCATTTATCTGAGTTTTTAAATCTTTCAGAATTCTTTATTTTTGTATTACTTATGTTAAAGTATAGATTGTTCTTTTTCTATTCATTTCACTTTGCATGAGTCCACACAAGTCTTTCCCTGTCTTTTTGAAATTGTCTTTTCCCCCCTCATTTCTTACATCATAATAGTATTTCATTAAATTCATAGTACAATTTGTTCAGCCATTGCCCTCTAGTTTCAAGTATTTTTTTCCACCACAAAAAGAACTGCTGTAATTAATGTGTGTGTGTGTGTGTGTGTGTGTGTGTGTGTGTGTGTGTATTCCTTCTTTGATCTTTTAGGCTTTTGGCTTAGCATTGTTATCACTAGGTCAAAGGGCGTGTACTATTTATTAACCTTTTATGTATTATTGTAACTTGCTTTCCAAAATGTGTGCTTGTTTCACTGCATACTCTGAAATATTGGTTATTTTTCTTCTTATTGTCATCTTTGTCAATATGAATATATGAGATGCAACCTCAGAATTGTTTTGATTTATGTTTCTCTGATTATTTTTAATTTGGAGCATTTTTCACAAATCTATAGAAAGCTTAGTTTTCTTCTCTTAAAAATTTCTTGTTCATATCTTTAGACCATGGATCAATGGGGAATGGCTCTTATTCTTATAAATTTGAATGTGTCCTTTACATATCTTTTAAATGAGACCTTTATCAGAGAAACTTGTTGCAAAGATTTATTTTTCCCATTTAACTGTTTCTTTTTTTTTTTTTTTTTGGAGGGCAAATGGGGTTAAGTAACTTGCCCAAGGTTACATGGCTAGATTTTTGTGTTAAGTGTCTGAGGTCACAACTGAACTCAGGTCCTCCCAGTTCGGGGCCGGCGCTTTTATTCACTGCGCCACCTAGCCGCCCCAACTGTTTCTCTTCTAATGTAATTCACTCCACCCTTCTCTCTGCCTACCCCAAACTAACCTCTCTCATTCAGGACCAAGTTTTCCTCCTCTCTGAAACATTCTATCACTATTCCAAACCAGACTGATTTCACTTTCCTCTGAACGCTTATATTTGTTTCCCCCATTTGCCACTTAGTCCTTTTTTTCCCTTAATAGTATTTCATTTTTTCCAGTTACATGCAAAGATAGTTTTCAACATTCACTTTCATAGGATTTTGGGTTGCAAGATTTTTTTCCCTCCCTCTCTTCCTCCTTTTCCAAGATGACATGCAATCTGATATAGGCTATATATGTATAATCATATTAAACATATTTCCACGTTAGTCATGTTGTAAGAGACGAATCAGAACAAAAGAGAAATATCATGAGAAAGAAAAATTGATATCCATTCAAACTCCATCAATTCTTTTTCTGGATGTGGACAGCATTTTCCATCATGAGTTCCATGGAATTGTCTTAGATCATTGCATTGTTGAGGAGAACTAAGTTTGCCACTTAGTCCTGTACGACTTTGCACAACTATCTAGATTTTCAGGTTGGTTTGTCTTGTCCTGACCATAGATTCTTAGTTCTTTGAAGACAGTGACACTATGTGATATTTTCCTCCAATGTAGTGATATACACACAAGCATTAAATAAACATTTGTGTATATGTAGGATGAAATCACGGCTGTATGATTCAGGATTAGTCTGTATCAAAATTAGTGTTAAATCCTTAACAGTCTCTAAGGAAGTCTTTACAAAAATGAATGTGGAGGGGTGGAGCCAAGATGGCAGAGTAGAAGCAAGACCTCCCCACTGCTCAGGCTTCCACCTTCCTCAATCCATGTAAAAAGGGGACTCTAAACAAACTTTGGAGCTGCAGATCCCACAAAATGACACAGAGAAGCTAACCTCCCACTGAGGAGAGCAGGGCAAGCCAGCAGGAATCGACCAGTACAGCACTCTGGGAGCCAAGCCCAGACCCACGCAGATGCTTTAGCCCCAGGGCAGGCCTGATCAGCCGCAGGCAGAGGGACCCCAGAACAGCAGCAGCTCTGGCTGTTTCCAGATTTATCAACACACAGATTGAAGGACAAAGTGAGAGGTGAGTGCAGTCTGGACTTTGGGACCAGTAAGTGGGAGTGCATGGCTTTTGCCCCCTGGGGAGAGAAGCCACTGAGGCACCAGCACAGCCAGCCAGTGCCAAGTGGCAGCTTCAGCTACTGGCCTGCAGAGTGTAGGGGGACCAAGCACCAGTCGGAGGGGTAATTGCTCTTACTTTAACTTTCTTGGATATGGATTACAGTCTAGGGTGGAGGTCCTGGGGTGCATGTCCACCTTGCCAGAGCGTGTGGAGACCTCAGAGAGGGTACCTCTGGCAACTGAGAAAACCCCAGTGTTTGGGACGAAAGCTCCACTGTCTGCTGGCAGAGTCATACTGTGGCAAAAAGCCCAGGGGTCAAGTGACTGAGGGGAGACATGAACAAGTAAAGGAAACAAAGCAGACAGAAGATTCCAACATTACACTCCTATTTTGGGGACAAAAAGGAGCAAAGCATGGAACAGGAGGAAGACAGTGAAGTCACAACTCCTGCACCAAAAGCTTCAAAGGAAAATATGAGCTGGTTACAGGCCATAGAGGACCTTAAGAAGCAGATAAGAGAAGTGGAGGAAAAATTGGGAAGACAAATGAGAACAATGCAAGAAAATTATGAAATGAGAGTCAACAGCCTGACTGAGGAAAATAACACTTTAAAAAACAGACTGACTCAGATGGCAAAAGAGGCTCAAAAAGGCAATGAGGAGAAGAATGCCTTAAAAAGCCAAATTTGCCAGATGTAAAGTAAAAAGAATCTCAAAAGCTCAATGAGGAGAATCATGGCTTCAGAATTAGATTGGACCAAATGGAAGCTAATGACATTATGAGAAACCAAGATGCTGTTAAACAGATCCAAACAAATGAAAGAATAGAAGGCAATGTGAAATATCTCATGGGAAAAACCACTGAACTGGAAAATAGATCCAGGAGAGATAATTTAAAAATTATTATTGGACTGCCTGAGAGCCATGACCAAAGTAAGAACCTAGAAATCATCCTCCAGGAAGTTCTCAAAGAAAACTGCCCTGATATTCTAGAATCAGAGGGCAAAATAGAGGTTGAAAGAATCCACCGATCACCTCCTGAAAAAGATCCCCAAAAGAAAACTCCTAGGAATATTATAACCAGATTCTGGAATTCCCAGATTAAGGAGAGAATATTCCAAGCAGCCAGGAAGAAACAATTTGAATATTGTGGAAACACAATCAGGATAACTCAAGATCTGGCAGCTTCTACACTGAGGGATCGAAGGGCTTGGAATATGATATTCCAGACGGCAAAGGAGCTGGGATTAAAACCAAGAGTCACCTACCCAGCAAAACTGAGTATCATGTTACAGGGGAAAATATGGTCATTCAGTGGAATAGAGGACTTTCAAGCATTCTTGCTGAAAAAACCAGAGTTGAACAGAAAATTTGACATTCACATACAAGAAGTAAAAGAAGCATGAGAAGGTAAACAAGGAAAAGAAGTCATAAGGAACTTATCAAAGTTGAACTATTAACATTCCTACATGAAAAAACAATAATTGTAACTTATGAAACTTTTCTCAGTAGTTTAAGGGAATAGAAATATATATATATATATATATATATATATGTGTGTGTGTGTGTGTGTGTGTGTGTGTGTGTATGCCTATATATGAGTGTATATGGGCATATGAATACATATGTGAATGTGTGTATACATGTTTACAGGTATACATGGATAGAGGGCACAGGACCAATTTAACAGGAAGGGATGATACTTAAAAGGTCAAATTAAGAGGTGAGAGAGGAATATAATGAGAGGAGATGGGGAGAGACAGAATGGGGTACACTATCTCATATAGAAGAGGCAAGGGAAAATGGTTACAATGGAGGGGAAGAATAGGAAGGCAAAAGGGAATGGGTCAACCTTATTCCCATTGAATTTGGCTTGAGGAAGGAATGAAATACACACTAAATAGGGTATGTCACCCTACAGGAAAGTGGGGGGGGGAAAGGGGATGGGAGGGGGATGATGGAAGGGAGGGAAGGCTGGGGGGAGGGAAGTTGGAAGCACCCACTTTTGAAAAGAGATGGGATCAAAGTAGAGAATAGAACAAGTAGGAGGAGAGATAGGAGGGAGGGAAATATAGTCAGTCTTTTACAATATATCTACTATGTTATTGTTTTGCATTAGTCACACATGTTCATTCTATACTGAACTGCTTATCTTCCCAGTAAGGATGGGTGACAAGGAAGGAAGAGAATGAATCTGGAATTCACAGTTTTAAAATCAAATAGTCAAATGTGTGTGTGTGTGTATGTGTGTGTGTGTACCAATATCAATACTATTTTACATGTAATTGGGAAATAAGATATACAGGCACTGGGGCGTGGAGATCCAATGGAAAAGTCGAAAGGGGTATGGGAGAAAATATGAGAGAGAGCAGATTGGAGGAGGGGATATCCTGTGGGACTGCTATTTGGGGGGGTGTAGGGAAAAATGAGGAGAAAATTTGTAACTCAAAATCTGGCAGAAATGAATGATGTAAATCAGAAGTTAATAAAGCATTTGAAAAAGAAATATATAAAAATGAATGTGGAAAACGAAGAGCAAAGACCCAAGGAGAAGATATTAGGAAGCATTTCTAATTTAGGGTATGAAGGAAAAGTTTAATCGACAAAGTAGAAAGTAGAAACAAGAGTATGAAGAGACATGGAAGGCAAGTGAGGAAAAGTCTTCAATGAGCCTTCTAGATCCAATTCTACAGATAGGATGAAACAAGTGCGTGCTCGATAAAGATAGTTTTATAACAAAATGAGGGGGAAAAGTGACTTTCCACAGATATAGTAGAATCATAGAATGTTAGAAGAGGAGGAGGTCACAGATATGAATGATGTTGTCTTACTCTATCATTTTACAGATGAAGAATTTAAGGTGAGACTGATAAGACTGAGTGACTTGTCTAAGGTAACCCAAACAGTGAGTTGGAGAGCTAGGACCAGAATCCAGGTCTCTTATTTACTAGTCCAATTTTTTTCTGGAAAAATAATCATTATTATTATTTCCAGAAATTAGATGGGCCATAAACAAATAGACACATACTTAGTTTTTAAAGATGATATTATGGGGTGGCTACCGTGTTTCCCTGATAATAAGACCTATCCCGAAAATAAGCCCTCCCCTTACTGTGTAAGATTCCTCTAAAATAAGCCCTCCCCCGAAAATAAGCCCTATTGAGATTGCTACTGTAGTGAAGGTGATCCCCTGCACTACACACTACATTATGGTACCCTCTGTATGCACCGTCCCCCCCCCCCCCCGAAGCGCATGCCGTGCTCCGAGCTGCATCCAATCAGAGCTTCAGCAGTGAGCGTGTCATCCTGTTCTTCCCCAGTGATTTGCTTATTGAATTAAGGTACATTTTTTTTGTTCACATTTACCTGTTTATTAAAATTGCTGTCAATGTTCATTAAAATAAGCCCTCCCCTGAAAATAAGCCCTCTGGTGTTTTCATGTCCAAAAAAAATAATAAGACAGTATCTTATTATCGGGGAAACATGGTAGGTGGCGCAGTGAGTAAAGCGCTGGCCCTGGAGTCAGGAGGACCCGAGTTCGGTTCCAGCCTCAGACACTTAACACCCACACAAAAAAAACTAGCCGTGTAACCTTGGGCAAGTTACTTAACCCCAACTGCCCTCCAAAAGGCAAAAAAAAAAGATGATATTATAAAGAGCAACAACCATGTTGCCACATAGTATTCTTTGGTGCCAAGGATGGGGCATGTTTTATGTTCCTTAGGTAATAATGTCATGCATGGCATCAGCATTAGTGAAAAATCTAACCAGGTACTGACTTCAAAATCATTCCTCCAACTTTGGAAAACCGAACTATGAACCAAGTACTTTCCAAACTCTTTTCTCCCTAATGGAAATGTCTGCTAATATTTCTTCTTTAAAAAAGTAAGAAAAGAAAGAATAACATCCATGAATCCTGATAAAAATTTTTATGTATAATACTAACTTGAATTCTAATTCTGAGCTGTTAACAAATATTTGTTGCTATAAAAACCAACAGCATTTTTCACTAGGTTATAATATTCCCATGAAAATTACCAAAAAGGCAATAGAGGATACATTGTAGGTGTAAGTCGGCTGTAGCATGTTATCAACAATAACAGCCATGGGGGCGGCTAGTTGGCACAGTGAGTAAAGTACCAGCCCCAGAGTCAGGAGGACCTGAGTTCGGTTCCGGCCTCAGACACTTAACACCCACACAAAAAACCCTCCAAAAGGCAAAAACAAAAAGCAAAAACAAACAAACAGAAAACAAACCAATAACGGCCATGGAAGAAGTAGTGTCAAAGGTACTACAGAGAAGGTGGGATAGGAGATAGACTGGTCACATTAATGAGAATAAGATATTATGGCTGCATAGCCCTAAGAGCTTAAAAGAACAGGGGAAAGGTCTCCAGGTTGCTGAGTAAATCATTTATAGCATTATAACAAAATATTAATAAATATTGCCCAGAATTAGAAAATAAGGAAGGAAGGGTTATAAGCTACACCAATGGAGGGCATACCCATACCAGTGAAATCAGAGCTGACTAAATATACACATATTTATTTTTAAAGGCATATGAATATTTCTAAGTCACATCTTTTGTTTCCCACTGGTGACTTTCTATTGAAAAGTAAGAGATTTATAGTTTAATGGTCTTGTGACAGAAGGGCTATGTCTTTTTGTAAGTCTCCTTATGGTCAAACTGCATATTGCAATACTAGAGGGGAATTTCCTTGACACAATCTCATTTGTTACTTTCAGGTCAATAGGCATCTCACTTTGCAGCCTAGCATTCTAAAGCTTACAACACTGTCTTTGTCATATCCCACAGCTTCCAAATAGTATCCTCTTGGAGAGGCGTTAACCAACAGTGTAATTCTGCAGATATTCAAGAGAATTCAGTTTAGGGAAAAACTGAGGAAAGACGAAATCAGTTTTGATGATCTAGCATTTTAAAATGCTCAAAATGCATTAGCTAAACTTTCTAAATTGACTTCATTAACTCCTTGAAATTACACATACAAATTAATAGGATTTTTATTATTAATTCCTCTAATTTGTTTATACCAGCCTTTGAAAAGGGTCTTATTATTTTCTTGATTCTAACTATGCATTGATGAGACTCATTAAGCATAATGGCATTTGGCAATTTATCACCCAGATTAAAAACCCTTTCTCTATAACCTCCATTCACCCTTTATATTTGGTGTGCCTCTTTGACATCAATCAAGGACACAGTGTAATTTCCCAGATTTTCTAAGTAACAGAACCTCAGCACAGTTATGCATGAATTCCTGTGTTCTCTCTGTTCCTCTGTACCCTCCTCCCACCAATACTTACATGAATACTTAATTATTTTAGTTCAATGAAAATTACAGAGGGATACATAGAACTAAGTTATCTTGGTAAATACAGCTTTGGCTTTTCCATAGTCTCTTTCCCATAACTTTCTCAGGTTCTATTTCCTCACTTGAGTTTTGGAATGATAAAGAAAATCAATTCATTTCACAAATGCTGTACATTTCTTCTTTATTATGAATGGAACATTAGGAACCTAAGGTCTCACGTGTTCCCCAGTTGTGACTAATAGGATTTTAATTTCATCAAGGACTTAGATGACATCAAAACCCATGTCAGTCAAACATTAAGTGGATTTGAATGTCACTTGATCTCAGAGAAGGAATTCAACACAGAATCTGTTGTTAGAATCTCCTGTTCATGTTAAGCAGTGTAGGTTAATTGAAACAAGTCCTTCTGGACCAGTGCATATGTCTGTGATGGAATAGATTGAAAATTATTTCCTATATTTAATTATTTCCTAAGTATAATTAAAAGCATTTAATAGCCCATTGGAGTTACAGAAGACGTGACAGAAATTAAAAGGTATTTGAGTTGTAAAGAAATTTTGAGATAATCCAGAACAACACATTTTTGTTATAGATGGGGAAACTGAGGTCCAGTGTGATTGTATGAATTAACTGAAATCTTCCTGTTTATCATTTCTTATCGCGTGATAGTATCCCATTACATTCATATATCACAGTTTGTTTAGCCATTCCCCAATTAATCAGCATCCCCTCAATTTCCAATACTTTGCCCCCATTGAAAGGGTTCTTGTAAGTGTTTTTCCACATGCAGGTCCTTTTCCCTTTTTAAATGTTCTTTTTAGGGTACAGATATAGTAGTGGCATTGCTAGCTTAAAGGTTATACATAATTTGGTTGCCCTTTGTGTATAGTTCCAAATTGATCTCCAAAATATTTGGATTAGTTCATAACTCCACCAACAGTGCATCAGTGTCCCAACTTTCCCACATTCTTTCCAACATCAGTTTTAATTTGCATTTCTCCAATCAAAAGTTATTTAGGATAATTCATCATATACCTATAGATAGCTTTGATTTCTTCTTCTTAAAACTGCCTGTTCATATCCTTTGACCATTTATCAGTTGGGGAATGACTTGTATTCTTATAAAATTGACTCAATTCTCTATATTTTTGAGAAATAAGGTCATTATCTGAGATACTGTAAATGTTTTTTTCTAAGTTTTCTGCTCTCATTCTAATATTGGTTGCATTGGATGTGTTTGTACAGAAGGTTTTTTTATTTTAATATAATTTAAATTATCTGTTTTACATTTCATAATGTTACCTCTTTTTTGGTCATGAATTCTTCTTTCTCTATAGACTATTCCTTGCTCTCCTAATTTCCTTATGGTGTCACCCTTTATGTCTAAATTATGTATTCATTTTGACCTTTTCTTAGTATATAAGATGAGATGTTGATCTATACCTGGTTTGTGTCCTATTGTGTTCCAATTTTCCCAGTAGTTTTTGTCATCAAAGAATGAATTCTTATCTCAAAAACTGGGGTCTTTGCGTTTATCAAGCATTAAGTTACTATGATCTTTGACTACTGTGTTATGTACCTAATCTATTCCACTGATTAACGACTGTATTTCTTAGCCAGTACAAGATAGTTTTGATGATTATTGCTTTATGATGTAGGTTGAGATCTTGTATCACTAGGTCACCTTCATTTGTAATTTTTCCCATTAATTCCCTTGATATCCTTGACCTTTTTTCGTCAGATGAATTTTGTTGTCATTTTCTCTAGCTCTATAAAATATTTTTGGTAGTTTGATGAATGTGGCATTGAATAAGCTAATTAGTTTAGTCAGAATTGTAATTTTTATTATATTGGCTCAGCCTACCCATTAGCAATTGATCTTTTTCTAATTGTTTTTAGATCTATAAAGGATTTTACTGATCATGGAATCCAATTGTCTCATTTTATGGTGGCAGGGCAGGAAGGGGAAAGACTCAGGTGGGTTAGATGATTTCTCTGAGGTCATAGCTAATAATTGGCAAAGTTCGGGCTCAAATCCCAAGTCCATGCTCTTTCCGCAACACATTTTGCCCTTTGTACTGTCTTTCCATGTCTCCATTTCTATAGTTAGTCACAGAAGGGGGAGGCTGTTTCCCTCTCATGTTCCCCAAGAAGCCACTTCCTTATCTGTATACATTGTCAAAACCCAGGGAGAGGATTGGGAATAAACTCTTATAGTAAACATAAACAAAAAAAGCAGATAGGTTGTTCAGTGGTTAGAGCAGTAATCCTGGAGTAAGGAGGATCTGAGTTGGAATCTGACCTCAGACACTTATTAACTGGGTGACCCTGAGAAAGTCACTTAATCTCAACTGCCTTGTGAAAAGTGTTTTATTATTGTGTTCATATGGTTCCTGTGTTTGTATTTGGAGGTAGACTCCCAAATATTTTATATTGTTTAGAGTTATTTTAAATGAAATTTCTCTATCTCTTGATACTGGACTTTATTGGTCATATAAAGAAATGCTGATGATTTATGTGTTTTTATCTTGCATGTTACAAATTTGCTAATGTTGTTAATTATTTTTAAAAAATTCAGTTGATTCTCTAGGGTTCTCTAAGCATACCATCATATCATCTTCAAAGATTGATAGTTTTGTTTCCTCATTGCCAATTCTAATTCCTTCAATTTCTTTTTCTTTTTATTGCTTTAACATTTCTAGTACTATATTGAGTAATAGAAGTGGTAATGGGCATCCTTATTTCATCCCTTATCTCATTAGGAAGGCTTCTAGCTTTACCCCATTACAAATAATGCATGCTGGTGGTTTTAGATAGATACTGCTAATCACTTTAAGGAATGCTCCCTTTATTCCTATGTTCTCAATTACTTTTTTTATAAGAATGGGTGCTGTATTTTTTTCAAAAGCTTTTTCAACATTTATTGATATAATCATATGATTTCTGTTAGTTTTGTTACTTATATGTTCAATTATATTTACAGTTTTCTTAAAATTGAATCAACCCTGCATTCCTGGTATAAATCCCATCTAGTCATAGTGTGATGTATTGCTACAATCACCCTGCATTGTGTTCAAAATTTTTGCATTGATATTCATTGGGGAAATTGGTCTTTAATTTTCTTTCTCTGTTTTAACTCTTCCTGGTTTAGGTATCAGCACCATATCTGTGTTAAAAAATGAGTTTAGTAGGACTACTTCACATATTTTCCCAAATATTTTCTATAATATTTGAAATAGTTTTTCTTTAAATGTTTAGTAGAATTCACTTGTGAATGTATCTCTCTCTGGGAATTTTTCTTAGGGAGTTCCTTAATGGCTTGTTCAATTTCTTTTTCTAAGAAGGGGTTATTTAGGTTCTCTATTTGCTGATCTGTAAATCTGGGTAATTTATATTTTCATAAATATAATTTGGATTGGATGCTATGCCACTTGGTACATACATATGTAGTATTAGTATTGCTTCATTATCTATGGTACCTTTTAGTAAGATTTAGTTTCTTCCCTTGTCTCTTTTAATTAGGATCTATTCTTTGCTTTTGCTCTGAGATCAGGATTACTTCTCCTGCTTTTTTTTTTACTTTAGATGAAGTATAATAGATTCTGCTCCAACCCCTTCCATTTATCCTCTATGTGTCTTTCTGTTTCCAGTATATTTCTTACAAAAAACATATTGTAGGATTCTGGTTTTTTATATACTCTGCTCTCTGCTTCTGTTCTACGAAGTAGTTCATCCCATTCACATTCACAGTTATGATTGCTAACTGTGGATGTCCCTCCATTCTATTTTTCCTCCTGTTCATCCTTTCTTTTTTCATCATTTCTCTCCTCATCAGTGTTTTGCTTTGTCTACCGACTCCCCCTGTCTACCCTCCTTTCTGACAGTTCCCTCCCCTCCCTGCCATCAAATACACCCTCTACTTTATCTCCTCCTCTCCTATTTCCTTGTGAGGTAAGAAGGATTTCTATATTCAACTTATTGTGTATATTATTCCCTCTTTGAACCAATACTGATGAGAATAAGATTCAAGTGATGCCCATTGCCCACCCTACTATCTTTCCCTCCATTGTAATAGGTCTTTTGTGCCTCTTTATGTGAAATAATTTACCCCATTCTACCTCTCCCTTCTTTTCATACCCAGTGTACTCCTCTTTCTCATCTCCTAAATTCTTTATGTTATTCACTCAAATTCACCTTATACCCATACACTCTGTGTATGTCCCTTCTAGCTGTACTATTAGTGACACAATTTTTAAGAATTACAAGTATCATCTTCCCATATAGGGATGGAAACAGTTTTCTATTGAATCCTTTATTTTTTTCTTTTTTCTGACTGTTTATGCTTCTCTTAGGTTTTGATATTGGAGATCAAATTTTTGGTTTAATTCTGGAATTCTTACAAAAGTTTGAAATCCTTCCATTTCATTGAATGAACATTTTTTCCTCAATGTACTATGCTTAATTTCACTGGTTAGGTGATTCTTAGTTGTAGCCCTAGCTCCTTTGCCTTCTGGAATATCATGTTTATACCCTCCAATATTTTAATTTTGCAGCTGCTATGTCCTGTGTAATCTTAATTGTGGATTCCTGATATTTGAATTGTTTCTTTCTGGCCACTTGCAGTATTTTTTTCCTTGACCTGAGAGTTCCCTAATGTGTCTATAATGTTCCTGGGAGTTTTTATTTTGGGATCTTTTTCCTAAGGTGATTGGTAGATTATTTGAATGCCTATTTTGCCCTCTGGTTCCAGGATATCAAGGTAGTTTTCCTTGATAATTTCTTGAAAGATACTGTTTAGGTACTCCTTTTGATTATGGTTTTTAGGTAGTCCAATGATTCTGACATTGTCTCTCCTGAATCTGTTTTCCAGGTCAGTCATTTTTCTCATGAGGTATTTTAGATTGTCTTCTTTTTTTTTCATTCTTTTGAATTTGTTTGATTCTTGATGTCTCATAGAGTTACTAGATTTCACTTGCCCAATTCTAACTTTAAGGAGTCGTTTTCCTCAATTGGCTTTTCTGCTTTCTTTTCTGTTTGGCCAATTGTATTTTTAAGCAGTTGTTTTCTTTTTCCAAGCTGTTGACTTTTTTTGGTTATAGTTCTCTTGCATCACTTATTTCTTTTCCCCTGATTTTCTTCTACCTCTCTTACATGATTTTAGGCTCCCTGTTTGAGCTCTTTCATGATTTCTTTCTGGGTTTGAGACAACTTCCCATTTTACTTTAGGGTTTTGACATTGTTATCCTCTTTTGAGTTTGTGTCTTGATCATCTTTATCACCATAATAACTTTCTATGGTCAGAATATTATTAATTTATTGTTTTGCTGTTGTTTTTTGCTTATCTTTTCGGCCTTTTCCCTTTCTTTTATATTTGATCTCTGCTCTTAGGGTGGATGAGGCATTCTCTCAGACTTCTTGTGCTAAGGGTTATAGGCCATGACTGTTTACCAAGTGCTACAACTGTTGCCCTGAGGCCAGTGGGGGACCCTAGTGTCTGGTAATGTACTGAGGTTGTGAATTGGTGGGGTGGCTGTCACTGCTGGAGGCTAGAAGTGTCTGGCAGCTTACCTGGTGCTGAACTGGGGTCCTAGTGCTAGTGTGTGATGTGTGCTGAGGTTGGTGGGGGGTCTGCATTTTCCTGGGACTACACTGAAGTACATGGAGTTCCGGCCAAGGTTCCCTCTTTGCTTGGTGCTATGCTGAAGCACTTGACAGTTCTCAGACCTGGAGTCTGCCTGTTCCTCTGGTTATGCTGAGACATGTGAGGAAGGTCCTGGTATTGGTATTTGCCTTCTCCACCACAGAGGGGCTCAGGATCTCCTGCTGGTTTTCTGAGGTGGGCTTGCAGCTTGCTTGTTGGGATGCTTCCTGTTCTGGACTGCACTCCCCTTTCAACCAAGTGAGGCAGACCTTTCCTGCTAATCTTCCAAGTTTCTGGGGCTCAAAATTCCTTTATGTCATCTTTTTCCTGGTTCTGCTGTTCCAGGATTTGTTTGGGGGCACTATGTTATGGTTGTTTGGAAATGGATATGGGAGAGTTACAGCAATTTCCTGCCTACCCCATCATCTTGAATCCAGAATGGAATCTCTCTTAAAGTCATGTTTTTTTTTTTTAATTTTTTCCCCATTCCTATTGCTACTTTTCCAGGTCAAGGTTTATCATGCCTCCACATGTCATGAGATAGGCATTTTTGCAGATGGATTTTATATCAGAGCCTCTTACCTTTTCAATCTACAGTATGTTGATAGCATATTGATAAAATGTGTAGGCAGCTAGTTGGCACAGTGGTTCAAATCCTTCTTCATTTACTAGCTGTGAGACCCCAGGCAAGTCACTTACCCTCTGTCTATCTCAGTTTTTTTTTATCTGTTAAATGGGAATAATGACAGACTTATCTCACAAGGTTATCATGAAGAGCAAATGAGAAAATATATGTAAAGTACTTTGCAAATCTTAAAGTGGTCTATAAATGCCAGCTGTTGCCTTAAACTTTGCTTTCGTCCACACATTTAAAAAACCCAAGACTCCCTATTTCTAATCGCATCAAGTTCATATACCTGTGCTTGGTTTTGAAGACTTCTAACCTTACCCTTAACCTCCTAATTTAGACTTACTATACCTCTTCAGACATATCAGACATATTCTCCACTATCCCACAAGGTGTGTAGGCATGTCCCCTTGCAAGCTCTTGCTTATGCTACTCTTTTTTCCCCAAGTGACCTCCCTTTGACATACGAAGTATTTTTATCCTATTGATACTCAGAAGGTTAGATTAAGTCCTGCTTCCTCAAGAAGTATTCTCTCCTTCCTCAAGGAGCTTCTCCTCTGAATTCCTGTAACAGTTTTAGTCTACACTATAAATTTTAATAATTATGTAAGTGCAGCTAGGTGGTGAAAAAAACTGGTGTCAGGAAGACTCTTTTGCCAGAGCTCAAATCTGGCCTCAGACACTTACTTTGTGACCCTGGGCAAGTCATTTAACCCTGTTTGCCCCAGTTTCCTCACCTATTAAATGAGCTATTGAAGGAAATGGCAAAACAATCTAGTATCTTTGCCAAAAATAAAACAAAAAACAACCGAAATGGAGTCATGAAAAGATAGATACAACTGAAAACAACCAGTATAAATATTATTTGTTAATATAGTTCAGTGTTTAAATATTGGAATGCTAATGAATACATCATTAGACTTGGAGTCAGGGAAATCTGAGTTCAAATTATTCCACAGACAACGCTAAGCTGTGTGGCATTAGAAAAGTCACTTAACCTCTCAGTCTCATTTTCCTCATCTGAAAAAAAATCTGAAAATATCATTGCCCAATAACTTGTAGGGTTATGTTGAGGATCAAATGAGCTAATGCAATATTAATGAGCTAATACAAATATAAATGAGCTCTTTGTAATAGTGTAGCACTATATAACTGCTACCCTTCCTTTCTGCCCTCCCTGCCTCCCTTCTTCCTCTCTTCTTTCCAATTCTTTCTTTCCCTCCTTCCTTCCTTCCTTCCTTCCTTCCTTCCTTCCTTCCCTCC
>NW_027187336.1:8965301-8999694 GCF_028583685.1 Petaurus breviceps papuanus | reverse complement strand
TTCCTTCCTTCCTTCCTTCCTTCCTTCCTTCCTTCCTTCCTTCCTTCTTTCCTTCCTTCATTTGCTCTCTCTCTGTCTCCCTCCCCCCTCTGCCTCTATATGGTATAGACCTTGTCTTGTATTTCTTGATGAATGAGCAAAAATATCTCAGTAATAAACAAGCTTGGGTTCTATACCTGACTACAGTAGGCTAACTGTGTGACGATAACTTATTATTTTATCTCTTTTGTCCTTATTTTCTTAATCTGTAAAATGTGTAATTTGAATTACATAATCTATGGATTGCCTTTCAACTCTAATGTTGCTTATTTCATATTCCTCAACTGTATTTGGTTCTTTACTTTGCATGTAGAGACATTCACAAATATTTGCAGGTTGGTTGATTTGATTTGTATTCTTTTCTATGCTTACTGTCTTGGTTGTCATCATAGAATGTCATCATAGTCATTGTTTAATTCAGATGGTAATATTTAACTATATATTAAACCAATGATTATTTTCCTCCCATTTTATCATTCCTTGCTGCTGTTTATCCTTTGTTTAACATCATAAATATTATGTAAACTCTGCATTTTTCAAATATACTAACATCTGTTGCTTCTCAGATGTTTTCTACTATGAGAGAGAGAGAGACAGAGAGAGAGAGTGAGAGAGAGAGAACTAAACCTCAAAATGCTATTTTTTTTGCAGTTGAAAAGTTGTAGAAAGCATAGCTTAGAGTGCCTAGAGCTGTTATAAAAATCAGCTCTTTGGATAAATCTAAGTCTCACCAAAATCTTTTTTTCCAGCCTGCAGATTTTGTTTTACGAGAACCTATTTTTTATAATGTAATTTTGATTATGTGCTATCAGGAAAGTGCCTATAACTGAAAAAAAGAAAGGGGAGTTGTTGAATAAGGCATTTTCTGTAAAAATATTGATGGCTAACTCGCTAGATGGGTTTTTAGTGCCAACATGGCACACCTATACTTCTTTAATTATTAAAGTTTCGTTTCATGAGAACCATATGTATAGTCAGCACATTTCAAATCGAATGAAACCATTTTTGGGAAACATACATCTTACTGGAAGAATGAGGTGGAAATGTTGAAATACAGAATACCCCCTTAGAAACAATGGTAATAAATAAAAAAGCAATATTTAAAATCTATATCTCCATGACAAGAAGATGGGAGTGTGAGTAATTGATCCATAATAAATGCCTTACTGTGGCCTCAAGTTGGGGTCTGTGATCTTCTAAAATATTATAACAACCATATTTTAATATAATTGGCTTCCTTTGTAATCTATATAGTTGATTTTATGCATTTAAAAACATTATTTGTAGTAGTTCAGTCATAGTTCAGACTGCCGAAAGAGTGTATGACGACAAAAAAGGCAAAATCCCTGCTCAGTACCCATTCACTGCTTTGAAGCTCATTAGAATAAGCAAATTGTAAAGGAATAATCTTTCCTTAGTGAAGAAAATGTCTCAAAGGTGAAGGCCTGGTGAAAAGCATTTGGGAGGATAAAAGCAGACAGAAGCAGAAATGATATTTTGCTGAAAGAAGAACATCTGAAATCTCTGACTTGTCTGGCTGATCATTTCCTTTCTATGAAAGCAGAGGAAGCAGTGAGGGGAAAATTTGTTCATTTTTGATACTGTGACATTGTAATGTTAAGATTCTGTAAATACATATCTTTGGGTGTCTCCAGAGAGAACTAGAGAAGTGGGTGTTCTCAAGACGTTGCTTAACTCTCATGAGCCCAGGTCAAGTCAGTCATCTCCATTATGACTGTGAGCTGGAGGCTAAAATAATTCCTAAGTCAAGAAGCAGAAATTTAGAGATACAGCCAAAATGGCCACCCATAAAGCCACGAGTAGGCAGCTTCTGGTGGTTTAAGCAGCATCATGTCCTGACAGGCTCAAGGAAATAAGGTGCCCACTTTTGAGGCCAGTCAGTCAATAAATGGAGTTAAAGCAAAAAATAGGAAGTTAGAACTGTTCTCTCCATAAGATTTTATTCTTTTGTTTTTTTTTTCTCTTTTTTTGAGGGGGGAAGGCAGGACAATTTGGGTTAAATGACTTGCCCAAGGTCACATAGCTAGTAAGTGTTAAGTGTCTGTGGTCACATTTGAACTCAGGTCCTCCTGACTCCAGGACTGGTGCTGTATTCACTATGCCACCTAGCCACCCCAGGTTTTATTCTCTACTAAAAATGGGATCAGAAACATATAGTCAGTGAACTTGTACATTTCTATCATTTGGTATTTATATGAGTCATATGATTTAGTCTTTTTTCTTCAGTAGAAGTTGATTTTGAAAAGTTAGTTAGGGGGTGAGGAATGCACTTAGGGACCCAGGGAAATAGAAGCAGACAAGGCTACTTCCAGAGCCCAGAAAATCTGAGGAAGAGAGACATAGAGTATGGGAATTAAGGGGGGTCAGAGGAGGGGTTTTCTGTAGCCATTAGGCTCCATCCTTCCTTACTCCACCTCACCCCCATGAAGTTTCTTTACACAAACAAACATGATCCCTTAAGTCATTAAAGGTCAAGAATAATGAAATTGTTGGCATGTTTATGAGTGCATGACATGGTTGAATACTGGGTGTAAAAATGAATGTTTTAACAATATGCCCTGAAGAGAATTCAAGATGCAGATTCTTAGACTCTAACAATTAGAAAGGTAGCCTTGAGATACTCTGGTTCAATCACTGACCCAATGCTGGAATACCCTCTACAACATATCTCCATCTGTCCAGTAAAGGCAGGAACCAGAATGACAATTTCCATTAATTCTATATTCACCAACCTGTTTGTTTCCTTTTGGGGCAGAATTAAGTCCAAAACAAATCTTCCCCTTACTTCTTCCCCTGCTTTCAGAGAAAGGAGATGATCAGCAAGACAAGTCAGAGATTTCAGATGTTCTTCTTTCATCAAGATGATATCATTTCTGCTTCTCTCTGCTTTCCTCCTCCCAAATGCTTTTCACCTTCTAGTCACTGACATTCCATACAGGATGATTATGTCTTCATGTATTATGCACTGCTACTCCTCCCCCCACTCCCTTGCCCTTCTAAATTGGTTTCTTTTGAATTTATCCATTACTTATATTTCACTCATGAATCCTAACCCATTATTTGATAATTAGTTTGAAAAAGATTTATTATACTTTATTAAAATTCCAAGTATATTTTTATCATTCATATTTAGAAATTAGGATATAGATATCTGAGATCACACTTATTCTTCTTGTACTCTCAGCATCTTTACTTTTCTTTTATGAGACTAGTTTTCCTAACTTGCCCATGCTGTATGTATAGAGGACACTCATGGACCTGAGGCTATCATTGATTAACTTGGAAGCTTGCCCACTTCTATTTCTTTTCTCTGCTGATTTGCCCCTCCATAGGCCACCTAGTGACTGCTGTATTCCTGGGGACTCATCATATCAATAGCAGACTTTGTTTGAATCCTAGTTGTCATTAGCCCTAAAAAACACACACAGACACACACACACACCTCAAGAGTTCTGAGTGTATGTGGAATATATAATATATATATATATATATATATATATATATATACGAGTGTGTATATATGTATGTATGTGTATACATATGTATATACATACACACATATAGAACTCTTAAGATCCATGAACTAAGAGAACCATGCACATCAGTTTCTCTTAGTAGCAGGGATTATAAATGTGTGCTACCAACTTGTCTTATTTCCACATTTTGAAGGATGAAGGTGACAATTTCCAGACTCACAACCGTTATTGGAAGAATAGATGAAAATGCTACCTGTAAACTTAAGTCCTTCTGTTTCCTTCTCACTGATACATTGCTACTAGATATATTCCCCAAATTTCTTCTGATAATATGGCCTGTTCCTGTATGATTCTGTAGTAGTAAGCAGTAGTCAATGGATAATGACAAATCTGATCAGGCTCTCCATCCTATATTGGATGCTTGTTCCTTCAGGAAAATGGCAATCTCAGAAGTATAGATTGGTCTGAACATTCTGGAATGTAATTTCAAATTATTCAAAGAGAGTGCTTAAAAATGTCTATACCCTTTGACCCAGAGATTCCACTGCTAGGCATATAGTCCAAGGAGGTCAGTGACAAAAAATAAACGTCCCCATATACAACAAAATTTTCATAGCAATACTTTTTCTGTTGTAATACAGAACTGAAAAGAAAGTCAGTATTCATCAACTGGGGAATGCCTAAGAAAATTATGGTACTTGCTTGTAGTAGAATATTGACATTGTTGTTCATTTGCTTTCAGTTGTGTCTGTCTCTTCATGATCCTATTTGAGGTTTCTTGGTAAAGATATAGGAGTAGTTTGCCATTTGCTTCTCCAGCTCATTTTAATGAGGAAACTGAGGCAAACAGGATTAAGTGACTTTCCCAGAGTTACATAGGTAGGAAGTGACAGAGGTCAGATTGAATTCAGGAAGATGAGTCTTCCTGACTCCAGACTCAGCATTCACTGTGCCACATAGCTGCCCAGCAAAATATTACTGAGAAATAAGTAACAGTGAACGTGATAAATACTGATAAAAATGGTATGAATTATATGAAGCAATGCAAAGTGAAATGAACAGAGTAAAGAAAAAATATACCCAGTGACTATAATGATGTAAATGTAAAGAAGGAGAACAACAAAAATAAAAATAAAACTGAAAACTACAAAATTTTTAATGGTTAGCCTTGTTCTCTAGAAAGAGTTTTGAGAAAACACCTCCCACAATTTCTTTGGTGAGGCTCCACAAATAAGGAATATTGAATATACTATCAAACTTTTTGATTATGTTAATTTTGCCCACCCCCCTCCTTTTTAAAGTCTTTAAGAGAAGACTCTGAGAGGGTATGATAAGAGGGGCACAATAGGAAATATAGGGAATATAGGAATTTTTGTTACTCAGTCATTTCAATTATGTCTGATTCTTCATGACCCCATTTAGGGTTTTCTTGACAAAGATTCTGTGGTGGTTTACCATTTCATTCTCCAGCTCATTTTACAAGTGAGAGAACTAAGGCAAACTAGGATTAAGTGACTTGTTCAGGGTCACACAGCTAGTGTCTGAGACTGGATTTGAATTTAAGATTAATCTCTCTGAATCCAGGACTGGTACTTTAGCCATGGCAACCAACTAGCTGCCCTAATATAGAAACATAATATTTTAATAAAATGATAACTATAAAATAAATTCAAGAAAGAGAAAATGGCACATCTTTTGGTTAGCATGATGCTAGACAAGTCTACATATGGCACAGGAAGGAGTAAAAGCCTAGGATCAGTTGGTAAAAGTCTAAGGCTAAATTTGAACTCAGCTCATCATTATCCCCAAGTCTAACACTATTCCCTACACCATCTAGCTACCTATGTCACTTCTTCAACAGATCTCTAGCTACCCTTTGTACAATGAGTCTCATGCCCTTTTTTTACACACTCTAGTTCAAGAATATATATTTAAGGCAAGAAGCCCTCATTGCCCTTCAAATCATCCAAAATAGGAAATGCCTAGTCAATCTTTGGGAAATGTGGACTCTGACTTTAATATTTCTACCTTGTTTCTCATACCTTTTGTATAGCTTCATTGAGGTCATATATATATATATATTTTTTTTTCTTTCTTTTCTCTTCCATGTCACATTCTTCCACTTACCAACCCCATGACATTAGTTTCGATTTTCTTAGGCCTCCTGGGTTTCTTTTTTTCAACCTCCTTCCTAGATTATTTATTCCATCCAGTTTAATAAGCTTATTTTCTCTAATAAATTCAGTCACATAGAGACATTATAGGTCATTTTAACTTCTCTCACTGATGGAGCTCCTTGCATTTATAGCACACATAGTTAATAATTACTTCAAGCAGGAAAACAAATATAGCACCCAAGTCACAGTAACAATTCCTTCTGTGTCTTTTTCTCCTGGATCACAAATTGAGCTACAATCCTTTGTTAATTTCTCTTGTAATGTATGTGTTTTTACTATTCCTGATCACATGTGACTGTCTTTAATCTTGTTCTCCCAGTTCCCCTCACCTTGCAAGTTTGTTAGCTTTTGGTATTTTGGACCAATTTATACTAGCTAAATGTAACCAACCTTGGCATCTATATTTCAAAATGTTTCTCTTAAATTTTCTAATGCTGGCTCCAGTTCTGAATTCACACTGAATTTCATTCTTTCTCTTTCTTCTTTTCCATATTTCTCTAGATTTTACTGTATCAAATGATTGTGACTCAAAAATTATGTCCTCTTTATAAATTGGGACATCTAGCAAATGTGTGATTACTATATGATCAACAGAGCAGCTACATTGAAATGAATTACATTGGTATATTAATTTTTAAATGTGTTTCTTAAATGGTTTAATCCTCATTTTCTTTCTCTTTCTTGGAAACATTCCTATTTCTAACCTTTGACATTGGCCATGCATGTTTTAAAATCTGTCAATAGCCTGAAGTCTTCCCTGACTGTTAGTGAAAGGAAGATCCATGTGAGCTGTCCTTAGAAAGTTATGTGATATTTTAGAATTTCACTCTTCTTAAACCAGGAGAGTGAATTTCAGTAAGAAAGAAATAAATCCATGATCTTGTTGACTATTCAGGGTAGATTCCCAGCTATCGTTCAGTCCAAATTCAGTACCCTGAATCGCTTGTGACTGACATAACATAATCAATCATATCCTAATTTTTTTTTCAAAATGAAAGGCAGTGTCATTGGGGAAGTATAACTATCCATTTGTTTCCAGTGCAAGGCTATTGGCTTTACTTTTTCTTAACTGCATTTGGGTATATGCATTCTCCAACACTAAAGCTTACATAATGCCTATTTGATCCAAACTCTTCGAGTAAGAGTACCCCAAATGAAATCTTAATCACTTGCAAATCTTGTCCTTAATAATCCAAGACAGAATTCAGTTGCTTTTCTCAAATGTTATGTTATTGGAAGTTCCTCTGAGTTATAAGAAATTGAATGCTTCTCACATTAGCAGGGAATTCAATACTTCTTCTAGCTATGCTATTTATAAAATGTATTTTACTTACAGGTATTAAAAGTGATTCAGGGAGTTTGTTACAATCCCAGAATTGGATGAAAAAGGGGAAAATGAAGGAGAGAAGAAGAAAGATTCCCTAGTCATTAGTGTGGAGAATGATCTCAAGCACAATAGATTTTCCTCATGACAAATCACACATAATCACCATAGCAACCTCACATAATTATGCATAAGATTTCAATGTAGTAACAAAACTAAGCATGGAAGGAATTGTAAAGAATAGCAATATAGGGTGAGACAGATGTGGGGATAGATAGATTGAAAAGCATCGGCCTTAAGATGTGACATACTGCACAAAAGACAAAAAAAAAATCAGGTTTCCAGTATTGTGCTTTGGAGAGTAATGATTAAGTCACTACATTATCTGGAAATTAGAGACCAGCAGCTAAAATATCTACCTATAACACAGAGGTGCCTGCTAGCACTGCTCTAGTTAAAGGAATGTCAGCATTTCCATTATAAATCTTATTTTCATGGGTTTATAACAGCTATAAAAATTCTCTCCCGGCTATGTGTTGCTATGAACATCTAAGTTGAGAAATGTTTTTTTTTTTCCTGGATTATTAAAAAATTTACTTGGCCACTTAAAAAAAGTTACAGACGTGTCTAAAATATATGAGTAATGTAAATTTTGGTAAGTACCAATTGTAGCTAAGATATTATAACTCAAAGGCTCTTTGAGGTTTAAACAATTAAATCTTGCAAAAGTTGGCCTGTAAAGCTGACTCAGACTTGTGGAGTTTTTCTTTGCCTCCTGGGCCTCCTGATATAATATAACATAGTAATATATTAGATTCACAAAGCAGGCTACTGCATGCTGACAGTCTTTCATAAGGAATTTTGCCCCCTATAATTTTGAAGAATGTTATACAGTAACTTAACTAAACCATTCACATCAATAAAGGAAATCAAACTGTGAAACTCCCATACCATGATATGAAATTTAGAAATGAGATGCTATTTGTGAGCACCATGTCTAGATAATGCAGCAAGCTTATGTTTAAAACATGAACATTTCAATGCCTGGCCCCTTCGCCCCCAGCCACTGCATAGTCAGTGGGTGAAAGCTCAATGTAAGCCCATTACTGCCCATCCTGTGCATGAAGGATTTTCACTTGAGTTCATGGGAACTCAGCCTGAAAAAGAAATTGACTCTCCACTTCAAGTAAGTGTTTATATAACATGAGGTTTTCTCCTTTTATTTTCTTTATAACAATCAATGTTGTCTGATTAGAATATAAGCACCCCGTAGGCAAGGGCCCAAATGTGATTAATGTTCTTTGTATGGCTCTAATGCAATGTCATAAGGAAGAAAGCATTTTTTAAAACAAACACTGGTTTTGAGGTAATTTGCTAACATGCATGAAAAAGTGCTTTTAACAAAAGGTGTTTAGGTACCAGAGGTTTGTGAGATAAATTAACATTGCACATGAACCTTCATTAATATTGTGTGGCCATTTTAACATGCTTTTTAAATGAATATGTGAAAACAGAATGCCAAACCCATTGGACTGATTTAGTCAATTCTCTAGCTCTTAGGCAGGAAGTTTGTTTGACAAAACAGAACCTGTTTCAATTTAAAGGCCATCCAAAGGGGTAAGATTTTTATTATGTCTTTTATTATCTCATTCTGAAGTTCAGCTACCTTATTCAACTGGAAAGGTCTTCTTTTTGATCTATTCCTTTCTGTAAATATGAGAAGGCATTTTTCTCTCTGTTCACAGGAGAGAATGCAAAAAAAAATGCCATCTTCTAGTTTGGCTATGATTTGGTGCAGGAAAGAGCAATGGTTCATTTTTTTTTCCAAGTAAGAAGATCAGAATTCATATTCTCTCTCTGTTACCTAGTACTTGTGTGACTTGTACTAGTCACTAATCTCTGGGCCTCAGTTTTCTCATTTGTAAAAACTAAGGATTGGTCTTTGAGGTTTCTTCCAGTTCTTAATATACGATAGTATAATCTTACTCTAAATTTGTAGTTCACGAGGGGGAAAGCATCACTTTTCTGTATGTTCTCATTTTTTTCAGTCATGTCTGACTCTCTGTGACCCCATTTGGGGTCTTCTTGGCAGAGATACTAAAGTGGCTTGTATTTTCCTTCAGCTAATTTTACAGATGACGAAACTGAGGCAAAAGGATTAAAATGAATTGCCTAGGGAAACTCAGTAGGTAAGTACCTAAGGCTCACTTCAGATTTGAACTCAGGAAGATGAGTCTTAGAACTCTATCCACTATGCCACCCGACTGCTATTCATTCCTTTCATCATAGAAGTAAATTCTAGGCAGCTACAGTGTTGGTTATATACGTTAGGGGCAAGAAAACCTGAGAAAACTGATAAAAGTTTTATATATTTCTTTTAACTACATGTATCTAAGTCTCATTGACTTGAGTTGTACTTGGTTACATACTCTTTCTTAGGAGATTTTTAATAATCCTTGGTGGTGGACAAGAATCAAGAATGTTGAAAATGAATTTGGTTCTCTGGATTTCAGGACTGCTATCTCCCCTTCAGTCATACCCCACATTTGGGCTATTATTTAAGTATGGTTATCATCCATTGACCTCAAACCAAAATAGAAAACTATACTTTTCTACCATAAAGTCTTGGGAATTTTCCTATTAAGTTTAAAGTTAGTTTTTTAGTTTAGTTTGTGCTTGTTTGAACGAGTGATTAATTTTTTTTGGCAAAGCAGTTGGGGTTAAGTGACTTGCCCAAGGTCACACAGCTAGTAAGTGTGTCAAGTGTCTGAGGCTGGATTTGAACTCAGGTCCTCCTGACTCCAGGGCTGGTGCTCTATTCAGTGTACCACCTAGCTGCTCCCAGTGAGTGATTAATTTTACCTTAGATTTCACTGAAACTTGTCAAACTTCCATTTGTTATATGATGTGATTGTGTGCGTGTCTGAACCTCCACCCTAACCATATGATCTACAAATTCTAAATGGGAAGAAGAGAATGAAGAGGAAGAAGAGACTGAAGCCAACTCTGGCTCATTTTATTATTATTTGTATATTTTCATAAACACAGCAGGTTAATAATTTTGTAACCTAATCTTTTCTTTCCAGCATCCTTGAAATGTATCTCTAGCCAGTAACCCACTATTCTGTTATCTTAAACCATCATCTAAAGATCAAAATAATTATCTCTAGTACTATCTGAAAAAGTCCTGTTGACTTTTCATATGTTCCTTTTTATTTCTAAAGGTGCAACCCTAGTAACCCAAAGAGATTAAAAATACCATCTCAGTCCTCAACTTCTTCATTTTCCTACCTTTTCTGCATTCTTAGAAATGCTTTCCATTTTTCTTATTCAGGGATCACTTGTCTCCACATAAATCCATAGTAGTAAGTAGTATATTTCTGGGTTTGGTATATGTTAACGGTTTCTTAATTGTATCCTGGACATTTCTCAGTTGACTATATTCGTATTAGATGTAGCTGGCTATCTCTGTATCCCTGGGCAGGAATTCTTTGGCTGCAATGGTGTAGTACATCCTCCAGTGTCCTGGGACACAGAAATCCTCCTTATTTGTCTATGGAGAGCCGAGTGTGGAGTGTTTCTTCTTCTTTAGAGTTTCCATACTGATCTGGAAGAATTCCATTGATTCAGAACTCCTCCCTTCTCTTCCTCCTTGTGTCATGTTCTTCCACTCACCAAGATTTCGTTTCAATCTTTCACCTCCAAAGAATTATTTCATTACTGGCTTACACCATATTATTTCTTTCATACTAAGAACTCTTTATACGATCTAGCAAGACATGACATAAAAAGGTATTCCTTGAATGCTTTCCCCCTTCTTGTCAAGCAAGGAGAATAACATTTGTTTAGCACTTGTTTTCCCATATTTGCAACACCCTTTTGTCCATAAAGTCCAAATTCCTTATTTAAGTCTTCCAAATATAATTTAATATTTGATATTTAATCCTTCCAAAAGAGTAACTTCACCTTTAACTCTTTACAATTAATTCCTACAACTCTAATTCCAGTTAAAAATGAACCACTCACCTAAGTCCTGTGCTTTACTGCCTTAATAAAACTATGTCTGTCTTTCAAGGACCAATACCTATTGGTTTCAAGTTCTTTGATGTCAGGAAACATGTCTCATTTATCTTTGTAGCTTTCTTAGTGCCTAGCATAAGCCTTTGCATATAAGTGATCAATACATATTTGTTAAATCTACCTAGACACACAATTGATGAATGCATACAGAAAGAATGTGTGTGTGTATATGTATATATAGCAGAATTTCTCTAAGTCACTTGAACAATCTATATAGTTTCCATACAATGTTGTAGGATAAGAGTCTACAAATATATTTACTGCTATTTATGAATTATCCTAAAAATTAATGATGTTAAATGACTAGGGTCTACTTTATTTTTGGTAGAAGAAAAATCAAGTCTAATAATAATATTGGGTCCAATAGTTTCCTAGCTATGTAATTTGAAGCATTAGAAGCTGAGCCTCAGTTTCCTCATTTATAAAAGAAATATGATTATACTCTAACTTAATCTGAGCTTTATTATGAGGGAATTGCTTTTTGGCTCCTTATAGCACACTATCAATATGATCATTTGTCTCTAGAAAGGGTATCAAGAGTTGGACCTTGAGTTAGGCTTTTGTGGTTAAGAAGTTAAAAAGAAGATCACTGTTCTAGATGTATAAAATTGTATGAGAAAGTAAATGAAGGCAGCCCCAGAGACAGAAAACATATGACAGTTGTTACTAAAAATAAAATATTTGATGCTAACAATCAAACCAATCATATTGATTCATTTGTTAAAATGACAAACCAGTAATTAGTTGTAGGTATGATAAAAGAAAGGAATTATAGCCATTGTTAAACATTTTTCATAAGCAAGAAAACAATGAAAACATTGCCTATTGTGATGTGGTATTAACATTTCATACTTTAAGATATTCTGTCTTTTAGTATGAAGCATAATAAGATGATTTGTCAGTAGATATATGCAGAACTTTTTATTCAACTCTCAGCAATTTTATTTGCATATAAAGTGGCACATTTACACTCAACAATAACTAGCCCTGAAGGAGCTATATTTAATAGCAGAACACAATTATTCCAGTCAGGCCATAAACATTTTCTTTAGGGGAATGGGCAACAGTTTAGGCTAGCCTCATCATCAGTCATGTAAATTACCTGCCTATTACACAGCTGAATTAGGGAAGATTTAAACTGCAAAAATATTATGATTTCATCTAAGTAAAATGCCCGTTTTCACTTATCAACCATTTTAGGAGTTATAAACATAAAGGTCAATGAGCTATCCAATTTTTATTTCTGCCTTTATGTCATGGCCCCGAACAATCATTTTAACTGCAAACATTAGGAATCATGATTGTTTTATTCCACATCATATGAACTACCCTGGTGTTGCTATATTTTTAAGTGTTATGATGACATTATATAGGAGCTGATTATAATATAACCAGTTAATGAGTCTAAAGATTCAAAGCAAACTTTGAAGTAGCCTCTGATACCTGCATTGAATGCTTTGGAGTTCATTTGACTAAGTGCTATTTCCTTAAATTTCATGAGTTTTTTTTTCTTTAATAGTTTTAATGCTTTGGTATTTTTGGAATTAGAAGTTAGTCTGTCACAAGAGGAGAAAAATCAAAGGAAGTTCTCCTTTCTTCTCCCTACTTCACATAGGGAGTGTTTGAGTGGAAAAAATGAAGGACTAGGAACCAGGACATCTAAGTGTTACTAGTCCAGGCTCTGCCACTAACAAACTGTATCATTTTGGGCAAGTCACTCAACTTCTTGAGGACCTTCCCTATTGCTCAAATGATTTCTAAGGTTCTTGTGGGTTCTGCAATTCTGTGATTCTATGACCTAATTCTAATCCCACAAGCATTTAATCCACATTTGCTCTTTAGAAAACACTGTGCTAGGTACTAAGTATAAAGAAATACAAGAGGAAAAACCTTTGCCATCAGAACTTTTCATCTGGGAAGATATGATCCATCAACACATATGGATATGCATGAATATTTGAGAATAGAGAAGCATCTACAATTAGATTTTAGAGGGATTGTAAAAAATATATGAGCTAAGCTTTAAATGAAGCTAGAGATTCCAAGAACAGAAAGGAAAGAGGAAGGACATTCTAGGCCTGAAAGACTTCCAGTACAAAGACAGGGAGGTGGGAGATAGGATGATAGGTCAAGGAAATAGCAAGCAGAACAATTTGCCTGAAATATATAATATATAAAGGAGAGTAAAGTAAAATAAATATAAGTTTGGGATTCTTAAAAAATGTTTCATAAAGCTAAATCCTAGTGCACTTAATTCATTTCATCAAGGTTCTCTCCCTTTGAGTTTATAAATTCCCAAACTCTAGTTGAAAAAAAAATCATTATCTCCCCCTACACATACACTCAGCCCAGATTTGTCTGAAATATTACTATGATTTCATTTGCCTCCATCCTTAGTGAACCAGCTTGGTTCCATTTGTGGACCTTACCACTTTAGAGGTTTGATTTTGGTTTGAGGGTTATATGCTTACTTAGTCACCAAAATGTACACATGGTAAGAATGATGAGATCTGACTTTAAATGTTTCTTTTTGGCTTCTATTTCACCAACATCTGGACTACATATCCTGGGCCAATTTCTCAGCATACGCTCCTCTAGAAATTTCAATGAAAATGAAACTGGGAAGTGAATTTGGCTGGTGCAGAAAGCGTCATATTCTGCCCTCCCAAATGGTAAGGGTTCCTGACCAAGTAGGGCCTTCCCTTGTGGTTGCTATGCTGAATTCAGTCAGTCAGTATCAATCACTGTTTGGAGGATCAGCCAGCTACTAGGTTTTCTGAAATCTGAACACATGGAACTTCTGCCATGTGGAATCCATAGAATGAGCAATGTGATCATGGGCTAAGTTCAGTAAGGCAACCAGTCACCCATTTGTACTAGAATCAAGTATCCTAGAGATCATATGTGATTTTTCAAACACAGATTTAACCTTCATATTTTTCACTCTTATCTAAGTATTCCCTCCTAAAGAAACTTCAGTTATTTTACTGAAGTGCTGCATGGACATATGAAGAAAGTTGGCCATAGCTTGGGTATAGAGGAATTCTGTAATCTGCAATGTATTGTAGGATTTCCTGCCCAGGACAAGGAGCAGGAGATGCACACCTTCTATAAAGATTCCTGACTATCATAGGCAAAACAAATAGTGATATAACCTGTAAAAATATCCATGTTGGTACAAATATAAAAGCACACGTTTAGAGCTAGAAAGGAACTTACATATCAGCTGCAGCCCACAATATTCCTGAGTGTGCCCTGAACCAAATTTAAATGTAGTTCCTATCTATTTTTAATGTTTTGATGTATTAATGAAAAAGAATAAATATGTGTAGTTTTCTAAGTTTTCTAAGGGATAGTAGTACCTCATTCTATTTGAGTTTGATGTAATTGATTTAGTCCAAACCCCTTATTTTGCATATTAAAAAACTGAGCCCCAGAGAAGTTGTGACTTGTCCAAGATTATGTGACTAGTAGGAACAAATCCATGATTTGAACCCTGGTCATCAAACTTCATATCGCCTACTCTTCCCATAGCAACATGCTCTAAGTTGCACTTTTATCCCCGTCTGACTTGGCCAAAACTTGCATGTGGACCATAATTGTTAAGGGAATGGAAAAAGTGATAAAGACAGAGAGTAATGATAATTTGGAGGGAAAAAATAATTTGACTTCTAAGAAATGCTTTAAAAATGTTCCTAGTAAATATAGATTTTAATATTATAAATTTTATTATTTTCACTACATATCAATATATGTATGTAATGTTTATGCATACATATGTGTGTATTTCCCCTTAAATTAATTCCTATTTCAAGAATTTTGCCTAACTGGGGTATAGAAATCCATCTTTCCCTACTAGAAATTGGCGGGGGTGTTGAGGGAGGATATAAGAGAGAACAGATTAGGGGAAGGCATATTCAGTAGGCTCACTATTTGGGGGTGGGGTAGGGGAAAGATGGGGAGAAAAATTTGTAACTCAAAATCTTGTGGAAATGAATGTGGAAAACTAAAAATAAATTGGAAAAAAATTTTTGGTCTATATTCTAGAGAATGGCCTATTTTTAGACCAGTGTAGATATCTGAAAGATATTAGCTTTTAAAAAATGCAGTCAGTTAAATATGAATCACATAAAGTATTTAGATTTCTATAAGCTACTAAGAACTTTGGTTTCAGAGTCAATAAACAGTAAGGTTCAAGGAACCTGTCATCTGAAGTTTTCCTTGTTGTCTTATTAAAAGTCAAACACTCTTTGTGTAAATAGCTGATTAGAAATTCCTGGTTACGAAGCTCTTTCTAAAGGTCTTTGTGTTTTATGACAGGTCCTACAAAGAGGAGCCTTAAGCCAAGAAGCAACCCAAAGAATAGCATTCCACAGTTAGGATGCATTAGTGTTCCTACTCATAGGATAAGATTTAGGACTTTCTTTCCTTATGAACCAGAAGGGAAACCCAGTAGGACATTAACTTTTAGAACTGGCAAATTACATATTAAGTGTGACATCACTTTGCTTTAAGAAAACAACCTTTACATTCTAAAAATGGTTCATCATTGTATGCTTGGGAGCACAGGAAACTTTTTGGCATTGGTTCTAAGTTTTTCTTCAGTGACAGGCCTTCTCTCACACCATCTCCCTCTAGTTCTTTTCCTGTCTTTAAATCTAGTCTAATTCAAGTGTAAAAGATGAGGGTGTGTGTGTGTGTGTGTGTGTGTGTGTGTGTGTGTGTGTGTGTGACAGAGACCCAGAAAAAGAGAGACAGAGATAAAAGAAAAAGAGGGAGACAGAGATAGAGAGAGGTTCATCTGTCATGCTGTCATTATCAATGCCCTTATTTCTGTGAAGTCAAAAGGAAAGTTCTTGACAACTGAAGACTAAGAAGCAGAGAACAACAGGGGAAGAGGTTTGGATTTTCCACCGGGGGGGGGGGGAAGAGGTGGCAGAGAATTAAGTGCTTTGTTTTTGAAATTGGACAGGACAGTAAAAGGGAAAGTGTGTACAAGGCATAAAAAAAAACCATTTTTAGAGTCCTCCTCCTCCTTCCTCTCTCTCTTTCATTGTATATGTATATATGTGTGTGTGAGTGATATATGCATATATGTATAGATGTATATGTATGCATACACGTGCACACATACATATATGTGCATATATGTATGTATATGCATATACGCACATGTGTCTATATGAAATGTGATTTCATCAGTGTAGGGACCACCCAGTGAGGAAGCTCTCTCTAACAACTTACAGTCTCAGAGAATTGTCTGGGGGACGCTAAAAAGGTAAGTGATTTGCCCTTGATTATGTTACCAATCTTCAAGGCAGCTAGGTGGTGATGTGGATAGAGTGCTGGGAGTGAAGTCAAGAAATCTCATCTTTCTGAGTTCAAATATGACCTCAGACTCTTACTGACTGTGTGTCCCTGGGCAAGTCATTTAACCCTGTTTGCCTTCATTTCCTCAACTAGAAAATGATCTGGAGAAAGAAATGGCAAATCACAGGAAAACCCCAAATGAGGACACGGAGAGGTGACACAATGGAAAACAATTGAAAAACAAAAACATTACCAGTATGTCTCAGAGATAGAACTTGAACCTAGGTCTTCTTGACCAGGAGGACAGCTTTCTTTACATTATGCCACTGAGTCTCCCAGGATTTATTCTTCAAACTTAATATTTTTTCCAAGTCATCCATATCTTTAAAACAAGTCCTATTTATAAGTCATAACACTCACATTGTAGGATGATTGGTGGGGTGATTGAGGGGTACAGTTCCTGCCAATGAAGTAGAACAAAGCTAACAGTCTTCAGGAGAAGTAGACCCAGAATATTAGCACAATGGTATTAGAACACTGTATGTCAGGCTTCCCAGGAACTAAAGAGTATAGACTTACTTTGATAGACTCATGATTTCTTTTCTCTAGATATGTGCTCTATCCATGGAGGTCATTTCTTATCCTGTGAGATTCAAGTACATGTCTTTCCATATATCTTCCACAAAAAATCTGAAGGCCTTTCTCTGGTTCTTTTACTCTCTCAAGAGTATGTATACACCAATCTTGGATGTTTAATTGTTTCTTTTAATTCCTTCCACTGTCTAGATGCCTCCTTTGATGGTTATAGATGGCCTCAATGATACCTTTTATACCATTTTGCATAGGTGATAACTTGTGACAAACTTTAGACTGCTTTTCATTTCATTTCACATCTGTCCAGTGCCTTTTGTAATTTTGAATCATCCAAAATAATAACGATTTATGATTCTAAGCCAGCCCTACTCAGGTGGGGTATCATGCCAAGGAGCCAATTCTGGATTCCTATGCCAGGGAAGGAAAATCTATAGCAAGTTCTCCTAGATCTATAATTAGGGCATAGCAACTAGGTCTTCAGTACCTGGCGTGGAAATTGGTAACAGTCTGATAAGAGATAGACTCCCTGAAGTGGTATCCTTCTGTTTCTCTCCAGTTCCAATGGAGTCCTTATGTCTCAGGCTCCCTACCACTGCTCAATTGATCTGGATTGAAAAAGTTAACCCGAAGGTGCACTTCATGTCAAGTAGGGCCAAAGTTTCCTTGGGTGTTAAAATAATTTATGCTTCTCCATTTTAAACCAAACTGGAACAGCGTGGCTAAGTTGAGAAAGGTTCATTATCAAAAGGATAGCTTCCAAGTTACATTCAGACAGATAGACAGACACACACACACACACACCCCTTTCATGATAGGTATCAGAATAAAATTTTCTTATTTTATAATACATACATTCATAAAAAGCAACATCTTTAGTATCATATACTGGGGCTGGAAGAGTTCTCAGAACCCACCTAGTCCAGTTCCCTCTTTTTTACAAGTGAGGAAACTGAGAATCAGGGAGTGTAAATGGCTTGCCCAAAGTCACTCAGGTCACAAGTATAGAAAGAAAGGATCATGGAGAATTGAAAAGGAACTCCAGAGGTCATCTAGTTCATTTCATTCATTTTATAGGTGAGCAAACCTTCAGAAATATAGATATGAAATGAGTCACCCAGGCAAGAGCACACAGGCAGTAAGTGAAAATCAAAGGTGTGATTAAAGCCAGATCTCCAGACTTGATATTATCAAGTGTTCTTTCCACTATTCCACACGACATGGCACTGTGCCATTCCCCTAACCTCCATCCCAATGACCTCTTTGTATTACTTCCTAGGAACCTGCCCACGCTGAGCCATGGCTTGGTGGCAGTCTTGATCAGTATTTGCTATATTTTTAAGTGGCATGAAGATCTGTTCCTTCCATTGGTCTACTCTACCCTCTAACCCCCTTTTGTGACAAACTGTTTTCTAGTCTAGACTAGGGTGAGAATGGCATTCCAGCCACAAAACAGATTTTTCAGATTTCTTTCACAATTAATTAAAATGTTTCATTACAAGAAAAGCCTTTTTCAAAATGACAGTTTATTTAGCATATTTTTAGTTTTTATTTTTATTTTGGACAGGGGTAGGCATTTGCTCCTCAAAAAATTGTAATAGAACCAAATAATGTGTTAAGAAATGTGATGCCAGATATGAGAATTAAGGGTTAAAATGGGAACACAGAATTGTTCTGACAGTTTTTATGAGAACTCCAGTTTTATTTTCCCCTGAGTGAGAGGGCAAATCTCCTCTTAAAGGGTAGCCTGACACTTGCTAATTAAGATCATTCCAACTTTGTCCTCCCCCAGAATAGGTACCTGGCAGTAATCAAAAACTAATTCTCTATGAAGTATCAGAGGATTTAGGCTTGGTGACTGGAGAGAACTATCATTTGCTCTGTCTTTTAATGGATTTTTTGATATAGGTTTTTTTTGTGGTTAGTTTTAAAACCAGGGTATATTTTCTATGAATCATAAAAAGAAAGAAATATTTTAGTCTTTAAAGATCAATGGACTTGAGTTGGAGGAGGCCTGTACTCTAGTCTGACTCTGCTTCTTACTAGCTATGTGACTCTGGGCAAGTCATTTTATTTCTCTGTGCCCCAGTTTGTATTTTTTTACATCTGTAATATGAAACAGACTGACCCTAGATAATCTCTAGGGTTCTTTCCAGCTCTAAATTTCTAGGATCTATGAAATTCAGCAATACAGAACCAGTCCCAAAGCTCAATTTTGAAGCAGATTAATTTGGTTCTTTTTTTCAGTCTCAATCATTGACCCTAGTGTACTTCACCTTCTAGAGGCAGCTAAGTGACACAGTGAGTAGAGTTCTGGGACAGGGGTCAGGAATCCAGCCTTAGACACTTCCTTGTTGTGTGACCCTGGACAAGTCACCTATCCCTGACCTGCTTTGGTTTCCTCAACTATAACTAGGATAATAATAGCATCTACCTCCGGGGGTTGTTGTCATGATAAAATTAGCTAGTATGTATTAATCACTTAACATTGTGCCTGACACATAGTAAATATTTGATATGTTCTAGGCAGTTGTTTTGCATAATTACGGTGATAGATAAATGATAAAATTTGTATTGCCCTTTAAGGTTTTCACAATGCCGTGCATATATTAGTTATCATGATTATTATAATTACTCATGTGACAGGTACTACTAATAAACCATTTTACAGATAAGGAAACTGAGGGTGGGAGATGTTAAGTCAGTTGTCAAGGGTTATATAACTAGGAATGGATGAGGCAGGATTTGAATTTGAGTCTTTTTTTACTCCAAGTCCAGGGCTCTATTCATTATGCAACTCAGTCACATAGAAGTATATTTTATATCCTTAGCCCTTAAGCTCCTCAGAGTCTGGGACTAAAGCTGTTAATTTCTTTCTGTCTCAAAATGTGTAGATGAATGGAGGTGCAAGTGGATATTTATTCACCATATTCTGATATTCTAAAATTTGAACATACTTTTGAAAATTGAAAAAGGTCAAATAAAAAGGAGGTACTTTATGGAATAGATATAATTTTATTGACTATGACAATGTATAGCATTTTTTCAATAAATGCAATGCCTCAAGTGAATGAGGTTATTGAAAGTAATGTCAAAGAATCAAATATAATTATGATTATGGAAAGAATCAAAAGACATTGAGATTGGGTAAAATTTAATTCGAAAATCCTGCATTCACAACAAATTGTTTGAGATGGGGAATACATAGTAGGTGCTGAATATGTGGTTGATAAATGAATTGACAGTAATAAGTTGGGAAAAAGGAGGATGAGATGATTCCTTTGCATAGTTCTTCCTCTGGATGAAGGAAGCATGGGTTCTTTTTCTTGCTTATTTTTGATGGCTCAGGGTGAATCTTAAAACATATATCCCCCCAAAAAGCATGTTTCCCTTAGTGCAGAGAAAGATCACCTCATCCACCCAGGAAGATGTTGTCATCTTGCTTCTGCCATGTGACACCCTCTTCTTGCTGATTTTATTCTGGAACATAATTATTTGTTAGAACCATGGAGCAAATTCTGGGGCAATCCTACGCAACAGACATTGTTGAGGGTTTTGGTGTTTGTCAGCTTTCTAGCACCAAAGAGGTGACATAACCAGACCTCTGTCATAATGGAATGCTGGGCTTACTTCTGATAACTCCGGTTTTAAATAAAAAGACCACATTTCCTGAAGCATTGTCTCAAGTACTCTTGGAAGGTAGCCTATGTCTGCCTCCATTGCCATCATATTAAAGAATAGTTCCCATTAGATATATGGCCTGCCCATGGGATGGGGTGGGTAGCATGAAGTGTCAGTGAAATGCAGATTATAAAGGAAGTGGGTTTAGTATTTTTTTTTTAACTGGCTTCATTTCAAAACTTTGCACTTTTATCATGATGGTAAATTCAAACCACAAAATCACTTTATTACACTTATCCTATCTCATCTGTGCTCTCCAGCTTTTGATAATTATTTCCTATATTGGTATCAAAGCCAGAAAAAATATCTGTCTTAGAAAGAATTAACTTAGTGACTACAGAATGTTTGAAATTATTGCCATGCATGGAAAATTTGGCTTTGGATCTCTGTTGGGCCTATTTGTTCAACTAACTCAGTGGACAGAGCTCTGTACATGGAATCAGGAAGAACTGAGTTCAGTTCCAAACTCAAACATTTACTAGCTGTGTGACCCTCAGCTATCTGCCACAGTTTTCTCATCTGTAAAATAGGGATAATAATAGTATCTTCATCCCAGCCTTCCTGAGAGAATAAAATTATATAATATGTGTAAAGGGCTTTGCAAATCTTGAAGTATTGCATAAGTCTAGCTATTATTAAATCCTCAAATGTTCAGAATCATGGTTTACTTTTCCTCTCAGCTCCAGAATACAGAATTCCAAAGCTAAAAGTCACCCCATTTTTTATATTCACTATAAAAATAGCCCAGCAACGCTGTTTCATGTCCTTGTTGATTCCCAACATTCATTCCCACCCTCATTCCCACCACCAATGATTTAAACCTTAAAGGCTCTATTTAAAGGCAATAATAGACATATATATATAATGTGTGTGTGTGTCTTGTGTACCTAACCTACTCCACTGATCAACCACTCTTTTTCTTAGCCAGTACCAAGTAGTTTTGCTCATTCTAAATATTTGCAGCATCAATGTTTTGGTGTGTCCTGTCTGGTTTGAAATGTGACTTTGATAAGTTTCAAATTTGATGTGAATTTGATCAAATGTGAATTTGATAAGCCCCAAATAAGGCTCTTGTAATTGTAGCCTTATGATATAAATATGATGAGGTGGTTGAAAGTACTTGTCTTAGAGTTAGAAAAAATAGGTTTCAATTCTAATTCCAACACTTAGATTGGTTATGGGAATGTGGACAAATCACCCAGCCTCTCCTGAGCCTCAGTATCCTCACTTGTAAAACAGACAAATGGTATCTGTACTAACCACCTGTCAAGGTTTGTGTGTGTGTGTGTGTGTGTGTGTGTGTGTGTGTGAAGAGAATGATGTATATACCTTAAAATACTCTATAGATGTGAATTGTTGTCATAACACGTCTAAAACCAGTTTTCATTTCCCTTAATGACTTTGCACTTATTCTTTTCTTACTCTCATATTAGGTGTGACTCAAAGGCAGTGTCTGTTGGTGCCAAGATTGCTAGACCTTTTCACCTTCCCACTGTAAATACCTCAAAATGGCATCAGAACTATGAGGCAATGTAATAGCACTATTAATATTATTATGATAAGTTAAATTTATAGAACCTTCTAAAGTGTGCATTGTTGATTTCTTCACAGCTACTCTGTAAAGTGGTTTGTACAAGTATTCTTTCCCCCATTTTTACAGATGAAAAAAGGAAGGTTATGATGGGCCAAAAGAGCTAATAGGTATGAGGGTAGATCCAGAATCTGAAACCAGATCATTCTCTCTTAACTTCATGCCCAGTATTTTCCCTAATGCACCATGCTGTGTACATCACATGTACTCCGACTTTTATTTTTTTAAAAAAGCAATCATTCACATTTATGTAGTACTTTAATATTTGCAAAGCACATTCATTGCAACAACTAAGAAAGTTGATAGTGTGCTTATTACTATCCACATTTTGCAAATGAGGAAATAGACTTTGCAAGATGAAATGATTTGCACGAGATATAACATCTAATAAGTTACTAAGGCTGGATCAAACCCAGGTCTTCTGATCCCATTTCTCTATTTATTATCTCAGTAGAGAAATCTAATTAGAAATAAAAAACAATTATTAATCTACAGACCTGAAGCTTGAATAGTTAGTCTTCAATGTGTAGTAAAAGATTCAGATCGGATTGCTCATGATACCCATTAGCACATACAATCCATTTTTTGGAAATGGAATAGGATATATGGTATATATTCTAATGTCTTCACTTAGCATAGGAATTCTTAAAGATTACCATAATTTTAATATTATATTGATTTCAGTAACAAGGGGAGAAGTGAATTATTTAAAATAAGGATTAATGCTCATTCTTACCATAATACAAAATATGCACAAGCAAAGATATGTATGCAAGATCAATATATCCTCATGCTATAAATTGTATTTAACTTTTTATTACTTCTTAGGCCTTGAAGGCTGAATGACAGATTTAAACTGAAGCAGATTTACTAAGCAAGTTGGGAACATTAATGATGTATTTGCCTTTCTTTGGGCAAAAATTCAGTTCCCTCCCTAACCACCATTATTGCAAGAGAAAATTATGTCACATTTCCATGACTCCCCTAGGTCTATAAAACATATTTCCTACATATCCCTGTAGTGTTGATAAGACGCATTTCATTATACCTATTTTACAGACAAATACTATTGAGTTTCCAAGAGTTTCACTGAGATGTCTACGGTCATTGAACTAATAAATAAATCAATGTCAGAAACAGAATTTGAACCTTTATCTCTTGACTTCAAGTCTAGTGCATTCTACTGCTCAGAAATAAATCCTATTCTCCTTTTCGCTTAAAGGAAGATAGTATAGAACAGATGGGCTTCATTATAAATATTCTCCCCTCAGCCAGTCATTGACTAAATAAAGAAAAGACTACATCAGCAATGTGGTGTGGCAGACAGAATATTGAACTTGAAATCAGAAGATTTAACCTCTTAGTGCCTCAGGTTCCTCATCTGAAAAAAAAAACATGTATTTTAAAATGAATCCTATCTCCCTGGATTGTTATGAATATCAAGTGAGATATTAATCCATTATGATTTATAGAGTCAAAGAAATTTATAAACATGAGTTATCATTTGTTTCATGTTTCTCGATGAAAACATGTCAGGAAGAAGAAGGCTTTTAAAAATGATTTTTTGTACAAGAGACCACATCTTTGTGGTCACACAAATGATTAAGATGTGAAAGAAAATAAAATCTCAACATTGTTGTTATAGTTACTTGAAAGAAGGAATAGCTCATTTCAATTTGAGCTGATGTCAGCTTCTTTAGTATGAGGTACTAGGTAAAACCAGGAATTGGAGTTCTGTTTGTTCTTATTTCATAGAAACACAGAAGTACAAATGGTCCAAACTGGAAGGGACCTTAAAGTTCTTAGTATCATAGATTGAGAGCTACAAGGCATATAAGGCACCTAATTCAACCTGCTCATTTTGGGAAACCTGCTCAGACTGGGTAACTGAAACCTTGAGAGATTTCATGTGATTTAGCTGGTAAGTGGCAAAATTAGATATTGAACCCATTTCTTCTGATTCCTAATCCTGCATTCTTTTTGTATCTTATTCTTACTGTCAAGCCTAGTCATGTGCTTGCTATCAGTAAAATAGTCTGCTTTAATGAAGGTCATTAATGACCTGAGGAAAGCAGAATAAGTTTGAATTTCTTTGCAGCATTCATTTTGCCACAAGGAGCTAGGCTCAGGAACACTTCCCCAATTAGACCAATACTGGCATATTTACATATAAATCTTTATACTTGTGAAAGATTCTTTTTTTTTAATCATAGGGGTTTTAGTAGTACATTAATTCAGAAACTTGGCAATTGTTCTTCCCTATAAGGAATCTAACATTTAGTTGGAGTAACACCAATGTCTGTCTCTTAAAAGTACAACAACCTCACTGGAAAGGACAATCAATATGGAGGAGAAGCTTGATAACTAACCCACAACTATATGGCATTTGATTAAAGAAAAGTATCACTAGGGAAAAGAAAAATATCACTATATATATGTACAAGCCCTGAGAAATATCAGTGTCAGTTGATATTTCAAGTGAGTTGTAACTGCTGTGCATAGCTTAGGTAGAATTCTCAGAGGAATATTGTTGTAGGAAGCATCTCAAAAGTACATAAGGGGAATAGAAAAACTTGCCTTTCAGTGTTCCAAATTTCTTGCTGTTGTTCCTTTTTTTTTTTTTAACAAGGTAGTGAATGGTATGAACACTTTACTCCATTATCTAAAGTAGTGGTGTCAAATTCAAATAGAAGAAGGTGCCACCAAACCATGTATAAAGATCCTCTCAGGTACATATTGACCTAGAAAACTTCATATTAACATTATCTATGTTTCTTTTATTTTATTCACTTTTGTTAAATATTTCCCAGTTACATCTTAATTTGGTTCTGGCCACAAACAATTTTGTGGGCCATAGTGTTTGACACTTCTCCTGTAGGGGTAGGGTATGAAACAAGAATATCAATTTAAAAAAAAGAAACCTCTTAGAGAAACCTTGGTTTATTCATTTATGCTACTTTGTTATTTCAAGGGTCCATGATTTTGAAAGCATGACTACCCTTTCCATTGATGAAGTCTCTAACCCCTTCACCTCTTTAATAAATAGTATTTGTGAGTTCCCATGACTGAAAAAATTCATCATCCAGCAGCCAGTCCTTCTGTGATGAGTCTCATGAAATTTATCAAGGCTGGTTCTCCTAGGATGACAGAAATATGGTCCACCAAGCCTTTGCAGATTGACAAGGACCAACCAAAAATTGTTTTCTGTAGTTGGTAAGTATAAGACCTGGAATATGAAACAGGGTGTCCTAAATTCAAATTTGGATTCTGTGTACTTCACCCCATGTCTTAATCTCTTAAAGAGCATTCAAATGTTCCTTCCAGATTGAACAACCTATGAATTTACTCTATGAGCTTATTCAGGAAAAATATTATATCAACAGTGATCTGATGGAGGAAACAAAACTCTCAGGATGATGAGTTAATAGATTTGCTCCCTTCTTCCCCAACCCCTCCTTTATTTCCCACATACACACAAATTTCATAAATGGATATATAACAAATGCGAGATATGTATCTATGTATATATATGTATATCTTTAAATATACACATATGTGTATGTATATAGACATTTATGTAAGCTATGTGTGTGAATGCATATATGTTTGCTTGTTATGTATTTATATTTAATATGTATTTAAATTTATGTTATATTTATAATTTTATATATTTGAATTTTACATTTAATTTATATGTATATATATATATGTATTTGTTTATCTATCTAATTATTCTAACTTATTGACTAGAGTCAGGAAGACCTGGATTCAAATCCTGTCTCATGTATTTACTAGTGGTGTGATCCTAGGCAAGTCATTTAACCTTACTGAGCCTCTGTTTCCTCTGAGAAATAGGGATGATAATAATACCAACCTCAAAGGTATATTGTGAAGCTCATGGGATCCTAGGATCCTAGATTTAGAATTAGACAGAAACTTATAAGTATCACATGTGAATTGTTTATTGTTACTGCTATTGATACCATTTGCCATAAAACCCCATAATGACAATTATGTACCCATCTTAGTTAAGGTGAATGCCATGCTCTATTTGATTGTGGAACCTAGAATCATATTAGCCATGATATTCTGTTCTGTGGGTCTATTTATTGTCTCCTGTAGACCAGGCTTGTGATCTAATTCATACCTAGCATCTTAAATTTTCTTGCCTGAAAAATGTCTTTGGAGATAGTATACCCTGTCCAAATGTCCAAGTCTACTTTGAGATGAATTAATTACCTAACTCCTGGAAAACCCATGAAGGAGCTGCTGGCCAGTATCATGAAAGTGGTCCTTCAGTAATTACTCATGTGGAGATTTAGTTTTTCAGTGACCTTTGTGTTCAGGCTGGCAGTGAACAATGGAAGAGGGGGAAAAATCGATAGCCAACATCATAGACTGCAATCATTTAAAAGCAGAGATATTTAAGAGAAGAAAATCTTTCTAATTCTTCAAGGGAATTCCAAAGAAGCATGGTGCTGAGTTATGTTGACCCCTTTGTTTTTTCCCCAGGATTTTCCTTCAAAAAGGACACTTTTATAGAACTAATGTCAAGTAGCCACCCTCATTTATGATAAATGCTGCTCATAAGACTGTCGATCAAGAGCTCATATTTCTAATCATGTATTGACAGACTGTCTAGCTTTGGGCAAGGCATTTAACCTCTTAAGCCCGGATTGCCTATTCATAAGATGAAGGAAATATTACATCCTTCAAATTGAAATAAGACCAATTTCTATGTAAATAACAAAGATATTTTGTAAGGTCCAGAACTATAACTGGAATAGGGCAAATGGAGCCTTGTCCAGGGATGCTGACCACTTAGGGGGAAAGACATTTCTTCCCTATAGCAAACTTCCTTCTGGGATCTTCTGGCAGTGCCTCCCCTTGCCTCAATTATCTTTGTCTGAGATGAAGAAATTTCAACTTACAGATCTAGTTAGGACAGCAAGACTTTATTTAACCAAGATGTTCTAGACAATTTTTGGTTTGAAAAAGTTTCCATTGAACTGAGGGTTAAATCAAAAACCCCTTTAAAAAAATTTCAACCAATTTAGACCTTTTAAATAACTGTGTTTGTCCTCCTGCCTTAGTGAGTATAGGCACATTTTTCTTTGGTGTTTGTAACTCTTGAAGTGCCTCAGAATTATGATTTTGGGATAACTTTTTGTTCCACAAGGCCATAGATGCAGACCACAACACCAACGCAAGCTTGTGTGTGTGTGTATGTGTGTGCATGTGTGTGTGTGTATTTATGTATGTATGTTTTGCCTCTTTTTCTAACTACCACAGCACAGAAATCAATGGAACATGGAAAAGGATTTTGGTAAATTGAGAGTCCCAATTAATTGAATTCAAGTTAATTAAGATTTTAGCCTATTAAAGGGAACATGCATTTTGAGTTTGAAATTTATGTCTTTTAGTGGACAATTTCTTTAGAGTATCTCTCAGATATATGAGCAATGTGGCATAAACCAGGAGAGGAAAATGTTATATAGAATAAGATTTGATTACATCTTGGAAATAATTTGGGTGCTCCTTGAAGACAAAAACTTCTAAGGTGCTACTCTGAAATTTCCTTTGGTGTTAGTGAACAAAACTTTCCTTTTTACTGGGAATCCTTCTTCTTTTCTTTGCTTCTTATGAGGCAATCAGGACTGGCAAGGGTTGGTATGTTGGCCCTCCTTGATCTGGAAAGACCAAGATAAAAATATTCTAAGAACATTTACAAACACTGGCTAAAAATAGAAACCAGTGAGAATAAGAAAACCCGATTTCTGACGGTTGTGGAAACAGCATCCGTCTCTCTGCCAGCTGGATATCCACCAAAGAAACTGTCCAAGGTTGTTGAGCCAGGGTAACTCCCTTGCAACAGAGGGCCCAGGGAGGAGAAAGCCAATACATTCATTTTCCCATCATTGTCTGGAGCTGCGTGTGTAGAAACGCAGAGTGCATTGTTCTCTGACTTTTGATTGATGCATTGCCGTTACCGGAAGGGCTCTCAGGCCTGGCAGCCTTCCAGATCCTTAATGGGCACCTCAGGTGACATCAACTTAGAGGCCAGCTGGTGTTCCAAAGTGTTTAGCCACTTAAAATGGGTCCAGAGTATGCTGTTGATATATTTAAGTGGGGAAACCCATACACAAGGAGTCCCCGAGATTTAGCGGGGACACAATAATTGGTTTGCTTTCAACAGCAGGTGATGCATTTCCCACTGAGGAGCACAACATCCTGCTGCCTTTTAGTCATAACAGGGAGCAACAGGAGAAAAATGTTCAGAGAAATGGAAAATGTCAAAGAGCTAGGTATTGGAAATTGTATCTTGCAGATACCATTAGGCTCTGTCAAGAGAGAATATGAAAATGCTAATTGACAGATTTGGCCATGTTTTATTGTCTGTGAGCTGCTGAGTAAAGTCATCGAACTGATAACTATTGAATCATCAATGTAAAACTTTCCAAAAAATCTATCAATTGTTTGCCATTCATCTTTATTCTCTTTTTATAAAGATGCCTTAACTACTGTACCCTGCCAGCAAAAAAAGTACAAAATGCATAAATATTTATATCTAGCCTTAGAACTAATGAAAGTCTTAATCTATAAAGCAAAAGCATATTAATTAGAGCATTAACAAAAGCTATATCAGTCAAGGACAACGAGGATACTATTTTCTCCCCTTCCTACCTCCACTTTAACTTAAAAGCTAATTTTTGCTATATTCCAAAGGCATAAATATGCCCACAGGCACAAAACATGTTTCCCACATACATAAAATTCTGCTTTTAGGAAGCACAGAGTCTATTCTCTGTGTATTCTTCCAGGGGGTCTATTACTGAACTCAGCCCATAGTGACCACTAAGAGGGAACACAAACCCCCAAATGCTTAACACTGTTAAGGGAGGTACTTGTTCTCATCTCATGTGCATATAACTGTGTTTTGCAACCTTCCTCCCCACCCCACTGCCCCCCCCCTAAAAATCTCTGTTCTCTACTAAAGACTGGAAAGTTGAGATTGTTTTTATCTTTGTATTCTAAGCACTTAGCAACACATCTGGCAATTAGTAGGTGCTTAATAAATGCTTGTTGACTTGACTTCTTATATTCCCTGTCCTTGACCTCAGTGACCCTATATAAAATGTTGCATTGTTCAGTTGATCCCATTGTGGAAATAATTTTCTTCACGCTTAACCTGAATTTGCTTTATAGACTTTTGAACCCATAATTTTTACCTTCTGGTGTGTTTTTTGGTCAATAAGTAACCATTATTTATCTCTACTACACTGCTTTTACCCTCCCTTCCTTCACCTCCCCCAACACAGACTTCCTAGGGAGTCTTATGGCCCTTCTCAGTTTTCTTTAGGGCACATTCACATACCTGTCACTTTAAATTGATTTTGGTTTTCATAGTGGAAGTCTACCCAGACTTCCCTAGACAATTTCCCACTGCTCAAGATCTCATGCTGTTGTGTGGAGTAGGGTTAGAGGGCAAGAGACCCACATCTCTCTTGATTTTCTCTTCCTAGCAGTACTGACCCCTTTGGCAACAATGTAAAGTAGGTCAAGTTTTGTCCTGCTCTATTTCTGTTCTCCTTTGGGTGACCTGAACTAAAGATTATTGGCAAAAATAAATAATTTCATACAAATTCTTGATATGTGACAAAAAGAAAGTTAGAAGAAAGTCTAAGATCTTTCAAAATTATTTTATTTTTATGGCCTTTCTTTTCCTATATAATGAAACATTCTCAGTGACCACTGGGTATTATCACATGAAAAGATAAATTTGAGCATTCCTCTAAAGATTATCAAGACCCTAAGGGAAAAGCAATTCTAAAATTATGATTACTGCAAGTATTTCTGTCTATGGAAGTTCTAACCTTTAATGATTTTTCAGGGCTACTCACTTGAAGTTGAAATGCAAGTTCATTTTAAATTAAAGATTAAGTACTGTATCTATCCTTCAAATGATATATTTTTTTTCATTCACATATTGTTTTGCAGCTGGTTGAGATAGTGGCTTTGCATTCTGTTGGCAAGATACTATCATCAATTTCACAGTGGCTGGTGGTTTTCCATGTTTCTTTTATGCTTGTATTATTTAATGTACTTAAAATATTTAACATTCTTTGATTGTCAGCCTATGTCAAATACTGTGCAAACTACAAACACGACAAAGTCCCTCTCTAGTGGGTATGCATCAAGTCTAATTTGTATATCATTTTCTGCATGGGTATAAAGGGCATTTTTGACTTTTTCAATATATACAAGCCTGTGCTTACTGTCAATAAAACATTACATTTTAAATATCTTAACCCTCACAATCTCTCTCTTTTTGATATACAGAGAAAACTTACAACCAACCTCAAAACTATGGCCTTCTATTATATTATGAATTCTCAATACGTCGTCACCACACCCATCAAACTGTAACTCATCTACACTAGTGTTCTCTATTCTCATCAACTAGTAATTTCTTTGGGAATTTTCTCTGCAGTTTCATACTCAGAGTTAGTGAGGCCACCAGGTCAGACTTGGGCCCTTGCCCCAGAGGAAACGGAGGTGGATATGTGGAAAGAAGTAGTTGGAATGATTGATGAATCCAAAGGTACTAGAAGTGCTAAACACCCTAGGAATGGTATGAACCCATGTGCATGTTTTTATCTAACTTGCTCTTGATTGGTCTAGTGACAAAGGTTGCCTATGGTTGTTTACCCTAGACAGGTGCATTTATAAAAGGTTACAGATTTCTTTGTTTACTCTTGAGTATAAAACAGGGTAAGGCACAAAATTCTGGAACTACTCAGTTAAGTTTATAATTCTGAGGGGGGAGGGGGAAGCCTGATTATTTCCTAGTTGGACCTTACATACTCTGTAGAATAACCTAGAATTAAACAAAAGGTAGTCAGGTAGCTATGTTATAGCTGGACATATGCTGATATTACAATCCTTCTTTTGATATTAGTAAATTATAAGTAGATAATTTCCCTATAGAGACAAGAGAGGCATAATGGAGTGAGCAGAACAGGAAGACCTGGTGAGCGAGAGAGAGAGAGAGAGATTATGCACATATTTCTGTTCATACATATATATCTATAACACATACATCTCTATATATATGTGTGTGTACATATATACATATATAGTACTTTGAAACACAAAGTGCTTATATGCTCATTATCATTGTACCTATTATAACTTTGCATTTTTCATACACTCTGCTTTTCTCATGCAATTGATTGTGGTTATTGGTTTCTCCCCACACTGCCATGAATTTCACTGCAATTTCATGACTTTGAAGTGTTCCTAGGGACAATTCAATTAGCACAATATTATCTGGCAATAGTTGCATTTGGAAAACTTTGCCTCTAATGCAGATTTGTTCTTCAGTTCAAACTCTGCCCAGTGTATTTTCCATTACTCTAATGAACACCTTCTGTGAGCACTTGTCTCCCTGTTTGATGCCTTACTTGATGTCAATACCCAGCAGATCATCTAGTGAAGTTACCTCTATAGCACAATTTCTTATAAGAATTTAATATGTATGGAATTATGTTTTTGAGGAGAGCCTTTGATGGTTGTTTTGTTTCATATACATATGTGTGTATAAAATCAAAAATACCTACAAAACCCTGCAACGTTCCTCTTTATTTTTAATTAATTATTATTTGATTATTTTCTTCTCATAAAGGTAATATACAGATAAAAATTGACATATGACATTGTATTGTCAGGTTCCATAATCTCTTTTCCTATCCTTACAACTTGTACTTTCCTCTCCTTCAGATAGAGAAACCTCGAGGCATGTTCAACCATCCATGTTGTATCAGACAGAATGCCAAGCTGACTCTTTTCATTGCTCATTCAGTATTGGTTTATTTTGTGTGAGAGCTCTTAGCCACCAAGCTACACGCCTCAGCTGCAACAAGGCAAATACTCATGCCTGTACATACTCCTACACATCATGGTGACCATATCCGAGGATGCCTAATTTGCACACTTAAAAATATTCATGCTTATTTGTCATGCTAAAATATGTACTTGGAAGGAACACTTATCATAGCTAGTGCCTCTTCTACATGGTAGGTTTGTAGATTGACTTCTACTCATCCCTATCACATAACTTTCTGATGCCCCTAAATGCCTTCCTCCCTGCCACCAATGGAAATGTAATCAAGCACTCTTTTCTTCTTCTTCAACCCTAAGGACAGAGGTTGGGAGGGAGTCTTTAGATAGATAGATATCTTTATCTCTCTCTCTATCTATCTATCCATCTATCTGTCCATCTCTCCATCCATCCGTCCATCCATCCATCCTCTTCCTTTCTTAGCCCTGCAGTGGTACACTCTCCTGATGAGTGGTCATTGCCCTTTGTTCACAAAGAGGATCAAAATGACATCACTATGTTGAAGGTAAGGTACACTGTGTCTGACTGATGTTGATCAGACCAGTATGATCTCAGAAAGCTCTACCACAGCTCAGGCACAAATAGTTTGCTCTCCTCATGAGTAATGGTTATGAATATCTTCTCAGTGTCTTATACTCTATGTGATCTTTTGGAATCTTCCTCCACTTTAAAGTATCTGAAAAATCAATATCAGAGGACCTTAATTGTCTCTAGCACAGATTTTATTTCTTATATATTTATTCAGGTATACCTAGTCTTCCTAACCTCATTTTCTATGCTGTGCCTTTCATTTCCTCTCTTGGTACATTGGATATTGAGAAGGAAGCATCCACTTATGATTGTTCCTGTCTCACTTCCAATGAAAAGAGAACATTAGAAAAATTATGTTTTATTTTATTTCTTTGTTGTTTTTCTGCCAGTTTTTTCTGCAAATATTCTCAGGATAATTTAACTTAACTGGATGTCAGAATGACATTACTGCAACTTGTATTCCCTTCAGCTACTTTCTACTAATTGCTGGGAAAATATGTTTTTCTATCATCTTAGTTCAGGAAGTTTTGCAAATGAACTTGTACTCTAAAGTGGTGTTGTTCTTATTGACTATATTCCCCCTGATCCCCCCGCTTAGTGAGGAGATTGAAGATTTTCTAAATGAAACAGTTTGTGTGGTCTCTTTTTTTGTCTTCCTCTTTGTAGTAATTCCTGAATCACCTAAACTTCACTATTGAATTATAATACTTTTACCCTTTTAAACTTTCATCTTTTTGTTCATGTGACAATTTAAGCAATTCACATTGTCTTAGCTAGAACTAAACACATTGTCATTTTTTCATTTTTGGTTTTTTTTTTCTTCTACTTACTGTTTATTTTGATCTTTGCTCTAACTGGTCCATGAGATGAATCTTAAGTGACTGCTGCACCAATAACTAGTTATTATTTCTTGTCTAATTTAGTAGTCTGCTACCTTGTTTTATGATAGCCATTGCTCTCTGTGCAATGCATTCCAACTCTCTTCTTGAAAAAGATTGATGATAAATGGACACAAAACCTTTGAATTGTTTACAAGGTAGTTGTATTTTCCAAGGTAATTTTCACTGTTCACCCTTGTGGCTGTCAACAGCTATCAAAGTCCACATCAACTTATTTTAGAAAATCTTGTCCTTTGTAAATAGAATTTCTTTACTCCTTCATTCCCTGCACAGGATGTTAATTCATTAACTGCAATTATCTTCATAAAGATAGGCCCACTTGCTTATGCTTACAGATAACCAGAAGTCCCAGAAATGATGTATCTTGATTTTTTTCAACATAACATAAAGCTTATATGCACATTTCTATTGTATATCTAATATGCAACTTCTTTATGACTTGTGATTTCATTTATAGTGAGAATGTAATATGTATTATACACACACAGTTCTACTTCTCCAGTTATATGTCACCTTGTTAGTAGTTGGAAAAAAATACACATTACTCCTGCTTTTAAGTGTCAAAGAAGGGCACCTTCCTACTGTGACTCAAATTCAGAATTTTTTCCCCACTAAACCACATTACCTACATCAGGTATTGTTGACATCGTTATTACTTTTATTGCTGGTGGTGGTAGTGCTAGCAGCAGCAGCAGTAGCAGTAGCAGTAGTGGTAATAGTAATGGTAGTAGTAGTAGTAGTAGTAGTAGTAGTAGTAGTAGTAGTAGTAGTA
>NW_027187336.1:8909321-8965291 GCF_028583685.1 Petaurus breviceps papuanus | reverse complement strand
TAGTAGTAGTAGTAGTAGTAGTAGTAGTAGTAGTAGTAGTAGTAGTACTAGTAGTAGTAGTACTAGTAGTAGTAGTAGTCATATATTATCTCCACCTTGCCTTGTCCATAATTTGTACCTGGAGTATAATTTATTTCATCTATCAAAATTTCAGAGGGAAGACAGTAAGTTTAAGAAGGACTTGGAAGGCCTCATGTAGAAGGGTGCGATTTTAATTAAGACTTGATTAATCAAGATAGTAAAGACTTAACACCTAGTGAGAGATTTTATACAAAGTTGGTAATCAATAAATGTATATGTATCAACCTTTCCATCAGAAAGATAGTCAATGGGTAATGATGTTCTTTGGCAGTGGTAACTTATAAAAGAAATATAAATGAAAATTTTTGTCAATACTCTGCAGTCACCTTTCACTATGATAGTGGCAGTGGTAAAAATTACGTTAAGGGGGTCATAGAATGATAAGAATTGTCATTTTTAGATCAGTTAAAACACTAGTAATGACTGATCTATACCAAATATTTTTTGTTACTTTGAATGTTTACATGGAAGCTAGGAGGCTTGTAAGTCACTTCTGTAGAGACCTACACATAAATGAGATATATTTGAACTGTATACAGAGATTTTCTAAAGAAAACTATATAAAGGCACAACAAACCAAAGAATTATGATTTGTGGGCCACTGGTTCATGATTGGGCCTGGTCTCTCCAAGCTATTAACTTAGGGTGCTAAGTAGTCTTCCTTTCTGAACTACATTTGCCTAGATACATAGAATCTAAATTTACATGGTATCAAAAGTTCATTGTAAGGGTTATACATCAAGTCTAGATTCCCTAAATTCCCTGTTACCTGATTAATAGAAAAGTGTTTTTAGTGCAGAAAAATGAGATCCTCAAAACAAAAAAAAAGTTCAAAGAGCTTCCCTTTCAGCTTTGCTGCATTACCTTGTTTTCAAAATGGTGGTGGGCATTCACCTTGTTTCAAAGACAATGAAGTTCTAGGCAACACACAACCCAAGAACAAGTCAATGGATCTTTTCCTGAGACTATTTCAAAGGTTCAAGCTGACTCACAAGGTGGTGAAGAAGATTTTCCAGTGCCTTGTGACAAAAACCTTTAAAATGTTGTGTAATCCAAGTAAATATTAAAAAAAGATTCTCTTAGTCACTGTTCTATTGCAAAGTGAATGTATGTCTGTATGCCAGAAAGGCTGTTTGCTCATTGCTTTTTAAAAGTGGAATGTCTTTTTCCATCATCTGTATTCTTAACATTCATGTGATTCTTCACTAGAAGTAGAATTCATCTACTTATACAACAGGCATACTTTGCTCTTCATCCATTTCTGACTTTCATGGGGCTAAGGTAATTTATTAAAATCAGCCTCCTTTGGGGAGGCTAACTTTTGGATTGTGGGGGCACAGGACTGATAGAAAACATGTAAAGGTTCAGGTAGCTATCTCTGGGGAGAAGTTTTCCCCTTTGGTAGCATGGATTTTCTTTTTTGCCCTAACAATAACTGCTTGCCGTCATTGCTTAATGGACATCATAAGACTATGTTTTCAAGTTGGGGCTATTACACCAGTACAAATGCCACTCAAATTGTCAAGCCTAGGCCAGCCAAAAATCCTAGCACTGAAACAACCTTTTTCTCTCACTTCTACCCCTGCCCCCACCCCTGATTTCAAAAGTTCTATCCACTTATACCCAGCCCTATAAAATTATGATTTGGCCTGAAACGAACAGATGATTATGTTGACTGTTGCTGTGATTGAACTGGTTCTGTCCAATTATTTCATTGATGAATTTACTCAACTATATTCCATGGGTGAGACAGCATTTTAGGTAAATGTATGTCTTTAAAGCAAGGTTAGCCTTAATGAAGGCTAGTAAATATTTTGTGGGCCAGTATTTTTTTTTCTTTTCTATTGCAACTGACTCACTACTGTTTTGAATGCTGATGATTTGGCTTAATGGATATGTCATTTCTTTCCTTGTCCCTCTCTCCTTAGTGGGATTTAATGTTACCCTTTCAGAGCTCAAAAGCACCTCTAGGGGAGATTGGGCAGAAGTAGACAAAAGAGCTCAAACTATTTTTGGAAGGACATTTTTGTATTTCATTAGAGCTGCAACAAATGCTTTGCTTTGGGAAGCAGGTTGAATCTATTGACAGAAATTTGTTGCTGCCTAGTCATTTTTTTTCAGTTCTGTTCAATTCTCCATGATCCCTTTCTGGGGTATTCTTGGAAAAGATACTGGGCCTGCTATGTCCTTCCTCAGCTGATTTTACAGATGAGGAAACTGAGGCCTATTTGAACCCAAATTCCTAACTCCAGGCCCTACCCAATGAGCAGACAGAAATTAGATCCTTTGATTATCAGATGATTCATGTTCTTATTTCCCATGACCACAAGCAGCATAAGTTAAATAGAAATGCCAGCCTGATTTAAAAGCATAGACTTCAAGTTTCCCTAGTTTTAAAGATTTTTATTTGTAATAATTACAGATATAAAAACCCAAATTAGCTCTTTATGTTTATGTGTATGCTAAAAGTGCATTGACTTCAGAGTCAAATGACCTTAGTTCAAAATGCATTTCTGCTCTTTACTATTTATTATTGGGACAATAGCCAAGACTTTTAGCTTGTCTGAATCTCAGTTCCACATTGGAAAAATAAAAAGGTAACCTCTATAATAACTTTTAAGATTCTTTCCAGCTCTAAATCAATGATCTCTTCCAGTAATCAGAGAGGCAGTATTTTAAGCAATGCAAATCCCTTAATGCACAAACTCAGGTCTTCATCTTGACTCTTAAAGCTAGTATGACCTGGGGCAAATTTTTTAACCTCTTCAGGGGAAAACCTTGTAAAACAGCCTAAAGTATATTGGCTGCAGACCAAATCTCTTGGTTTCTTCTGAAAAAAATAAAGGGTTTGTATAGATAGCCTGAGGACTTTTCAAGAACTGGATTATGATTCTATGATTCTAGTTTTACCTCCACCTTTCAAAGGAGAGGAAATTAAGGCTCAGAGAAGGGGAATGACTTGAGCAAGGCCACATAACTACTTTGAGGTAAAAATAGGAATAAAGGCCAAGAAGAATATATTGATTTGATATGCCATTTGCCACTTGAAAAATGAAAATATTTACAATAATGTCAAATTTTCAACTCCATTCTTTTAGAGTTTAAATAATATCATAGTATATATAGTACAAGGAACTGTTAATGGGAGTCATAATGCCTGAGTTCTAGTCTAGATTCTACTATTATCTATATTGCCTTTGACAAACTAATAACCCTCTCTGAGCCTTACTTTCTTCATCTGCATGTGAAGATAACAGTGCCTGCTTTACTGAATTATTGTGGGAATCAAATGAGGTAGCCTGGGTGAAAGTGCTTTAAAGAGGTGATACAAATGCAAGAAAGCATATGATCTCTGAAAATTTCCCTTTCTACCACAGCCCAAACTCAATTCAACTTAATAATTCTTAGTAAATAATATTTTATTTTTTCCAGTTACTGGAAAGACTATTTTTTAACATTCATTAAAAATTTTTTTGAGTTCCAAATTTTCACCTTTCCTCCCCTCTTCTTCTCTAAAATGGTAAGCAATTTTATATAGATTGTATATGTGCAGTCACATAAGACATATTTCCATATTACTCATATTATAGAAGAAGAAACAGGCCAAAAGGATAAAAAATTAAAAAAATAAAGTGGAAATAGTATGCTTCTATCTGTACTGAATTAAATTGAATTTAACAAATATTTCTCTCAGGTCCCCAAACTTCTATAATAATGATTGTTTGAATACATTTTTTGGGAAATTAATCTTGATTTGCCTTATAATATTGTTTCCTTTGTTAAACTGTAGTACCATTACTTAAACTTTATATTCTTTTTTGGTTTGGCTGTTTACTTTTTTTTGACATTTGTTTTTAAAAACTTCCATTTCCAGATTCTTTCTCTTCTTCCCTTCTCACCCACCCCCACTGGAAAGAGAAGCAATTCAATATAGGTTGTACATGTGTAGTTATGCAAAACATTTCCATAGTAATTATATTGTGAAAGACTAACCACATTTCCCTCCATTCTATCCTGCCCCCCACCCGTTCCATTCTCTACCTTGACCCTGTCAGTTTTCAAACATATGTGCTTCTAACTACCCTCTCCTCCCACCTTCCCTCCCCTCTATCTTTCTCTTATCCCCCCTCCACTTTCCTGAAGGGCAAGATACCCAAATGAGTGTGTATGCTATTCCCTCCTTAAGCCAAATTCAATGAGAGTAAAGTTAACCTTTCACCTTCCTGCTCTAACCCTCCATTGTAACAGTTTTCTCTTGCCTCTTTTGTATGAGATAATTTACCCTATTCTATCTTTTTCTTCTTTTCTCATTACATTTCTCTCTCACCTCTTAATTTTATTTTTTTAGATATCATCTCTTCCTATTCAACTGATCCTGTGTCCTCTATGTATACATGTACAAACATATACACACACTCACATATGCATCTATACATACATATATTTTCCCTTCAACTATCCTCATACTGAGTAAAGCCTCATGAGTTACAATTATCATTTTTCCATGTAGGAATATAAATAGTTCAACTTTAATAAGTTTCTTATGATCTATTTTCCCTGTTTACCTTCTAATGAAACTCTTGCTTCTTATATTTGAAAGTCAAATTTTCTGTTCAGCTCTGGTTTTTTTCATCAAGAATACTTGAAAGTCCTCTATTTCATTGAATGATCATATTTTCCCCTGAAGCATTATACTCAATTTTGCTGGGTAGGTGATTCTTGGTTTTAATCCTAGCTCCTTTGACCTCTGGAATACCATATTTCAAGCCCTTCAATCCCTTAGTATAGAAGCTGCTAGATCTTGTGTTATCCTTATTGTGTTTCTACAATACTCAAATTGTTTCTTCCTCACAGCTTATAATATTTTCTCCTTGACCTGGGAATTCTGGAATTTGGCTATGATATTCCTAGGAGTTTTCTTTTTGGGATCTTTTTCAAGAGGCAATCAGTGAATTCTTTTGATTTCTATTTTGCCTTTTGTTTCTAGAATATCAGGGCAATTTTACTTGAGAATTTCTTGAAGGATGATTTCTAGGCTCTTTTTTTGTGACCATGGCTTTCAGGTAGTCTGATATATTTTATAGTATCCTGATTTATCATAAAGGTATTAGCTTCCATTTGCTCCAGTCTAATTTTGAAGGAATTATTCTGTTCAGTGAGTTTTTGAAATTCCTTTTCTATCTGGGGAATTCAACTTTTTAAGGCATTATTCTCATTGGCTGTTTGGGTGTCTTTTGCCATTTGAGTTAGTCTATTTTAAGGTGTTATTTTCTTTAGTATTTGGGGGGGGGATGGTTTCCTTTAGCAGGCTGTTGACTCACTTTTCATCATTTTCTTGCATCATTCTCATTTCCCTTCCCAATTTTTCCTCCACTTCTCTTACTTGATTTTTAAAATCCTTCTTGAGCTCCTCAATGGCCTGTAACCAATTCATATTTTTCTTGGAAGCTTTTGATGCAGCAGTCTTGACTTTATTGACTTCTGGTTCCATGTTTTTTTAAAGCAATTGGGGTTAAGTAAATTGCTCAAAGTTACACGGCCAGTTATTTCTGGGTGTGGTGCTAAGTGTCAGAGCCCGGATTCGGTCCCAGGTCATCTCGTCTCTGGGGCCGGTGCTCTTACTCACTGAGCTACCTGGCCACCCCATGGTTCCATGTTTTGATCCTTTTTGTCTCCAAAAAAGGATTCTATGGTCTGATTGTGCTTACTCTGCTTGTTCATCTGTAAAGCCAAACACAAGCAGCTTTGCAGAATAATGCTACTGTGAACAACTTTTAAAATTCTGATTACATAATATAGTGAACACTCTATTCAATATATACAAATATACAAATCAGAGCAAAACATTCACAAAAAATCAAGATACAGCATTCACAATATTACAATTACACAGATAATCAAAATATAGCATTCACAACAACTTATCACAGAAAATGGCCACATAGTTTTCACCACAGTGGTCACACAGTTTTTAACAAAGTATAATCATGTAGTTAATCAATCACTTAGTAACTCAATCATTCAATCAATTCAATCATTCAGTCATCCTTAAGGAGGCTTGCCTCCTTATGGGTCACACAATACAATAGTCAAAGTTCTCCACTCATGGGGCACACTAAGTTACAATATCAGTCACTATTCAGCACTGTCTTAAGGGGGTCATGTAAAATACATAGGCCATTCACCCCTCAATCACAAATAAGTTACAATCTTCTCAGTCAGTACACAGTATCCAAGTAAAGTCTTCTTTCGACTTGACTTGGGATAGTCTCTGAGATTCCTGGGATCCACTTCCATGGTCCCAGCTCCTACATGGATTCACCAAACTATCACCTGGGTTCAAAAGCAAAGAACTCCCAGTTCCTTCTCCAGCTTTCCCTGCTGTTCCTGTTCCACACTGAAGCTTACAGTGTCCAGTCCATCTTAAATCCTTCACAGTCTCTGTTCCCGGGAGGTGAAGGCTTAACAAAGGCACAAACAGGTTCATGAAAAGTACCAGCATCTCAGTCATGCTTCCTCAGTCTTCTGCAGCTCTCAGGAGAAGCTGGTAGCTCCCCCAGCAGAAGCTCCAGCTGCTTCCCAGAATCAAAATCACTTCACCCAGATGTCCAAAATCAAGATTATTCTCTCCAGCCTGGGCCTCTCCTCTTCAGCCTCCTCGGCAGCAGCTTATGCCTCCATGAAGCTTATCCCAAGGAGTTCTGACTTTCCCTCTCTGGGGCTTTTCCTTATATACAGTATTGCTCCTCCCTTTTTAGCTCTTTCCTTTTGCATCATCAACAGGAGTTCATGCCTTCTGTTTCTTTAACAGAAGCTTAATTTGAACTAGTGTAGTGGCAAGCACCCCAAGCGTCCTCAGGGTTGCTTCCACCACAGGTTCTTGGATCTGCCCTGTCAAAGGAAAGCAACTCAAAATGGGCTAACAAGCTTACTTTAATCAGTCAGACATATATCGTTTACCTTGTTCAGGGGAAAAGGTCAGCACCCCGAACTTCAAAGTATACAGGCAGAATTATCAAGACATAAACAGATCAAGTAGACAGATCTCCAAACTGTCCAACCATTACATCCATACCCAGTCAACATCTGGGTTTTTCAAAGCCGGGGGGGGGGGGGCGCTCAGGACAACGGCTTCCCAGAATCCATATCAAATCACAGAACAACTAGGTGCCAAGTCCCTCTTAGCTTTCCAATACAAAGGGATCTTTAAATTTCATTACCATTACACCATCTTGCCAGCCAATTACTTGACTTTTGAGCTCTTTTCCATGGTAGAACTCTGCTTCCAGAGTGGAGCAAGCTATATCCCAAATTGCTGGGGTTTTCACAAATGTTGTCAGAGGTCTGAGGAGGGTACCCTCTCTAGAGTAACCCCAAGCTCTGGCACACTGCCACACCCCCCAGGACCACCACCCAAGACTGTAATTCAAATCCCAGCATGTCAAAGCAAGAGTTATTACCCTCTGAATGGTTGCTTGGTCTGCCTATGCTCTGCAGGCCAGGAGCTCTGGAGGCAGTCCTGCGGCAGCATTTGCACCTGCCATGCCTCTGCTTCCTATTGCCCTTGGTCAGGAGCCAGGCAACGCTCTTCCGTCACCCAGTTTCACCAGAGTTTCCCACTGACCTTTTGCTTTCTCTTTGGTGTTTTTGGGTTGAGAAGTCTGGAAACCACCACACCTGCTGGTGATTCACTCTCCTGAAATCTTCTCTGGCCAGTTTGGACCACTGGTCAGGGCCACCCCAGGGCCAGAACGTATCTGTCATTTGTGATACAGGCTCAATATGAAGTGATTCAATCAACAGAAGTGTTGCTCCAGTTCCCATTGGTCCTCATCCTATGGACTGAACAGCCACTTATAATGCGAGAGGGTCTAATTAAAAAGAATGGCAGCACAGGTGTACATGCTAGGCCAATCACCAGGTGTACATCACATAGGCCTAGATAGAAATCACCACGGCCAGAACAGCAGGGCTCATGCGGGACTGCTCTCAGCTCCCAGTATGGTGCGATAGACCCTTTTTGTCAATCTTTCAGGCTGCCTTCAGTGGGAGATTTGTTTCCCTCTGTCAACTTTGTGGGTTCTGTACCTGCAAAATTTGTTTAGCATCATATTTTACAAGTATTAGAGGTAGTTGGAGCCAGAGCCCAGTGGAGTTCCTGTTTTTACTCCACCATCTTGGATCCCCCTAAACTTTGTATTCTGTATCTTTATTTGTGTCAGTCTAGTCTTCTATTTAGGTTGTAGTCTCCTTGTGAGCAAAAATGGTCTCACATGCATCTATGTTTTCCCCAACAGAACATCTTATACTATAGAATGCCCCCAAATAAATATTGATTAATTTTATTTATCAAGTGTATTTTTAGTCCTTTTGTCAAAGGTTACCATTTAACATACAGGGTCTATATATACTTTGGGGACTTCTCACTTTTCTGGCTCATTGCCCCTATCCAGATAATCTATAAATTCCAGTATTAGGATTCTGCAGAGTATGTACTCTGGAGAGTAGTCACCAGATCCCTTCATAAGTACAGAGGCTAAAAAAGTTGGCACACAGACATTTGCATTTACCCCTAAATGAAAACAGATAAACCTCACCATTGAATCATTAGAAAGTAATGATAGTCCCTGCCTCAGTCCAATGAGTAGGACTTTCCTGTGTTGTATCTAAGATAAGTAATCACAATTTTGCTTCATATTTGAACCTAAGTCTCTAGAAAGTAATAATATTCCTCCTCACTGTATTGAGGAATCTTCTAGCATAAACTTTGATAGTTTCTGTGACATATTTTTGCCCTGGTTAGGACCTCAGTCAGACATGGTTAGGGTTTCTATTCTTGGCATCAATGATCCTTGTTTTTCTGTCTGTACTACTTTGCTTGCTCCCAAAAGCTCTCACCTCCTATTCCTTTCAGAAACAATCTAAACCCTGCTTTCCATCACCAGTTATCTCTAGAATTGTGTTACAGGTCTCTTTCCCCAACAGCCTGGGCTCATCCTTTAGCCGACAGTGTTGTCTGCAGTCCCTGTGTCCTAATGTTCATTTCTCATCTTATATGATGTCCTCTGCCCCTGGCTCTGCTTGCTGCTTTCTTACCTTCCTCAGTTCTCTTCTTTTCTAGTAGGAGGTATTTACTATTCTTTACTTACTATCACTTAATTCTCACTCCTTTTGTTCTCTGTTGTTTTGTCAGTCATTCTCTCCATCTTTCAGGGTAAGGCAATTGTTACCTTTTCCAGAGGATTAGTTCAGGAGCACTGGATTATATGGGGAGGAATCTGGAAGGCTATGTCTCATACCTGAAAGAACAAACTTCATTTATCCAAAGCTTTCTTCTGTAGATAGTCCTCAAAACACTCATCCTCATATGAGAATCTTGAGGGAAGAGTAGGAAGAGAAAATTGTAAGGATCCTGCCTTTTTACACTTGCCAAATAAGTCACTGCTTCCCGACCTATTTAGATTGTTAGTTTGATGGCCATATGAGAAAGGCAGCGTACATATAAAGGACAGTTATTAGGCCATCTTCAAAAACATGAAACTGTGCTTTTGAGATGTTCAGCAATGGATCTTCAGTGTTAGGAGATCAATAAGGAAGAGATTACAAAAGAAATTAATAGCTCTGTTCATCAGATTAATGGAGATTAAACACAAAGACTACACTAGTCCAAATGAATGAATGGACCAAAGTGGTTTTTCTGCCTGTCTGACAATAGTTAGACAATCTTGTCTAACAGCCTGTAGTTATTTTGGTTGCAGACCCATCATTAGCATACTTCCACCAAACTTCTGAATAAATTATAGGTAGGAGGAACATTCCACTGTTTCTACTTCCTGTGGAAGGCTGCAAAAACAGTTGCTGGGTCATTGCAAACATGAAGAACATGCAAATATGTCTAAAGAGTTAGACTAAGGTCCCTACCTTTTTTTGTTGATGGAAGTTTTGGTTGCTCCATATAAGTGACAGTACCTAATGCAGGAATTATTCCTAAATCACTTTCATTCTTCATTTGCATCTTCTCATTTGTAAAAATGAAAATAAAAATAGGTTATCTTTCCCATTGAATATTCTTATTCTTGATTGTGATTCATTATTATAGCAAATTTAATTTTGCATGAAAAACATGATAGTTAATTACATAAAATTTGCATACTGGAAGGAAATTCACAAAATGTTTGCATAATTTATCATATGTTCTTTTTGACTAACTAAGAACCTTATGGCAGTAAATTGCCTTTCTTAATTGGTGTGAAAATTTGCTCTTGCCTAGGTATAGTCATTTTTCATGACACATAGAAATTAAGATATTAAATTACAGGTAACCTCACACCTTACTTATGCTTGGTTGGCCTTCAGTCCTTGCACAGGGCCACCTGAATGGAACAATAGCCACGGATACTCCAATACTCCCCAACCCCCTTCAATGCACCACTTCGGATCTCCTCCATCCACATACATACACTGTCTTTTCCTCCTCTGCCAGCTGTCCCTATGTCCATTATCTTCTCCTTTCCTCCAGGCCCATACATTCCTATTTATCACACTTCTTTTTACCTTGCCCTGTGGTAGCCTGACTGATGGTATCTATGAAAAGAGGAAGAGAAGGAAGGGGACTCTAATTCATCACGTCTGATCCTTCTTTCCCATTCTTGACTTCTCCTGCTTCTTTCCTCCAGCCCCACTGGCTACCTGAAATGTCAATCCATCCTAGTGTATGCATTCTAGGTCATACATCCTTTTTTTTTTTTTTAAAGCAATTGGGGTTAAGTAACTTGCTCAAGGTTACACGGCCAGGTGTTTCTGTGTGGGTAATAAGTGTCTGAGCCCGGATTTGAGCCACATGTCATTCCGACACTGGAGCCGGTGCTCTTACTTGCTGTGCTACCTGGCCGCCCCTTAGGTCATACATTCTTAATCCCATCTCCTCAATTCCATTGAGTCCCTTTCATATCTACTAGCCCTGGGGACTGGAAAATCAGGATAGCCTGCGTATGGTTTTCCTCTTAATGTTGATGAATCTCATTTCAATCTTTTCAATAGGAAGCAAGCCCATCATTTCCCCCCCATGTATGATTTTGTCTTTGCCTTTGGAGTATAAAGGGGAATGGAGGGGTTGTCATCTGAGTTTTCAGATAGAAACAGGAGGAAAATAGAGGAGACAACCTTTTCTCCTTTATTTTCAAGCAAACAAAACAAAACAAAACTTTTCTTAGAAAATCTTTTAAAATATTATGGGTGAGATTTTGATTTGCTTAGGAAAGAGAGGAATCCTGGTCCAGGAACAACAGGAAGTTCAATCCTAGGGTTTGTGAGGGAAAAAAATAGAGGGTACTGTTCTCTACTTCAGGTCTTACAGCAATGATTTAAGTAGTACCTGTGGGCCCTCCTGAGAACCTAACTACTAAATATATCATGATTTCTTATGGGAAAAGAAGATTTTAATTAGAAAAACAGATTTAAGAGTGAATGTTTTGACCATAGTTCATCTTTAAATTGTTGGTTACCTACATTTTTTGCCTGATCACATAGATTTAGAGTTGAAATGGACCTTAAAAGTCCTAGGATTATAGTTCTAGATGTGGAAGGGACCTCAGTAGACAAACCCAAAATGATCTCACTTTACATATAAGGAAACTATGTCCATGTTCCCTCAGGAAGTAGTAAGTATCAAAGGTGGGATTTGAACCTAGTTCCGCTTGGACTCCAGAGTCAGTGTTCTTTTCTTGGACCCGTAATGCTGACCTCTTGGGGTGGCTGACTAAAACAGAGAGTTCAGGTTCTGTCATTTGTGATACAGGCTCAGTATGAAGTGATTCAATCAACAGAAGTGTTGCTCCAGTTCCCATTGGTCTTCATCCTATGGACTGAACAGCCACTTATAATGTGAGAGGGTCTAATTAAAAAGAATGGCAGCACAGGTGTACATGCTAGGGGTATATTTGCCAGGAGTTTCACAGACATGCTGATTAAGAAATGGCACCTACATGGTTGGTATTAATGTCTTCCTCACAGCAGGGCAAACATCTGGTTTTGTATTATTTTAATTAAAATTGGATTTTGCAAAGGGAACAGAAAAGGCAAGGCCAATAATGTTCCATTTCTCCTAAAGGGAATGGTACATATGATTTTTTTGGAAAAACTGCCTGCCACTCAATGCATATGGATATGTGCCCAAATAATTAGATTAATTTAAATAGAATGGTGTATGTGTGTGCATGTGTGTGTGTGTGTGTGTGTGTGTAAAAGAAACCATAAAAATAAATAGCTCCCATATGTCTCACTTAATGATATATTAAAAGATCTGTTCTTATGAAATGGATATCCATTTGGTACTAGAGGAACCATCTTGGCCTGTGTGGGGTCACAATCTCCAGACAGATGACAGCATGTGACCCCAGTCATGGGAACAGATAGATGTCTCGATTTTACATTACTGTTTCTTTTTCAATATATTAATTGGCATGGATAAGGGAGCTCTAGGCAGGAGATCTTTCTCGGAATTAAAAATGACCATTTGATGTGCTCCTCATTTCAAATTATCCAAAGGCAAATTTCAAGGCATTTTATAACCACTTGTCAATTCATGTTTATTTTTTTCTTGTCCTTCCAGAGAACCTCTCCTGTCATAAAGAACATCTCTCCACATCAGAGCAAACTGTATCTAATTATTGTTCAGATAAGAAAGTGAGTTATTTACTTGAGGCTATGTCAACTCTCTAGGTTTCTACCCATAAAAAAGTGATTTTTTTTTTTAATCAAAAGGAGTGGTAATCATTTTGTGCCACTGACGTTTGGGACACCCTATAGGGTATTTACCTCACACTCACCAAGAGTCAGAGACTGGATTAAAGAAATCATTGGTTTTGAGGCATTTTCCTTAATATTTATTAAAAATATTTGCTACTAATTTCATATTTTCTTTTATTCAATTTCCTCTGCTACCATTTAATTTTCCTCCAAGACTCCTTTTCCTCTCCATCCCCCCACCTGTATCTGTTCTAGGATCTACTTTGAACAGCTTCTGACCAGTTCTTTAGACTGAATTCCACTACACTGGTTCAGCTAGGAGGTTGATTCATTTCAGAGCCCATTAGTATAAGACCTGGGCTTCTGAGGCCAGACCAAGAAGACAGAAAATGTATATGTAAAGGTGGAAAATTTTTCCTGTTCTGTATTTTTCCTTTTTCATGACTCATACTTACAAAAATTAACTTGTTTGGCCGCCTAGAAGGAATTACACTAGGGAAAGTCTGGGCAGTCCTAGTTCTAGCCTTATTTGATTATGGAATATCTTATACTAAAGACCTTGGAGATCATTCTAGACCACCTTGTAGCTCAACTCAACAGGAACCACCATGACAATAGAACTGAAAAACAACAACAATAATTAACATTTATGATGTTTTAAAGGTTGCAAAGTGCTTAACATATACATATGTGTGTATGTATATATATATATATACATATATACACATCACATTATTCTATTAATAACCTGGAGAGGGGTTAGATAATTTTCCCTCTTTTGCAGTTTACAAATAAGGTAACTGAGAGAGACAGGAGGTAAGTGACTTACCCACAGTCATATAGCAAGTAAAGGTGTGGATATAAATTAAAACTCGGATCTTCTTGACAGCAGGTCCAGGCTATTTCTCAATCTGATCAATAACTATCCAGTCTTCCTTAGAGGAATTTCATTGAGTTTAAACACCCTCACTCCTAATGCAGCCTTTTTATCTTGTAGAAAGTTATATTAGAACATTTTACATTGTATAGAAGGAAAAGTTGACTCTCCCCAGCTTATAACTCTTGGTCCCAGTTCTGCCCTAATCAATCCCATTTCTTTTTAACTTTATTAAACACTGACTTTATGCAGAGCACAGGTATGAAATTTAGACAGAGGTTATTCTTGCCCTCATGAAACTAACACTACAGGAAGTGTATAAGATACAAACATTATAGTGATAATACACAATATTACTTGAAAAGAGAATCAGAGAGGCACACAAAAGGGTGCTATGAGATGGAAAGCCATTACTGACTTGAATGTGCCAAGCAGAAAAGTTTAACAACTCTCCAAATTCAACACAAAGTCAAATGACTTCTATTCTCAAGTGCAGTGAACAGAGCATCAGACCTGGAGTCAGGAAAACACATCTTCCTGGGTTCAACTCTGGCCTCAGATATTTACTAGCTGTGTGACCCTGGGCAAGTCACTTAACCCTGTTTGCCTCACTTTCTTCATCTGTGAAATCAGCTAAAGAAGGAAATGGCAAACCATTCCAGTATCTTTGTCAAGAAAGCCCCAAATGGGATCATGAAGAATCAGACGGGTCTGAAAAACAACTGAACAACAGCAAAATCTCTGCTCAGGTCTCATTGCTCCAGAAAATGAAAATCCCTTTATTCTCCCTCATTGACTCTCAATCACATTCCACACAGTGGCTCCTCCAGTCCTCTATCTCCCTACACTACACTTCCCTCTCATGTCAGGCTTCTGACTTTACTAAGAAAACAGACACCATCTGTTTTTACCTCCGGCTTTTCCTCTATGATATACCTAAAAAGCCCTTGGTTTCATTCCGTATTCTCTCTGCCTTTGCCCCAATCAGTAATAAAAAGGTAGCTTTTCAATCCCTCCCCCAGCTCATGTCTCCTGGTAACTTGCTCCTTCCACCATCCTGCTTCATCTTCAAATTTTACTTCTATACCTGCTTTTTTCCCATCTGACTCTGAAGATGCAAAGGTCTCCTGCCACCATCTTAAGCTATCATCCTATATCTTTTGTACCTTTCTTAGTTGAACACCTGGAAATATGTTTCCATTGTCTTAACTTTCTCAAGTCCCATCCATCTGTCAGGCTATCTCACTTCTGACTCTGCCACCAAACAGAAACTGCTCTTCTCACAGGGTTACAGTGAAAGCTTAATTTCTGAATTGATTATCTTTTCTCAATCTCCATTCATCTTGATTTTTCAGATTTCAACACTTGAAACTCATCTCCTCAAATATCTTTCCTCATTTGGATTGTGAGACATATATTTGTCTCTCTCAGTTCTTTCCTACATGTCTGATTACTCTTAAGTCTCCATACTCTCGTGGAATAGGAAAGGCAATAAATATTTGTATATGGCCTGCTATGTATCAGGCACTGTGATAAACTCTCTTACAAATATCTCATTGAATCCTCACAACAACCCTGGGAGGTAGTGCAATTATTTTCCCCATATCATACTTGAAGAAACCAAGGGAAATAGAGGAATAATGATAATAACAGTAATACACACATATATCTATAACTATCTATCTAATCTATCTATCTATCTAGTGTTTACTATGTGGCAGATACTATGCTAAGTGCTTTACAAATTTAATCTCATTTGGTCTACATGACAACCTTGAGAAGCAGGTGTTATTACCAAGGAAACTCAAGCAATCAGATGACTTGCCCAGGATCATATGGTTTTGTAACTGAGGCCAAATTTGAACTCGGGTCTTCCTGACTCCAGATACGGTACTGTTTTTACTGTGCCACCTAGATGCCTCAATGGAGAGATATAGGTTCAAGAAGGATTTTGGTGCATTGAGTGAATGTCAATAAACTGAAATTCTTTAGTAAGTATTTAAGAAAAATAGAGTATTTTCAGAGATAGGGTGTAAACCTATAATACCCTCTAGCTCTTAATTTTAAAAATATGTATTTAATTTTTACATCCCAATAATTTTCTTATAAATTCTTTTCTTTACTCTCTGCACACTGCCCTATACAATGAAAAAGTCAATCAAAAGAGGAGCTACATTGTCCTTGTCAATCACAATTCGCATCTTAAATCCATTTGAACTCAGGATTTCTAAGTTAAGCAACATTTTGTGTAAATTATTGTAGCCATTGTGAATGACATTCTCCTGGTTCCGCTTTATTTGCCCTGTGCCATTTCATAGGAGCTTCCCATATTTCTCCAAATTCTTCATACTTCATTTCTGTTATTCCATTATAATATTAACAGTATCCCACTACATTCATATACTCATTTGTTGAATCATTTCCCAATTAAGAAGCACCCACTTTTTGCCAGTTTCTTTTCTCGCAAAAGTACAACTCTACATATTTTGGAAACTTTAGATATTCTCCTCATGCTCCTCACTCTTCCACCCCTAGTACTTAATGTCAGGAGATAAAAAAAAATCCTCTGCATCATGCCCTTTGGTATATCAAAAACAGAATTTTGGTTAGATGTGAATCTCAAATCTGACCCAGAGAGTTAATATTCTTGTTCCTAATGTTTCCTGGCTATTTATTATAATGAGAATTAGTCAGAGTGAGCATTTAAGTTCATTGAAACAAGTCTGAAAATGTTTAATACTTAATAAAAAATAACAGTCACATAAAAGTGAATCTTTTAAGGGATCAAGTGAATGGAATTTTCTAATGAATATTTTATGATCAAAACATAACTGTGACCTAATTCTGAGTAAAAGCCCTGAGAAAGTTATTGAATATACCTGATTCCAGAAGGGTCTTTATTCTTTGTTGTGATTTACTTTTCTGTATATGGTTGAGTAATGTAGTGTAAGAGAAGACATGCTCACATCCTCAATTCTCCTAATGCTGTCAGACTTGTAAAATAAAGTCCAAACAGGGTTTGCGTTCATGTGTAAATATATAATCTTCTAACACAATTGGAAATGGCCATCATCCTTAGAGAAGACTTTTATTGATGGAAGAACTTACATTCAGAAAAAAAAATTAAGAAAGATTAAACTGCTTAACATGCTCATTGTCTGAAAGAAATTATTCTGGGATAGCTTGCTCAGGTTCTCCTGTGATAAGTTATTGGCTTCCTCCATTGACTCATGAATTTATGCTTAGCTCCTCAGGTAAGCAGGGAAATCTACTCTCTCGTCCTGCTGTTGCTTCCTATTTTTAAACTTGTTCCTCGAAAACCAAGTAGAAAAGACCTGGAGAGTCCAATAGATAGCAAGCACAATATTATTCAGCAGTGAGCTAGGGCAACTATTGGGGCGCAAATGTGATTTTAGACTGCATTAATAGAAATATGTCTAAATAAGGAAGTTCAGACTATATTTAAAGTTTAATATTCAGTGCTGGCTACCACTATTCAGAAAAGACATTAGCAATCTTGACTGTGACATTAACAGTCTTTGGGGATTAGGTGCTAGGATCAGTTAAAGGACCTGAGAATGTTTTGACTGAGAAGAAAATTATTGGGGATAGATATCATAACTTTCTTAAGATATTTGAAGCATTGTTGTGTTTAAGAAATATTATGTTTCTTCTACTGAGCCCTTCCAATGTTAGAAGTAACTGAAAGTAAGATTTCAACTCCAGCAGGTGGAGAAACTAAAAATTAGAGATGTCCAAAAAAATTAATTAGCTAACTTTGAGCATGCAAGACAAAATTTGATTTCCCCATCACAGGAGGTTTGAAAGCAGTTTCAACTTATTGGTGATGTTGTAGACCAATGGTGTCAAACTCAAGTAAAAACTGATCCCTACAGCTGCATATTGACTTAGAAAACCACAAATTCACATTGTATGTGTTTTATCATATTGTTTATTATATTAAAAACTTCCCATTACATTTTAATCTTGTTCTGGTCACCCTCAGGAGCTTTTTGGGCTATCAATTTGACAACTCCATTATAAATTGATGCTTCAGGAAAGAGCTGGGATGAAAAGATCTGATTATATTAAAAGCCATGGCACCTGAAGTAAGAATAATGTTTCTATGCCTTCCCTTCCGAAGTTATTATGGCCAAAGTTCTCTACAAACTTTAAAGTGCTAGTATGAGTCTGAGCTGTTATCATTGATATCTGGAATCACTTCATGCTCTAGTATCATTGCTTGTATTTCTCTGAACAGGAACAGAGCCAAAATGAGCAATATTTTCACCCAGGGCAAAAGACTTGAGGGTCAAAGAGTTTGGGGGGGGGTAGAACCCTGGGTGAGGAGAGTGCCTAGTGGGCAGTTGTGGTATATAGTAGCTTTGTTTTGTGCAAAGAATCATGATTCCACCCTTGTTTATACTAAGGACAGTCTAATTATAATTTATCCTATTTTTGAGAGATGTTCTCTTTTAGAATTATCTTAAAATTATACCTCAGAAAAAGATGGCAGTGATTTTATCAGTCTAACTTTCCTTACAATAAGGTGGAGCTCTAAAAGAAGGGTAACTTAATGAAAGACCAATAAATAAGCATTTATTAAGCAGCTGCTATGTACCAGGTATTGCACTAAGTTCTTGACAAATATTATTTCATTTGATCCTCCCAACAAGCCAAGGCAAGAAATGCTATCATTACCCTCATTTTACAACTGAGAAAACTGAGACAAAGATTAAGTGAATTGTCCAAGGTCACACAGCTAGCAGGTGTTTTGAGATTGGATTTGAACTCATATCTTGCTGACTATAGGCCTAGCACTCTACCCACTTTTCTACCTAGCTTTCTCTAGGTTCAAAGTATTGCAACCTAAATCAGGGGAACTAGAGTTAGATTTAAAACTGGAAAGGACTGCAGTGGCCATCTCATTCAACTTCATTTTACAATTGAGGAAACTGAGGCCCAGGAAAGCTAAGTAAGTTGCTTGAGGTCATTCTAGTAGGAAGTTTCCAACCTCCTCATTGAGGCAGCTAGGTGACACAGGGCATAGAGTGCTAGACCTAAATTCAAGTTCGTTCTCAGACACTTAGCTATGTGACCCTGGGTAAGTCACATAATCTCACTCAGTCTTAGTTTCCTCATCTAACATAGTGCACCTACATCCCAAAATTTTTGAGGGTCAAACGGTATAATATCTTAAAGTATTTTTCAAATCTTTTTGTTTAATTTTTTCAGTCATTTCTCATTCTTCATGACTCCATTTGAGGTTTCCTTGGCAACAATATTGGAATGATGTGCAATTTCCTTTCCCAGCTCATTTTGTAGATGAGGAAACTGAGGCAAACAGGGTGAAATGACTTGCTTAAGGTCACACAGCTAGTAAGTGTCTAAGGCCAAATTTGAACCCAGGAAGATGTCTTCCTGATTCCAGGCATGGCATTCTATTCACTGTGCCACCTAATTACCCTTAAAGAGCTACATAAATTCTAGCTATATAATAGTAATATTGCTATCATTATTATAGATAAGATAATTAATAATTATTATTATAGATAAGGAAATGTTGTTGTTGTCACAGATAAGCAAACAAAGTCCCAGAGAGATTAAATAATAACAATAGTTAACATTTGACTTGTCCATTGTCACATAGATGATGAATAAATAGCAGAGCTAGAATTGAAATTTGAGTTTGCCAACTTTAAATTGAGAACTTCTATCTCACTGAATTATCTTAGATTCCATCTAAGCCAAACCCTCTTTCCCATTTTTTACATGAGTAATTTAAGATCCAGAGAAATGAAGTATTTTATACTGTGTCAGGCAAGTAATTAGTAGTAGACTTAAGGTTAAGGCCCAGTTTCCCAGTTCCTGGTCTACTGCTTTTTGTATTACTCTGAATTGCCTCCTTAGTCCCTCTGAATACAGTTTTCTTTATGGTAAATGTGTTACTCAAATGCTGCCCATATATTCAATGAAAGTCATCCAATATTAATGGACTGGCCCTGGGCAAAATTGTCAATTAGACAAACCATGTATATGTCACCTCTACCTGAGTGTCTACCTTTTATCCCTTCCTTTGCTTTCTTCCCTGCCTTCCATTCTCTTTACTAACTGCAGGAAAGTTCTAAGAAACTCATTCATGCTAAAACATTCCTGGGTTAATGTTAGGAATCTTATGGAGATTTACACTTTAAAAGATGATCCCTCGAGAAGACTATGCTTAATGCTGAAGACAATCCCCATCGCCCCATATATAAATTTTGGAATCTTGTGCATTTTAATTCTGGGATGGGGAGATGTTTGGGTAGAAGGATCTTTCTGTCAATCCTCACCATGAAAGTGATTATCTACATGTGAAATGAATGACCTCAATTTACTGTTTTCTCAGATAAAACATATAAAATCTCAGACCCATTTCCACTAAGGATTAGATGTTTTCCTTTTTAATGTGCATTTTTGTACTGAGCTTGGTGCAGGAAGGGAGGCATTTTGAAAAATACAGCTTGCACTTGATGCTATAACTATATGTACAATGCACTTATCATATGACAAATATTTCTATTTGTCTGCCTTATATATGTACACATGAATGTGACTAACTCTTTAGATTAAACATTAAACTATTAATCTCAGTTTCCAAAGACTGTGAATCCTAGGTTAATTATAATTCATTTAATATATTTCATCATTTAAATTAATATAGAGTATAATAGGAACATTTATTTCAAACTAGAAGGGACTTTAAAAGTCATCTAGTTCAGCCACCTCATTTCACAGATGAAGAAGCTGAGGCACAGTGAGGTTAAATGATTTGCCCCAGGTCAGACAACCAGTTATTGTTAGAATTTGAACTCAGGACCTGTGACAACAAATCCAGCATTGTTTACACTGTGCCATGCTTCCTCCCAAAATTATACGCTGTCATAGGAATAAGTTGTCTTTAAAGTTCACTAAATACATTATTTTGCAAAAAGTGCCAAATGAATATTGCCACTTTCAGTTGTAAAGTCTGACCTTATTTGTTGTGGAGAAGCCCCCAATATAGCATGGCTGATTTGGTATGGTGAGCTCAGGTTCAGGAAGACTTGGGTTCAAATCCTACCTTGACATAATACTTGTCAGCTATATGACCTTAAGTCGCCCTCTCTGAGCCCTACTTTCAGTATCTGTAAAATTAAGATAATTAGTACTTATAACATCTACCATTTTGCTAACTTAAGCATGTAAGTTATTACTATATGATCCTATAATCAGAAGGCATCTATGGGGAGAATAGGTGGTAGAGGTGGAATGCTCAGAATCCTCATCCTTTTCTGCCCTTCCTCACAACCTTGACTTAGCACCCTTCCTCATACTCTTCATCTTCCCTTCCAAGAGGCTTTATCTACTCCTTTGTGCCAGGTCATGACCATCAGTACCTTCCATTTCTTCACTAGGGAGTTTACCCTAACATATATAGACACAGTCACACATATACACATATACACATACATACATACATCAAGGCTCTTCTGAACTACTCTATGATCATATCCCCCCTAATGTTAAGTATCTAATATATTACCTTTCTCTGACAACCTGATAACTCAAACCCATGAAATTGTGATTGCCTCTAGAAATCTTCATAAGGAATAACTTTACTTGTTGGAAATCCACTGCACTTGTGCCAACTGATGTGGAATACATCATTGGTTAAAATCATTTACCACTCTCAAATTATACTGTGAATGTCTACTTTTTCTGGGCTTAGACTTCTACACATTTACCTCATGTTTTAATTGAAGGAAATACTTGAATCATTGAGGATAGGACAAGGAAAGCCTTTGAGGTCAGCAAGTCCAAATCCCATCAATTTAGAGATAGAAAAACTAAGTAACTGTTGTTTATAAGACATTCTGTCCATTAGGATAAAATATAAATATCAATAGTATCCTCAAGAAGTCTAAACTAGAGAAAAAAAATACACAGAAAATATCTAAATAGTATTGTGCTAAGATACATGAGTGAACGGCAACATGTGGAGGGACATCCAAAGTTTTGGATAGAAATTATATTGCAAAAACCATGTGAGACCAAAATCACCAATGAGGTTACTTGTCCCTCAGCCAATTCTTTATCATCTGTGACTTGCCAGTGGAAAAATGTCTCCCCTCACCCAAATGACCGATTTGCTCTAAGGCTACCTTGGTTTCTCTCTCCTAAACACTTGTTTTGATGCCTCTTTGAACTATAAGGGTGACCTGAGATCTTCAAGGCTCTGTGAGGAAAGTACAAAGGAGGATCTTAATTGGCTGGAATGGTTTTGACTATAGACCAAATTATGGTTTCTTTATTGTCTCAAGACTTGCAAGCTACATGCAGACAGATCGGATTAATATGAATAGGAGGACCAATACAATATGGATTTTTTTTTAAGCTCCAGCAGCTCTTGAAATGTGGAAAACATGTGATCTGTGTTGGTAGAGGGAGTACTGACAACAGGGACATTGGGGATTTTTCAAAATTTCAAAATAAGAGGATAGAAAGAAATTGCCATCATATTTCAGAGAAGAACTCTATTACTTTTCTATAGTTTTTGGTAAAGACTTTCCGAAGGCAATGGGGACAATGTACCATAAAAGAGGACTAGGAGCTGGATAAGCCAAGATGGAGCTGCAAGTGAGGATATTATCCATGAGCAATGGCATATGAATAAACATGACAGATTCTGGGGCCAATGAGGTGATAGGCTTAGAGGGAGCAGAGCTATAGTTTGGGAGAAATGGAGAAATAAGTTTAGAAAGGCAAATTGAGGCCATAGTAGAATGTGCCAGGAGTGCCAGATAAAGTAGTATTAGAGATATTGTACATACTTTGATGAAATTCTATAGTCAGTGATGGACATAGAAGGGGACTTCTGAGTAGGGGGTGAGGAATGCAACAAAAGTGTATTCCTGTATTTTATATTTTATTTTCTTGTGTTGCTAATACAAGAGAATTCCTATGAGTGTGTGGCTGGAATGTTATTCAAGAGAATCACGTTAGTGAAATAGTTGGAATAAGGTTTAAATCTTTAAGTTTTTCATATAATTGTAATTGTGTAAATTTTGTAAATTCCTTTGTGCTAATTTAAGATGACTTTTGCTTTTGCTTAGCAAAGTAAAATTAAAATTTGAAATGGTCTGACTTTTTTTTGGTATATTCTTTAGAGGTTTATTCTACTGACTTGTAGAACTTTAGAACAAATAAAATCTTTTTTCGGGGGGGGGGGGGTCAGTTCACCTATGTGGAGGACTTGATAATAAAAAGGAAAAAAAGAAAAACAAAATAAAGTATTTTTATTTTATTATTATAAAACTATATAGTTATGCCTTAAATGACTACAAAATAAACATTAAAAATTTTAAAAGAGAAAAGTTAAAATGTTTTTTTTCTCTTTCATTCAAAAGCAAAGGATCATTTAAAGCTGGTTTCTTGAGAGAGAGAGACCAGAAGCAGCCCTTTTTGCTAAGCTGAATGTAATAGGTGTTCACTAGAAATGAACTTACTCCAGTTGGAATAAAAGACAGTAAATTAAGTATAGCTTAATTTCTGCCTTGGCATTCAATGAACATTCTCTTGAGGTCTGTGAATTTGTGGAAGGGTGAGTTGGAGATTGAGGAGAAAATAATATTTTCCCTGATGAGAGTTGACTCAAATTGACTTCAGAAATTCAGCCTACATTTATTAAGTCTCAAGTATGGGCAAGGCACTGTGCTAGATAAAGAGAACGTACAGAAGAGAGATGACATAATCCCTAATCTCAAGGAGTTTGTAATCTAGTAGGAGGAATATTAATGTGTGTTAATAATGTGAACAGAATAAAAATAAGAGGAGAGTGAGAAATTGGACAGGAGAGAATTGTAGCTTATTTGGGGGAATCACTGAATGGAGGAAATGCCAGTGACCAGTACAATTGAGTCCAAAATCACTGATTCTCAGAATTATGGTTAGAAAATATTTAATTATACTATCACATAATCTACATTGGTCTTTTCCAACCATCCAAAACTATTTGTGTCTTTATCAAATGCTTTGCTAAAATCTAGATAAAATATATGTTGACCCTACAGGCAGTGAAGTAATATGCCCATTTCTCCAAAACCCCTCCAACATTGGGATTTTAAATGATATTTGTATCCTTTAAGATTGAAAGACTTTTCCTAGAGGTTTCACACCAACACTTAGGTTTCTTGCATCTCTGCACATGATTGCATTAAATATATTGAGATAGGAATTTTTCATATGAGTTAGGCAAACATTACTGAAAGATTCTGATGTGCTGAGATTCCAGTTCTGTAATAGACAATTGAACAAAAGAACAATTGCCTGAAATTTCTTTGTAATGATATAACATTTAAAAAAATTACTAAAAAATTTAAATGTGTGCCTGTTGTGTAACAGACAATTCCCTATTTGCCAACCCATTTGTGTAAATTTGTTAAAGGGTAATTATGCATATATATGTATTATATATTACATATATGTATGCATATGTGTGTATATGCACATATATATGTATGTGTATGTATATATATATATATATATAAAGAGAGAGAGAAATGGTGAAAGAGAGGAGTAGACATTTTCCAGTGTAAATGTATCTTTTCATTAGGATGACGAAATAATTTCTGAGAGCAAAAGCATATGTTAGGGTGTTTTGTAGTTTCCTAATTGTAGAAATTCCTTCATCAAATAATATTCTAGTTGAGTTGAACAGCTGGCCCCAGCAGTGGTGTTCCATGGCCCAGAGGTGAATTGGGGACCCTGGATTTCTGATGACAGACTTGTTGACAGAACTTCACAAGCTCTACCATAAATTACCATGATTACAATATGGAGATTATCTTTGGGGATTCTGTAAGCTGTGTTGTAATTATTTATTATATTTCAAGCTGCTGCCAAACCAGTCTTGCTTTAACCTTCTATTTTTGTCAGACAGTACATCAGACAGTACATGAAATGGACATGTGGACATTTATTGCTCTACCATTATTCTTCCAACTGACTTGTTTCAGACAATAGGAAAAGCATTTTAAGTAGGCTCATACTGCATAGGCATGCAGGGTTCAGAATATTTATAAACCTTTAATTGCTTTAAGTGTTTTATGTTAATCATCCTGAAAGGTATGCATTAAGCTAAGGGAATAGCACATTTCCTAAAATATATTTTCAAAATGATTCCAATTTGCATAAGTTTTAGCAAAGGAACAGATGTCTTTTTAATGTTGTACCTTAGTAAAAATTTATTTAAGACAAATTGTACAAGTACATTTTCTGTATGAGTTTGACTGTTCATGCTAACCATCACAGCAGAATAGCAGAGATCACTACCATCAATGTATGGGAAAAGTCAGACTCTAGTGGAAGAAGGCCAGTACCAATTCTAAGACCAACCACAAATGTGACAAAGACACATCATAGCATAGACGAAAGAGTACTGAATTTAGGTCAGGAAGATCTGAGGACAAATCCAGTGTTAGATATTTACTAGCTGTGAGACGCTAGACAAATCACTCTTTCAGTTTTCTCATCTATGGAATGGAAATAATGATACTTGTTTTACCTGCCTGATAGAATTGTTGTAAAGCTCAAGTGAGAAAATGTATGTAAAATGCCTTAAAAACTTTAAAACATTCTGTATATGACCATGTATTGTTATTATTATTAGGAAGGAAATAAGCATTTATAAACACTTATATGTGCCAGATACCGTGCTAAGCACTTTACAAATATTATCTCATTTTATCCTCACAACTACCCTGCAAGATAAGGACTATCATGATCCCCAGTTAGGAAACTGATGAAAACAGAAGTTGTGACTTACCCAGAGTTGCAAAGCTAGTAAGTGTCTGAGGTTAGATTTTAACTCTCTATTTACAGTTCTACCTACTTGCCCAATGTAATGTACAACTGCTAGGAGATAGTAAAATTTGTATGTTGTACATATCTGTTACACATTTTCCCATTCTAATGCCACATTGTGGCATAAAAGTGACCTTAAATTCTTGAAGGTTATGCCAGCAGAACACAAGCTTTGGCAGGTCTTACCAAGCTAGAATGTGCTCAGATACTGACTCAATGACAGGAATATTTGTCCAGTGAGCACCAGGAAATGGAATCCAAAAAGTATTTGTTAGGGATGCAGTAGAGTGCAGAGGGAAAAGGCAAGTAGTACAGTGAATAGAGTATCTGGCCTGGAGTCAGTAAGATCTGAGTTCAAATGTGACCTTGGGCACTTGCTAGCTGTGTGACCGTGGGGAAGTCACTTAATCCCTATTTTCCTCATGTATGAAATGGGGATATGCTGGAGAAGGAAATGGCAAACCACTCTAATATCTTTGACAAAGTCATGGGATCACATAGAGACAGACACGAGTGAACAATTGAACATCAACAACAGTGACCTGTAGAATTCTAGATTTAAAGTCATTGACCCAGAGTTTGAATCATTGACTCTTCCGCTCACTGCCTGTATGACTTTAGGCAGGCTGTTTAACCTTCTGTGCCTCAGGTTCTTCCCTGTCAGAAAAAGGAGTTGAACTAGACACTTATGAGGTCTATGACCTTGGGATTCCATGTATCTATATGTAAGGCACTATGGCATACACTGTAAATAAAACAGCAAAGGGGAAACCCAACAAATAGAAGCTTGGCTACTTGAGTATTGTTTCCCAGCCAAAATAATTTATAAGCTCTAAAGGTATTGTTATTTACATTAGCAAAGTAAATACCCATTCAATCGTTGACCTAAGTAAATATAATAAACATACTTGTCAAAAATACATGTCTTAGAAATAGAAAACCTCAAATGTTAATCTTAAACCAAGTTTTCTACCTTATTTCCTAAAATATCATCAGTGTTTGCTACAGACACTTATCAGGATAATGTGTGTATGAAAATTTTAATTACAGTATTGGTTTTCTGGGCATAGAGTTTTAGTTTAAATATGGAGTCATAACATAAGATAATTACATATAAGCTTACACATATTCTCAGCAGGTTGAAAATCATTATCCTTCACTTATGCATTAAAGGCTTCTTTTAATATGCAGAAACTTTAATGTTAAAAATCCTATAATTTTTGAAGATCCTTGTAAATCCAAGGAAGAGACAATGTTTATTTTCTTTGGTGATTTACCCTTACTGGGAGAGAGAAAAAAAATGAGTTTTATCTTCTAGTTTGCTTGGCAATGCTTGACTCAAACTAGCTATGAAGACAAATGCTTCCAAGCAGGTTAAGCAAAAATTGCAGTGTTAAGGTATTTGCAGTTATGTGTGGCCAGAAGTAGTATAAATGATTCAACAATGTATACTAGATTCCATATCATTCTTATATATCATTGCAGCTCAATTCCCTTTTTACAAATGTCTTTACAACAAAAACACTAACCTAAAAAGGGGGGGGGCCTTCCTTTTCTTTATCTGACAGCTTGCTTAATCACATAATATTTATATAATAAAATTCTAATAAAGCAAAATAAATTCCCTAGGAGCTGGTTATAACAAGATTGGAGCTGTAGTAATTCAGTTATAATAATTTTTTCTTAAACACTAGTTGAATGAAAACTTTATAAAATGCATCCTTCTACAAAACATTAGTCTGAGAGTCAGGAAGTTTAAATGTCTGACCATTAATTAGCTATATGACCTTAAGCAAGTCACTTCGTTTTGATTCCATTTATTCGTCTAAAAAAGTAAACAATTGAACTGAATGATCTCTGTGGTCTCTTTCATTCCCTTGGGCTTTTTTTTTTACTCTTATTGAATCTTTTATAGACCATACCCATGGTTTAGAATTCTGCAAAGACCTGCGAAGTTGGGATTGGAATATGTTTTGAATCATCAGGGAAGCTTAAACTAGAAAGTACTCAAGATATAATTTAGTCAAGTTCATTTCAAAAATAAAGAAAACGAGTAGCTAAGAAATAAAGTGACCTGCCAGAATCTAGCTATGCTGGTTCCTGATAATGAGTTTCATGCTAACGAAGGATCTCTCTGCTCCTTATTGACTTTGATGCTCCTGGGAGTTTTCTTTTGGGGAATACTTTCAAGATGTGGCTGATGAATGTTCTGTCTTTTCTTTGCCCTTACGTTGTGTCTGGGCTGTTTTCTTTCATGATTTCTTGTAATATGAGATATCTAGGCTTTTTTTGTTTGTTTGTTATGACTCTCAGATAGTCTAGTGATACTTAAATTATCTCTACTTGATCTAATTTCCAGGTCAGTTGTGTTATACATACACACATATAAATATATATGAGATGTTGTATTTTTTCAATATTCCGACTTTATTTTTAAATTTTTGTGATCACATGGAATCATTAACTTCTGTTTACTCTATCCTAATTTTCAGGGAGTCTCTTACTTGGGAAAGGCTTTACAATCTTGTGTTCAGTCATTAATTCTCTTTCCAAATCTCTCCTCTATTGCTTTAACTTCTTTACTAACTCCCTCTAATTCTCTGATTTTATTTATATAATTTTAACCCTTAAAAAACAAAACCTCTCACTTCATTTCTTCTCAGAATTCTAATTGATCTTGCAGACAAAATGTGTTTTTCTTTGAGGCTTTTCTTGAAGGAATTTTTGGTGATATTCTCCTTTTCTGGATTTATGCCTTAGGTACATCAGCTCCCCTCCCCAACCTTTTTTAATTTATTCCAGATTAGGACTTTGCACACTTCTGGCAGGAATTTTGTGGCCTTGTGTGCTGCTAGCTTGTCTTATCTGATGTTCTCCTGCTGGAGTGCCAGCTTCATGACCTCCTTCTGTTCCCCAGGCTGTCTTTGAAAACCCTTCTTCAGGATTAGAAAGATTGTACTATGACCCTCTTCTACTCTATGAGTCTTTTTCTGAGATCCTGAGATACCCCTCTTCAAGGTCAGAGTGACAGCTTCGAGACCTTGCCCTTTATTTCTGTGGAAGTAGATCATAGGTTTATATTAACACTTAGCTGAGCACCTTATATATATAGTAAATTCTCAAAAGAAATTTTTGTTGAATGAATGATTTATAGAATATTAGATTTGAAAACATATTGGAAATCACTGACTTCATCCTTATTTGGCAGATGAGAAAACTGTCTGAAAGAGCTTGTGCAATTTGCACAAGGTTAAATGGCTAGTCACTGTCAGAAGGTGTAGATCTCTAGGGCAGTGTTTTCTTCCATGATGCCAGGCTTTCTACTGATTATTTTTTCTATTAGTATACACATTAATGTGGAAGAAATAGATAACCTACAGTATTCAAGCATAAGAAATCAATATTTCAGAAAGGGAAAAAAATCAATGGCAACTAAGGCTATCTTTTAATTTTATTTTTCAAATTCCCATGAAATGTCACAGTAGCTTTCATGGGCACATTGACATCATTGTATTCTTTTCTAGCTAAAACAGTTGAATTGAAAAAATGAAGTGGCTGACTGACTAGATCTTAAAAGTCAAAAGGAAATTCTTGTTTTTTTTTAAATTGCATTGATATCTTTTTTGTCACCTTCATTTTCCAATATATCCTTCCCCTAAACCTTGCAAAAAGGTATCCGTTAAAACAAAGAATGAAAAAGAGAGGTAAAAACAGTTAAGCAAAGTTAACCAGTATGTCCAAAATATCTAACATTATTTCTGGTGTTCCAAATTCATAGACAACCCCCCTCATCTGAAAAAAAAAATGTAGGAAGGTGCTTTATCATATCTATTCTTTGGGATAAAGCTTACTCATTATAATTTCACAGCATTTAGTTTTAAATGATTTGTCATTGCTCTTTCTGTTGACATCATTGTAGCATATATAGGTGTATGTAAATATATAGGTGTATGTAAATATATATGTGTGTGCATACATGTATATAGAGGGTGAGAAAGAGGAAGGAGAAGAGAAGAGAGAGGGAGAGATAAGAGACTGTTCTTGTTTATGTTTACTTGACTTTGAATAAATTTATCTTTTCTCATAATCATGCTTGTAGAAATCTTGAAAGTACAAAACCATTAATATATGTTATTTTAGGAATTATAAAAGTTATTTACATTGGAAAAGTATCCATCACTGAAATCCTTTAAAATAGAATTCAGTTTGTGAAAATTCAAATTACACAACTGTGTAGGAAAACTCATTAGAACAAAAAAAGATACCCCCCCCTTTGGCATGTTATATGAGAAACAAAAAGATGAATTTGTCATTAGATAAAGAAATATGGAAATAGCACTTTCTTCTGGTCACTTTACCTGGTTATAATTTGAGGAAATTAACTCCCTATGTAGCCCCTCAGGGCAGGTCTGATTTGGAGGCAATCCTAAAAGAAAGTGTTATATATTATCATTGAAAAATTTACAAGTTGTGCCTGTTCTCAAATTTTTCTTCACTCATCTGCAACAGTTCTATCCTCTCCTCTTATCTGACTTGAGATTTTCAATAATAGAATATATGATAATGTGAAAAAAACACATTTCTTCTTACCAAATAACTACTTACACTTTCTTATGCACTTATGATCTATTTTATATTAATATTTCTTCCATACTAACATGGATATTTCTTTTTTTTTAAGCAATAGGGATTAAGTAACTTGCTCAAGGTTGCATGGCCAGTTATTTCTGGGTGTGGTGCTGAGTATCTGAACCTGGGATTCAATCTCCAGGTCTTCCCAACACTAGAGCCGGTACTCTTACTCACTGAGCCACCTGGCTGCCCCTAACATGGAAAATTCTTGAAGGCAAATTAGCAATCATCTACCAAACTCCTTATTTTATATGATTACATTATTAGTATAATTCTTATGACTACTTTTGTATCTCCCCATAGGAATACATGGATTCAAATAAATATATTGAACATTTGCTGACACAGTTGGAGGAACAACATCGGAATCTCTGGAGGTAAGTTGAATTAATATCCTATTTGACTTCTGTGGTAATGTTTATCTTGTGTTTATCTTTATTTGAAATATAATACACCTTTTTCCTCCAGAGAAAAACAGCCATAGTTGAACCTATTTTTGGAGCTGAGGTAGAAAATATTACTCACTTACAATATGACTATACTATTAAAATTTGTTTTCCTTGAATCCATATGCATGGGTTGGTCATGAGTACAATTATAGCATGAAGTAGTCAGAATGGACCACAGTATTCACCTTGTCCAGGATGATCCAGGGGAAAAAAGCCACTGACTCTAGAATCTAAGTTCTTTACTTTAATCTTACTCCTGATGTGTTTCTATCTGTGTGACTTTGTTCATGTTCAATTACTTTTAGTTATGTCTCACTCTTCATGACTTGAAGCCAATTGACCTTCTTTGGCATCATTTTTCTCACTTGTATAATGAGGAGTTAGACTTCATAGCCTCTGTGGTCCCTCCTAGCTCTACCTCTATGATCCTTCAATTTGACAAATGAGGAAACTGAGTTGTAGAGAGCTGAAGTGACCTATCTAGAAACCTCTGTTCTGGGCATTTCAAAAGTAGATGACGTTTTCTTCAATTTTTTTCCACCATCAACAACTTCTTGAGATTTTTTTTTTTATGGCTCTTCCATCACAGGTAGCTTTATTTTGACCAGAACTGGGACTTTAATCTTTGTATGGAGCTTTAGCAATGCAGATCTGCTCCTCGCTGTAATTATATTTTTTGAGAGTTGCCTGAGATACTGAGAGCTGGAGTGACTTTTCCAAGGTGACACAATCCATATGTACCACTAACAAGTTGTCCTTGTGCTTTCATGAATTGAGTGTCAGCATTCTATCCACTCCACCATCCTTCCTCTTATATAACCATTTTGAAATGTTTCTTGCACTGATTTTTTTTTAGTCTATGCATGTTAGAATAGTTTTTTTTTCAAATGCTTTATTAACTTCTCATTTACATTATTCATTTCTGCCAGATTTTGAGTTACAAATTTTCTCCCCGTTTTTCCCCTATCCACCCCCCCAAAAGAGCAGTCCCACAGGACATCCCCTCCTCCAGTCTGCTCTCTCCCATATTTTCTCCCATACCCCTTTCGACTTTTCCAGTGGATCTCTATGCCCCAGTGCCTGTATATCTTATTTCCCAATTACATGTAAAATAGTATTGATAATAGTATGTACATATATATATGTATATATATATATATATATATATATATATATTTAAATATTTGATTTTAAAACTTTGACTTCCAGATTGATTCCCTTCCTCCCTTGTCACCCACCCTTACTGGGAAGATAAGCAGTTCATCAGTATAGGTTGTACATTTGTGGCTAATGCAAAACAATAACATAGTAGATATATTATAAAAGACTGAATATATTTCCCTCCCTCCTATCCCACCTCCCACTTGTTCTATTCTCTACTTTGATCCCCTCCCTTTTCAAAAGTGGGTGCTTCCAACTTCCCTCCCCCCCAGCCTGCCCTCCCTTCCATCATCCTCCTTCTCATTCCCTTCCCCCCCTACTCTCCTGGAGGGTGAGATACACTATTTAGTGTGTATTTCATTCCCTCCTCAAGCCAAATTCAATGATAATAAGTTTGACCCATTCCCTTTTGCCTTCCTATTCTTCCCCTCCATTGTAACCATTTCCCCTTGCCTCTTCTGTATGAGATAGTTTACCCCATTTTTCTCTCCCCATCTCCTCTCATTATATTCCTCTCTGACCTCTTAATTTCACCTGTTAAATTTGTCCTGTGCCCTCTATCTATGTATACCTGTAAACATATATACACTCATTCACATATGTATTCATATGCCCATATACCCTCATATATAGACATATATATTCCCTTCAACTACTGAGAAAAGTTTCATAAGTTACAATTATTGTTTTTCCATGTAGGAATTTTAATAGTTCAACTTTGATAAGTTCCTTATGATTTCTTTTCCCTGTTTACCTTCTCATGCTTCTCTTGCTTCTTGTATCTGAATGTCAAATTTTCTGTTCAACTGTTTTTTTCAGCAAGAATGCTTGAAAGTCCTCTATTCCACTGAATGACCATGTTTTTCCCTGAAACATGATACTCAGTTTTGCTGGGTAGATGACTCTTGGTTTTAATCCCAGCTCCTTTGCCCTCTGCAATATCATATTCCAAGCCCTTCGATCCCTCAGTGTAGAAGCTGCCAGATCCTGGGTTATTCTGATTGTGTTTCCACAATATTCAAATTGTTTCTTCCTGGCTGCTCGGAATATTCTCTCCTTCATCTGGGAATTCTTGAACCTGACTATAATATTCCTAGGAGTTTTCTTTTTGGGATCTTTTTCAGGAGGTGATCAGTGGATTCTTTCAACCTCTATTTTGCCCTCTGATTCTAAAACATCAGAGCAGTTTTCTTTGAGAACTTCCTGGAGCATGATTTCTAGGTTCTTACTTTGATCATGGCTTTCAGGTAGTCCAATAATTTTTAAATGATCTCTCCTGGATCTATTTTCCAGGTCAGTGGTTTTTCCCATGAGATATTTCACATTGCCTTCTATTCTTTCATTTGTTTGGATCTGTTTAACAGCATATTGCTTTCTCATAAAGTCATTAGCTTCCATTTGCTCCAGTCTAATTCTGAAGCCATGATTCTCCTCATTGAGCTTTTGAGATTCTTTTTCCATCTGGCAAATTAGACTTTTTAAGGCTTTCTTCTCCTCATTGCCTTTTTGAGCCTCTTTTGCCATCTGAGTCAGTCTGTTTTTTAAAGTGTTATTTTCCTCAGTCAGGCTGTTGACTCTCATTTCATAATTTTCTTACATTATTCTCATTTATCTTCCCAATTTTTCCTCCACTTCTCTTATCTCTTTCTTAAGGTCCTCTATGGCCCGTAACCAGCTCATATTTTCCTTTGAAGCTTTTGGTGCAGGAGTTCTGACTTCACTGTCTTCTTCCTGTTCCATGCTTCGCTCCTTTTTGTCCCCAAAATAGGAGTGTAATGTTGGAATCTTCTGTCTGCTTTGTTTCCTTTGCCTGGTTATGTCGCCCCTCAGTCATTTGACCCCTGGGCTTTTTGCCACACTAGGATTCTGCCACCAGACAGGGGAGCTTTCATCCCAAATGCTGGGGTTTTCTCAGCTGCCAGAGGTATTAGATGGGTACCCTCTCTCAGGTCTCCACATGCTCTGGCAAGGTGGACACAGACCCCAGGACCTCCACCCTAGACTGCAATCCAGATCCAAGCAGGTTTAAAGCAAGAGTGATTACCCCTCTAAATCAGTGGCTTCTTGGCCCGGGGGCAAAATACATGCACTCCCACTTACTGGTCCCAAAGTCCAGACTGCACTGACCTCTCACTTTGTCCTTTACATCTGTGTGTTGTTAAATGTGTAAAGGGCCACAGCTGCTGCTGATATGGAGTCCCTCTGGCCATGGCTGGTCAGGCCCACCCTGGGGATGAAGCCTTGGATTGGGGCTGGGCTCGGCTCCCAGAGCGCTGTGCTGGCTGATTCCTGCTGGCCTGCCGGGCTGTCCTCAGTAGGAGGTTAGCTTCTCTGTGTCATTTTGTGGTTTCTGCAGCTCCAAAGTTTGTTTAGAGTCCCCTTTTTACATGAATTGGGGGAGGTGGAAACAGGAGCAGCAGGGAGGACCTGCTTCTACTCAGCCATCTTGGCTCTGACCTAGAATAGTTATTTTAAGAGAAAATATGTTTTCATGATTATGTGATTTTAATTTTTAGAAAGAGGATATTGATTACAGTTAAGGACACAGAATATATTTGGGGACATAAAATAATCAGCATTAGATTCCCAAGTCTGGAAGTATCTCACAGGACTCCAAAAACAGATGGAGCTTGTGCTGTAAGGGCAGAGAAACTGGCTGTGAAATCACAGTCTAAAGCCTTGGGTCAATATGGCCATGCCGGGTTCAGGTAGCTGCTGTGACATTGATCATTCAATTTTCTGAACTCCTATAGCACTCACCATCTTAACTGCATAAGTTAAAATCACCTAATTATACGGTGCCAGGGATTATAGGCATTGTTTCATTTATTGGTATTATCTCTCCAACAAGGCTGTAAACTGTCTAAGAGCAAGGATTGGGCCTTTTATTTTTTGTTACAACTCTCCCTCTCCCAGAAACATGCACAGGACTGAATACAGTGTAAATGTATCCAAATTGGATATTTGTCATTATGTCAGGTATTATCATTTCTACTTTGTATACCAGTTAGGCATTTAAATAACTCCCCAAAATAATCTAGTAAAATGAGTAATATAATAATGTAATAACTAGTAAGAGAATACTGCCTAAAATACACTCTATCAGCTCTTTTCTTCTGTTGCATTGCTATTTTTAACTTAAAGAATTGTCTTTTATCATAAGAGACAATATGTTGTCACTTCTTATACAGAAATTATGTGTTTATATGTATACCCAAACACATATATGTGTGTGTCAGTCTAGTTTATTCCCAACTAAACAAAAACAAGAAAAATACATTGAAGGAGTGCTATATTATATACACATATGTGTATATATCTTCATATGGATGTGTGCACATGTATACACATATGTATACATCTGTATGCATACATATATAGCACTTCTCCAATGTATTAATATTATTTTTGTTTTTTGAAAAAAAAATCACTAGACAGTGAGCCAGAAGATCTCATTTCTAATCTTGGTTTTGCCTCCTCCCTAGCTGTTTAACCTTAGACGTTTTTGTTGCTTAGTTACATACATACATATATACATGTATATATATGTATTTGTATATGTATATACCTAGATATACTTTATAAACAACAAAATAGAGAAGGGATTGAACAAGATGATCATTGAGGTTCTTTCTAGTGCTAAAGTTCCATAACTGAAAGAATTTTAACATAGTATGTTATTAATTGAGATCCCATTGGCTTTTAGATTACCTTGTAGATATCCCTCTTGGTTTCTAGTATATATGATTTGGCTCATACCATCCAGCAATAGATTAATTTTGTGGCTTGGTGTACTATGTTAATTAAATCAACAAAATTATTTTATGGTCATATGATTTAATTATATCTTCCACTGATTTTTTGGTTTTTATACATTTTAAAGAATTTGTTGCCATCAATATTTGCATGTTTGTATCATTTGTGGTGTATATGGCATTTTTCACTGATCTATCAACAAGCACTTATTAAACACCTACTCTGTGCTAGGAACTGTTCTAGGCACTAGAGAGTCAAAGACAGAGTGGAATAAATATTTTCTCAAGTGGGAATTTTTATTTTTATGTTCTTTTCAACATAAAATGGGGTTTTTTGGCCACAGGAACCACACAAAACTAATTTTTAAAAAGTCTTGTTAGATATAAGGGGGAAAGTGAGCATATCTTTGATCTAATTTTGATATTTAATAAATATTCAATTGGATTTTTAATAGAAAAAAAATTGAAATAGAGAAAAACTATGTTTTTGAGTTGCTTGAAATAACCCAAATGACCCTTTTTGTTCTCGGGCATATGATTAAATTAAAATCTCATTTCAGACATGCACTTAACCTCATTTAAAACAATAGCTCAGATCTTTGTGTGTAATAACTCCATTTTTGCTTCAGAAATGGAATTACTACAATAGGGAAAATGAAGTTTTATATGTTGTAGTAGCGGACAGCAGAAATAAGCCCTATCTGAATAGCAATAGAGGGCAATTATGATATTTGAATACTTTAAAAAACCATCAACGAGCAAATGGAAATTGGTAGTATTGAAAATAAAATGAAAACCAATAATACCAGATTTATATACTATTTACCGAATCATGAAATTACATTTAATTATATTTTGCAAACAGTACTCAACTTGACTGACTTAAAGAAATGCATATTATGATTGTTTTAATTGTATCATTATTAGAACTGTAACAAAATTGCTTTTGGTGAATGATAACAGTATGGTGAATGGTAACAGTGAGCAGTATGGAAAATCTTTTCTCAATTGGAATAGATGTCTAGAATACTTTTTTTCATGACTAAGGATGGAATCTTCAATCTGCACAGGATCATGAGAATAGCCAGTCACATGCTTGAACATAATTTGATTTTTTGTAATTAGACCCATGTTCCAGAAAACCAGTATATTCCAGTGGTCTGACTTTATCATATTATGTGGATAATTGTGGATGCTATCATTTTTGCCTAGAGTGAGTGGGACATGCAGGGCCTTATACCTTCCATCTATTCTAAAGCAGTTAATGACTTTAAAAAAATGGAATCTATAAATGCTGACAAAAACTGACAATGTAGCTTTTCCATTGTTAATTACAAATCAGCATGAACTTATGACCACCAGTTTGGATGGCAAAAAACAAAAGCATGGCACACATATATCATATCCTCATTGTTATACATAGAATCACAAGAAAACTGGGTTAGTAGCAGAAATTTAGTTGCAGGGATTTGAAATTTCCTTCCTTATTTTGCAGTGCTTAATAGGATTTACTTCATATGGCATTACCATATGTTATACAACAAAGAAATATGCTGTTGTAATCGCAGTCTTGAGATGACTAGCTATTCTGCAGTAATGTTGAGTTTTTGACCATGATAGGCATATAACCAAAGATTTAAAAAAAAAAAGAACTTGTAGAGATCAAATATAGTTGACTGTCAATGGGTATGCATCTAAGACTGACTGATTTTACTGACAACAACAAATTCCCTTCAAAAGGAAAATGGGGGATTCATCTGGACCATTGAAAGAGTAGAAGCCAAGTTCAGAAGGTTATCCAGAGGTTGGCTGGAAGCTCACTTGTTTTTATTGTGTTCTTTCTCTCTCTGATGCATAATAAGAAATTTGCAGAATCATATGAGATTATTGTAATTGTCTGCATTTATATGCTTAAGAATGGGAAGTTAGAAGAGAGAAAAGGGACTTTCCCCTTCCTCCCACCCTTGTTATTTTTTTATATCATCTGATACTTTGCAATTTTACTAAATATATCTGTGAGTGACAAGACAAATTGAAAAGAAACAGTAGCTCAGAGCTTCATTGTCTTAACATATGACAGGTATCTTTATCCACGTGCAACCTTAAATTAAGTGTTTAGAAGAACAAACACTTGAAAATATAAACAACGTACATTTGACAACTGGAATTAAATCTTGCTTTCTATCATGTGTATTATTATATGAGTGTGCTTTGTGTTGCCCTTTATCATTCATTTATACTACAAAATGTTTATGTAAGATAAAGATACCTATGTGTGTAATTTTAGTTTCTTGTGGCTTTAAATAATACATAATTAAAATAATGTGAATTTTAACAGTTCTCTGACTTTGTTTCTTATAAAACTTCTAGTGTCAAAAGTATTAATTTCATATTCTCATCTCAAAGAAGAGAAAGTATAAATCACCTTGGACAAAGGAAGTTACAACCAAAAAGAAATTAAATAATTGGGTTAAATCACGGGGTGTATATTGCTAATAAAAATAATACATGTAACCCAAACTCCTCCTTGGATCAGAATTCCTGAGATTGATTGTCTATATTTTTTTTCAAAAGGGTTGAAAAGGTGAAATAATACTTTTTTGGCTAGTTTATCTGGTTATAATTTGAAGATTTATATAGAGATTATTTTTGATTTATTTATTATTTATAGAGATTATTATTTATATATAAGAGACTATAGAGTCTCTTAGGGCTGGCCTGATTTAGAGGTGACTCTAAAGAGAAAGTTATGTATTATCATTGAAACACCTCACAATTTTACCTGTCCCCAAATAATCTCGTTACTCATCTGCCACAGTTCTATCCTCTCCTCTTATCTGCCTTAAAGTTTCCAATAATGGAGGCATCTCTTTGGGACAGCCAAGAGAGATAGGGATCATTGTCTCTAGAAGGTTTCCATTCAGATGTTCACATCTTCCAAAGGCAAGGCTGGAGGGAAGGAAGACAGAGAAAAGAGAGAGAAAGGAAGAGAGGGGGAGGGAAGAAGAAAAAGAGTGAGAAGAAGGAAAGGGGAAAGGGAAGCGAAGAGAGGGAGAGGGAGGGGGGAGGAAAAGTGAGGGGGGAGAGAGAGAGACAGACAGACAGACAGACAGACAGACATTCCCTTTAATATTGTAGCACAGATTGTTCATATAAGGATGGATCACCTTCAGAGAAGTTGAGAATTAGAGCCAGAAAAGGGTAGGAGGAGACAAATTTTAAAGCAGAACAAGTAAGGAACAATATTGAGAAAGCAGACAAATTTTAAATGGCAGAGGATCAGAGAGACCTCAGAAATAGTGATCTAAGTGGTTTCTATAGTTGGTGGTGAGGTTGCTGTATAGCAGTAGGGGTATACAAGGCAATCAATGTTGAAGATGGTAGTGGGTGAGAGTGGGGAAGAATTTGGGATAAATTGCCTAAAGGGAAAGTAGGTAGGTGCAGAAAATGAACTTGACCTACTGCATAATTTTTCTAGCAGCAGCCCTTCCCATCCCTCCCCAAGCCACCCCTCAGGACTAACTCCATACAAAGAATCTAGAAGCATTAATTTCTTTCTATGAGAATTAAGATAAGGTACTATCTCTTTAGTGTCCCTAAGGAGGTAACTAATGATTCCCTGCATCCCCAAAGGAAGTTAGATTGTAAAATGTAAAGCATTTATAGATTCTTATATAATTATAAAGCATTTATACATTCTTAGATAAAAGGAGTAACAGGCCCTTCTAATGTTCCTTTCAGCTCAAAACTTAGATCATACTGGGTTTTTTTCCCCACAGAGGTCTTAAAATAGCAACTTTCATTGATGCCCTAAGCCATGCGTTTGCTTATGAATATATAGGAAGAAATAGAAAAAAAAAAACAGTCACCCAGAGTGATTTATTTGTATTCCTTCTCATGCCATTGTCCAAACATCCTCTGCCTGAAATATGCATATTTTGCTGCAGTGTATAAAGTGATTCAAACTGTTTGTTATCATGAACAGAGCAAACTTGGAGTAGTTGTAATTTGAAAAATTATACACACTAGTGATGAACCCATTCATTTTCTACATTGTTTTGATATATTTAGCAATCCTTCGGTGAAACTATTGGGCCAAGTCTTGGAGGACTCATCCAATTTGAAGATTCTCTGAGTCTAAGAAATAGATGAAATACTTTACAATTTTAGCAATTTTAAGTGCAGTGTTCTGCTTAGGGAGAAAAACACCCTTGTTTTATATGCTGTCCAGCATAGATTAATTCTTCCAAAACCAAGGCTTTGGAAAGAAATATCATGAATTTACAACATAGGCTTTCTTCAGTGAAGCCCAGTCTTTTTTTTAAGTACAGATTTTTAAACATCCTGATTTGTATATTACCCATACATCTCAAGTGTTAGCATATCTTTATCCTCAAAGGGTCAATACATCCTGATGAAGGAGGTACCGGTAGCAAGTATTGAGCAGGTTGCCTTTGCTGTAATCATACACTTCCCTTGGGAGCTATAGTTGGTAATAAGTAAAATTATTCTGCACAAATTCTTAATGGTGGACACAGATTAAAATAACAACTGAGATTTGTTTTTTTAACTCTTAGGAGAATAAAAGAGTCAGCTTTGGGGAATAAAAATGTAGCAAACAAATGGGGAGTTTGATGCTCTGTAATAGAAATAAAAATGCTGGCGGGGGGGGGCTACTTTATTTGATGCCAACACAAACTCACTGTTTTCCTCTCTGCCCATTCCTTGATAGTTGAACATCAGAGATCTATCAGAGGAGATAGAGGTTATTTGGCATCTATTATGTTTACCTCATTTTAATCCTGACTCAGTTTTTCTAAATTGTAGTTATAGCCTTAGGCAAGTTCAATTAAATGGGACTTCCTTGAAAGCTCATCTTCAGTGACCCATAATCTGTTATTACAAAGAGTCACATTCCCCAGCCCCCCAACCAGGATAAGTACCCTAGCTCTAAAACTGTGCCTTCCTGTCAGGAAAAAAAAAGAATAAATCAGTGCTCTTAGAATGGGGTGTTACCATAGGCTTCAGTAGTCATGACTCAGTAATCCCTTGACATTGAGAAACCAAGTATGAACTGTAGTTAAAAACCCAAACAATACTGTACATTGACATCACACACTTAAAGGAGGATATTATTAAAACCACTTCTGATGGGTAATAAGCCACTGATTAAGTAATATCACTCCCTTGTGTGTGATTCCACTGGCCATTGAAACAAAAGAGGGGCTATAATAGGATACAATTCCCTGAATTGAGTGCACACAACAGAGCCACCCTGTCTCAACTGAGACACTGAACCTGCAATTTTAGGAAAGACATACCGCTATGATCCATGGATATTTCAAGATGAAGAATTAACTTCCTGGAGAAAAGCCATAGAGATAATATATTAAATTTTCATAATTACAAACAAGTCAACATAAATTTGACATTGAATAGGGCAGTTTAGAGCCCCTGATATGCAAAAAAAAGGCAATACTAGTAGGTTATTCCCAAAGGGAACCATCTTATTTCTATTCATTATAACTTAGGTGAACATGAGAGAGATTTCAAGATTCATGATGAATGTCTGCCCTGGTAATGCACAAGGTAAAGGTTTTTGTTTTTTTGGGGGGGAGGGGTTTTGCTCACAATTTGCAGATGTTTTACGTTGTTGGATAACACAGCAGAACAGGTATAAACATGCATGCACACACATACTTATGTAAACACATACAACATATACAAATGCACATATAATCTTGCCCTGTCCCCCCCAAGAACCCCAAAATAAGTAGATATCACTAAGCACTTCCAGGAAAGGAAGTAGAGCTTCCCCATACCCATGGAATCAAAGATAACTATGCCAACATTGTGAGAAAAATCAATCATCCCCTTAATATTTTTCAAATGTCTACTATTTATAAGATTGTACTGTAGTAGGCACTGTAAAGAACACAAAGAAATATAAGACAGAGTCCCTGTACTTAACGAATTTACAATCTATTCGGAAAGAGAATAAATTCAAAATTAAGTAACAAGTATAAATTAAGTAAATTTGTGTGAGAAGAGGTAGCAGCAAGTAGTACATAATGAAGTGCCAAGTGAGTGGTATAGAAAATACACACTAATGAAGGTGGAAGATGGGGAGCTTTGGAGTGGGAAGCCTTTCTGAATGTGGTTGTGTTTTAAATGACTGGAATTTTGAGATGAAAAGGAAAAGAAAGAAAATTACAGATCAGCAGAAAAGAATGGATGAAAAAAGTAATGATCTGGGCAAGGACACAGAGATAGGAAAGTACAAGGTTTGTGAAGGGAAAGGAAATAGATTAGAGAAGAGGAATTGTGTAGAGGATGCTGGAAAATAAAACAAAATGAGAAAAATGATTAGTTAAACAAGCAATGAAAATACTATCTATTCTTACAGTTTCCAGATACTCAATTTAATGTATTAGTTTTGCTTTGCCTCATCATCATCATCATCATAGTCACTGCCATCAAATCCTGGATCATAAATATATAGCTGGGAGGTTCTTTTTTTTTTTTTACAGCAATTGGGGTTAAGTAACTTGCTCAAGGTTACATGGCCAGGTGTTTCTGGGTGGATGCTAAGTGTCTGTGCCCGGATTGGATCGCCAGGTCATCCTGACACTGGGGCAGGTGCTCTTACTCTCTGTGCTACCTGGCCACCCCAGTTTTTTTTTTTAAGCAATCAGGGTTAAGTAACTTGCTCAAGTTTACACGGCCAGTTATTTCTGGGTGTGGTGCTAAGTATCAGAGCCTGGATTCGATCCCAGGTCATCCCAACTCTGGGGCCGGTGCTCTTACTCACTGAGCCACCTGGCCACCCCTAAGCAATTGGGGTTAAGTAACTTGCTGAAGGTTACATGGCCAGGGGTTTCTGGGTGGGTACTGTGTCTGAGCCCGGATTTGATTCCAGGTTATCCCGACTCTGGGGCCGGTGCTCTTACTTGCTGTGCTACCTGGCCTCCCCTTGGGAGGTTCTTTAGAGAAAATGTCCAAACTCTACCCTCCCTTACTCTTTTGAGTACATTATTTAGAAATGAGTTATCTGAGACCCTCAGATATTAGATGACTTGGCCAGACTTATACAACTAAGGTAACAGAGTTGATATTCAAATCTATGTAATTTGATTTATCATTATCAACAGATGATTTCATGTAGTGTCTATTATAAACAAGTAATATATTAAGCTATCTTATGGTAAAGAAAAAACCAGGATCAATAAAAGACATACTTTCTTCTTAGCCTTAAAAATTCAGTACACAGAAAATGATAGACTTAACATGAGCCAGCAAATGAGAATTCCTCACCTCTAGTATCCATGGTCTTTTTTGGAGTTCCCACAATTTGACAGATAAAAACCTATCTCCATTTGAAATAATAGAAGGAATTTGTATGTCATTCCACCAGTTCAAAGAGTTTAGAATTTGTTATTAGAAGCATTTAGCACATCATTCTTTTCATAAGCATTGATTAAAAATGTACTGGGGATCTTAAATAATGCAAATGAGGAAAGAGACAAAGATGTCACTCTTAAGGAACTGGTGCTCCCTAATTATGATTAGGCCATGCCAATATGATAAAATGATATCAAAATTAATTTATAGATTTGATGCTTTAACACTCAAATTATCTAGAAAATACTTTATAGAATTAAATTTAATAACAAAGTTCATTTGAACAAATACAAGGTTTAGAATCTTGAAGGAAATGTTGAGAATAACAAATGGGCATAGTATTACTAGATCTTTACTATATTACAGTAGAATAGTTATTAAAATTATTTGATCTTCATTAAAATCAGGAAATAGATCAATAGAAAAGATTACATAAAGGAAAAAAAAAACAGTGTGTAGAACCCATATCAGATTACAAGATGTTTTTGGGTGGGAGGGGGAGAAAATTTAAAATTTATGGAAGTGAAAATGTTGAAAACTAGAAATAAATAAGTTAATAATAAAAGAAGAAACAGAATTAAATCATAACAGAAACTCAGCATGCAATTAACCCAAGAACATAAATTGTTGACTGAAAGACAAAACATTTCTGGAAAGACCTTTTGGGAAAACTAGACAGCATTTGGCAAAACTTTAGCTTAGAACAGCATCTTACACTTTTTACCACAATTATCAGAAAATGAATATTCAATTTGAAATAACAGGTCATACTATTTTTTAAAATAGAGAATGTTATTCTCCAAAAATAGATCTTTTTCATAACTGTACCTAGGGGGAGTATCCTTAGCTAAACAAAAGAGAGAGTAAGAATTAAATATAAAAATCAAACACTTTGACTTTTTTTGTAAAATTAATCTTTTTCACAGTTAAAATCAATGAAAAAAGGGGTGGCCAGGTAGCACAGCCAGTAAGAGCACCGGCCCCAGTGTCAGGATGACCTGGGGATCGAATCCAGGTTCAGCCACTTAGCATCCACCCAGAAACACCTGGCCTTGTAACCTTGAGCAAGTTACTTAACCCCAATTGTTTAGGGGCAGCCAGGTGGCTCAGTGAGTTAAGAGCACCGGCCCCAGATTCGGGATGACCTGGGATTGAATCCCGGGCTCAGATACTCAGCACCACACCCAGAAATAACTGGCCATGTAACCTTGAGCAAGTTACTTAACCCCATTTGCTTAAAAAAAATTCAATGAAAAAATATAGAAGTGAAAATGTAGTGTGGAAAAATATTTGCATCAAAAACCACCTATAAAAATTTGATATCTATAATACATGTTCTAGCATACTGGCCAGAGGAAACTTCTTGGTTGAGGCCACAGGCTGACAACTTGTGTCAACTAATCTGTGAACTTTATCTGCCCTGGGTTCATTGATCTGGGGATCCCTGACTATGTTAGGAAAATTGGCTCCCCCAAGTGTTTCATTCCACTGTATCCTGGATCCCTAAGGAACAAATCTATCTTCGACTCTACTCAAAGAAACCTGCTACAAATGGGGAAGTAAATAAAGTATTCAATAAACAATATAAATCAGGTGTGGAAAAGATAGTTATTTTCATACAGAAAAGGGAATGCTGCACAGTCTTAAAATGATTAGAATAGAATCTGGTAAGTTTTAACTACTTGTATAGTCAGTCATTTGGGAGCCTAATATTCAAACCTTTATCAGATGCAAATAGTTTCATTTCAAAGCTTCTTATCATTTCTATACTTCACTTCCACTAAGCACAGTCTGATTAAACACCCAGTGGGATTGTCTTTTAGAGGTATTCTTCTATGATACTGATGCTTGTTATGAGACTGATCCTACTACTTAGGCTGCCACTGCATATGCTCCATAGATACTGTCATTGTGCTGGCATTCACAGGCTTTTCAGGACTTTTTAATATGACAAGGTGGATGCTAGAGGGAAAAGTGACAGAGACACAGAGACAGACAGAAACTGAGACAGACAGATAAGGATACACAAAGAGACAGAGAGGCAGGGGCTGGGTGGGGTGGAGGAGGGTGGAGGCAGGAGTCAGGTGGTTGAGTTAATTTATAAGGAAGTATAAGTTACCCAGAAGGATCTGGATCTTCCATTATACACAGATAAGGAAGAACCCTTCCTTCCTCTAATTCTAACTCAAATAATATCTTGTCTTCTCATTGGCAGCCTATTTAACATTGTAGACTATAGATATAGGCTTCAAATCACTGATAGGAAGAGAAATACATAGAGATTTGCTGGATAGAAGCTCTCTTTCCTACCAAGGTGTCACACCCCAAAATACACAGAGGATGTTCACACATGCCAAAGCATTTTATACAGCCCTCAAGGGGCAGGCAGATAATATATGTAGATGGTTGGAAACAGAGTTAGGAATAGTCCATAACCATTACTCAAATGTTTTAAAGGGGTACCAGAGGGTGGTGCTACATGTGAAAAATAACATGAAGCTATAACACTAAAAGGAATTTCCCCAACAGATGTCATCCAAAGATATAATAGTTTTGTTAAGCATTACAAATTAAAAATAACCACATGGAGCCAGACTCCAAATCCCTAATAATAAAATAAATGCAAATAAAGACAACTCTGAGACTTCATCTTATGCTCTGTACATTAATTAGGATGTCATATATTAGAAACAGTTTTGGAGGGATTGTGGGAAGATGAGCACAATAATGTACAGTGATTAGAACTGTGAAGTGGTTTAATAATTTTGTATATCACCTTGGAATTACATAAGAAAAGTGACCAATCTGACCGTGCTCTTTGATCCACAGATCCCATTAGTAGGCATGTATCTCAAATTATTCGCAAGAACACTTTTTGTGCTCATAAGAAACTGGAAGCAATATGGCTGTCCATTGATTTGGGAATGACTAGAAAAATAAACTGTATTATATGAACATACTGGAATATTATTAAACATTAAGAAATGATGACTATGAGAAATTCAAAATAAAAGAGAAAGATTTTGTAAGACCTGATACAGAACCAAGAAAACAGTATTCACAATGACTACATATAAATTAAAACACTGGAGAAGAGGAGTTAAACTGTGAGTAACTGAAAAACCATTAATCATTAGAGAAAATAGAAATTAAAACATATCTTTTGATTCACAGCAGAGAGGTGCGGGACTATTAGGACAGAATATGGCCAAATATGTTATCATTGTATCAGATATATTTTCTGAATTTTCTTTGTCACAAGGGGAAAAGGTTCAGTCTGGAGAGGGTGATAACAAAGAGACTATGTCATTGTGGTATAGTACTGTAGAAAAACTGTTGGACTTGAGGGTTGGAGACTTGGATATGAGTCTGGCTCTCAATAATTATAGGATTTCGGTTGCTACCGTTTATCTCGCCAATATAATTTCTTTGTATTTAGAACAAATACTACTACTATCTACTTTGCGGGGTTGTTGAGAGGAAAACATTTTATAGACCTTAAGCAATATAACAATACTACTTACATAAATTTTGAAAAGGTTATATACTGCACCCCACTTTCTCCTGATCACAATCCTGTGAGGTAGATTCTACAGTTATTATAATTTATTTCCATTTTATAGAAGAGAGAACTGGGGCTAAGATGGATCAAGTGACTAACTCAAATTAACAGAACTAGATAAGTGTTTTGGAAGGAATCCAAATTTTCCTGATTCATAATCTAGCATTTTGTCCCCTTTATCATCTGACTCCTCTCTAAAATGTGAGCAATTGTTATTATCATCACTATAATTATTCATTTTATTTGGAGAGTTTTGAATGTCAGATTGGGGATTTCAGATACTGATAGCTATTATATCATGATGAAAATAGTCCAGTGCAAAGCAGTGGACAGGTTGTCTAGTTATCTTGACTTGAGTCAACAAACATAGATAGAGCATTTATATGCTGAGAATAGGGAACAGAAAATAACAAGGCCCCTGATCATAAGGGGTTTATAGTCTATAAATCAATGATGTAAATAATCAGAGCCAGTTACTCAAACACTGCCATATGGCCCATACTATTGACAAAACTGTGGCTGTCTGAAGAACACTAACACCTTATAGGTCTATAATTCTCTGTCTCTATTATATAACTTCATCTAACAAGTAATATTATATTACAGTATAAATCTTTACCATTACTCTGCAAATTTACAAATTTGTCCATAATAAAGCTGAGAAGTTTAAATATGAGATAAGAGTAGTTATATAGAGGTGATCGACGTGAGCAGTGATACAGAGAAAAGAACAGTTATTTTGCAATTAGAGGACCTGAGTTCAAGTGGTGCCCCTGACACTACCCATGTGACTATAGAGAAGCTGCTTAACCTCTGTAGTTTTCAGTTTTTTCCTCAGTAAAATGAGGATGAGATCTCCTCTGAAGTCCCTTCCACATCTAGATCTGTGATGCTATGACTTAGACATTGCCAAACAAGTCCATCAACCACCTAAAAGTTTATTGCTCTTTGTCCTTGGACATCTCTGTTCTTTAAAAACTTGTCTCATTTCTCGAAAAAATTAGCTCTACTAGGATTTGGGAAAACCTGTAGACATTATCCACCACTAAAACTGAAAACACGTGGCTATAATGTATATGAGAGGTTATTTTTAGATTACTCCATGTCTTAAATATGGCCTGAAGCCTAAAATGATTTATTTCTCTGAAATTAAAATAAGGAGCCTTAAGCAAAAGGCATTGCTTAGATTTATTTGGGGCAATAAAGATCACAAATATTCCCTACTAAGTTGAAAGAAGAAAAGCTCCAGCAGGCAACAGTGTAAATGACCTTCCCAACATAAATGCATTTATTAAAACTGAAGAGTATCCACAGTAAAGAATGAATAAGTACCTTATTCTAGGAGAAGACGTGAAAAGTGTAATCTACCATAGCCAACTATTTAATTTTAATTTAAATGGAGGAAAATCCACTAAGTTGTTAGTGCATGGAGAAGCTCGTCATTTTAAGGATAGTGAGAGCTTTAAAATGTAGAAAATTGGATACAATAATTAACTGGAGCTATCTTTAACACAAAACCAATGGTAAACAGTTTGCCGTCTTTGAATTCTACACAACAGTGCAGCGTGAGGGCACTTTGCCCAGCTTATGTATGGGACTTTGTCCCAACATGGGCGAGCATGGAATTAAGAAGAAGGCCCATCTGTTCTTTAACATGTGCTCTTATTTAAGAAAATATGAATCTCTCTGAGCCTTCTATGTTCAGATTTTCTTTGGTCAACAGTATACATAGATTTCTAAAATGAAGATACATAAAGTTTCATATTCTCTTAGAATCCTGAACACCCATTGTTGTATTAACAATCCAAGAGAATCAATGTGTTTGATAAGAACCAGTTAATCTTGCTAAGAGACTCTTAACTTCCTCTTCTGATATATGTATATATGATTTGTGAAAATATCACATCTCACTTATGGAAATAAATGCAAAACTCCACAATTGTTCCTATGAGATATATTTATAGACATATATTACATACAGATACATGTATGTAAAGAGTCAAACACACTTATGGGCACATAACCTAATTAAATTGTATCCACATGTGTGTTACCATGTATGTGTATACCCATATATGTATATATAATGCATGTATATGTATTCCATAAGATAGTTGGGCAGCATTATATTTATTTTCATAAAAGAGATATAATGTGGGGTTAAATTAAGAGGTATGATTTTCCATTCATTCCTGTCTTCTTCCCCTTCCCCTTTTTACTTTCCACCCTTCTCCTACCCATACGGAAAGGCAGAAGTCCCTCGACTCTGACTGAAGGTATAGTTGAGCCAGAGTATTGCCCACGAGGGAAAAATAATCATCTGGGCCTTGGGTTAGGTTGGTGCTATTTAATTCAAGAAACACTTCTATTTTTAGATGAACCTTAAGGTACGTCAAACTATCCTCAGTTAAAAACACGTTAATTTTAAGTTTGCAGTTTTTGAGTTATTTTGGTTCTTCTAAAAGGAGAACAAAAATGAAGGCAGTCATTTTTCTCTCTATTACCACAGGGAAAAAAATAGGAAACTGCTTGTTTTACTCTTCTTTGAATCAATTCAGAAGAGCTGAACTGAATTCCTTACATCATGGAATTTGAAAAGCTTTATGCATCAGAATATAAGCATTGCAGTGAAAATCTCCACAGTTTAGGAAAGATTGAAAGTACCATGGAGTTAAGATGCAGAAAAGAATTTCTTAATGAGAATGCTTGACAATGTAGATGCTGGTTTTTACATAAGCATGTTCTCCTTCCAGTTAAATTTCTTCTTGGGGCATTATGAATCTAGACAGTCTCCCTGTGATCTGTTTTGGAATACCCTAGCAGGGGTGGGGAACCTGCAGTCTTGAGGCCACGTGTGGCTTTCTAGATCCTTGGGCGTGGCCTTTTGAGTCCAAGTTTTACAGAACAAATCCTTTTATTAAGGGGACTTGAGGCCACAGGTTCCTCATCCTGTTATACTATCGACCAATAGTGATTCAAAAAAATAACCATAAGCTGCTAGGTGGTGCAGTAGATAGAACCCTGACCCTGGAGTCAGGAGGGCCTGAGTTCAATAGGGTCTCAGGCACTTAATAGCACTATGACCCTGGGCAAGTCATTTAATCCTGCTTGCCTTAGTTTCCCTATCTATAAAATAAGCCAGAGAAGGCAATGGCAAACCACTCTACTATCTGCCAAGAAAACCCCAAATGGGGTCATGGAGAGTCAGATATGCCTAAAACATCTTAACAACTACAAAAGAATAACCAGGCAATAGCTCCTTCAAATGATACTTAAAAAAAGGAAAAGCAAAATCAAAAGACAAAACTGTGAGGATCATATCATATTAATAAAATAAGCCTAAAAGTTGTCTCCACTCTTCTGCCCTCCTGACACATATGCTCCTTTCTTTACTCCCATCATCACTCTTCAGCCTTCATATTGCCTTCTGTGATTTCATTTACTTTTAAGACTGCTCTCCATGTTCATTTTAATCCCTCTTTATGTAGAGATGGTTTGTGACATAGTGAACCGACATCTGACCTTAAAGCTAGGAAGAACTCTGTTCAAGTCTCACCTCTGACACATTTAGACTGTGTGACCCTAAGCAAGTCACTTGAACTCCCAGTGCCCTCAAGGACTGTCTATAAGTTGCAAATAGTTGCCTCTAGTCTATAACATTATAAGTTGCAAAGAAGGTATTGGCATTCATTGTTAAGAGTTGAAGTTACCTATATTGCAGTTGTAGTTTCCTATATTAGTAAAGTCACAGACCCAGTCCCTATTCCTATCCCTATACAAAAAAAAAATTATGTGTTAAGAATTAGGGTGAAGTGGGGCATTTTGGGAGATTTGGGCATATAGTGGCACACAGTATGATTTCCAAAATGCCTTGTATTTCCCTAAGGGACTAAGGATGGCACTCACCCTAGGACACCACATACTACAGTGGAATGTGAAAGCATAAAGAAAAAAAAGTGAAGTGAATGACTTTGTGTGAGACTGTGTGTTTGTGTGTGTGTGCGTGTACATGTGCATGTGTGCACGTGCACATGTTTAAGGGAATAAGGATTTGGATGGCCTTTCTGTGTTTTAAATAGCTTCACTTCTTCAAGCTTAACTAAAGTCAAATGAAAAAATGTACTATAAAAATAAACACTTGGATGCTATTTTTATTCTGCTCCTGGAGAATCTGTTTTGGACTTGAGTCTTCACATGAAAAATGAACGAATCTCTAATCTTCCTTTCTCTTTCTCCCACACACTCTTACTTAGATCCAAACACAGAAATCATAGCATTTCAAAACAAGAAGCTGTGGTAAGGACTGCCAACATTTCAGCAGTAGTGAATCTACTTTTTACTTCCTCTAATTGCAAAGATTCCAACCACTAGCATGGCAGGAAACAAAATGTATAAGCAAAGGAGGTGGCAGTGGGTGGAAATAGTGGAGAAGATGTTGCTGGTTTGACTTATCCATCCCTGTATCTCAGTGATATTTTGTAGTGGTTAAGGAAGGGCATATTTACTGTAAGTATATGTAATCTCACTGGAAATTCCTGTAAGCCATGGGTAAAGATCTATGTTCATGGCTGATATCCTAAAATTAACTGGGTCACATTTGAAGATTGACTGCTTAGTCAGAAACTACCATTTGGGAACACCTGGTGTGTATGGCATTGCTGCAAGTGTTTTATTTTCCGATATGGGGCAGCTTCATTTTAACAAAAAGTAGTAACAAGGACAGATAAAATTGATTCCATGCTATTCTTTCTCTGATCCAATGATACAGTATTTCATACTATTCTTTTGCAGAAGATGGAGATATGGACTAGATATAATACAAACAACTAGATTCAAACCTGGTTGAATTGCCAGACTCACATGGTTGTTAATGGTTCAAGGTCAAACTGGCAGGATGTTTCCAGTAAAGAACACTAGGATCTGTGTGTGACCTTGTATAGCTTTGAGGAGTTTATCAATGGTTTGGATACAGGCATAGATAACATATATACTTGAATTTGTAGATGACACAAAGACAAGAGGGATAACGAACACAGTGGATGACAGAATCATAATCCAAGAGGTTGATCTTGATAAGCCCCAGGCTAGCCTCAGGCCGAATCTCACAAGATGAAATTCCATAGGGATAGATGTAAAGTTTTACCCTGGGGTGCAAAAAAATGGACTTTGCAAATATGCGTGCATAAAGAGTAGTTGATCTGAAAAGGTTCTGGTGGTTTTACTGAAATGCAAACTCAATGTGAATCAGAAGTATGATGAGGTGCTACATTATGAGGGGCAGAGTTTTCAGGAATAGGGAGGTGAGTCACCTACTGTGTTCTACCCTTTCCCACTATATTTCAAGTATTGTGTTTAGTTGTGGGTGCCATGGATTAAGAAGTGGATCGATATGCTGGAGCATATGCAGAAGAGGGCCACCAGAATGGTAAATGTTTTTGATTCTATTTCATGTTATGAACAGATGAAGCAACTGGGAAATTTTAACCTGGAAAAGAGAAGACTAGGAAGGATATAATAGCTGTCTTCAGGACCATCTTGTGGAATAGAGATTAGACTTGTTCTATTTGTCCTTGGACAAAAAAAAAGCTACAAGGAAGCAAGTTGAGGTTTGATGTTGGGAATCGCTTCCTAATAATTACAGCTGTTCAAAGAAGCAATGAATGTCCAGAGAAGCGGGAGGTTCCCCATAATTGGAGGTCTTCAGACAGAGACTAGACAACCACTTGCTGAGAGTATTATAGTAAATATTCTTTTGATGTAGGATCCCTTCTAGATGCCAGTCACAGAATGACAATGACTGATTCTTCATCCTCAGTTTACACCGCACAGAGGATGGCACATAATTCTCAAGACAGCAACCTTCCCCCCAAATGTATTTAATTAAATTTAATTTATATTTAAAAAGGGTTCTTATAGTTTTCTACAATACTATTTTTAGATGTGCTGTAGAAAATCCTAGGAGTATATATGTGTGCTTTTGGAATGAGTTCTTACATCAAAGAAATCAATCAACAAGGAATTATTCATTTGCCACATCTGACTGGCACTGTTCTAAGCACCAAAAGTACAAATACAAAAATGAAGCAATGCCAGTCTAAAACAGGTTTAGTCTTTTGGGGGAAACAATACATATCTATATAGGTATACATATGTGTATACATAAATTAATAAAATAAATTCAAGGTTTAGGGGAAAGGATTCAGAGAAGGTTCTAGGTTCTGGGAAGAGTAGCAGAGCTTTAATGTACAAACTGGGAATTTTAAAGATAACACAGGATTCTCAGAGACAGTACATTTCAGGCATGAGGGCAGGCAATGCAAAGCAGAGGTTGGAGATGGGAGATGAAGTGACATGTGTGAGAAATAGCAAGAATGATAGTCTTACTGAACCACATAGTGCAGGATGGGAAGTAATTTATAATAATTTTAGAAAGGCAGCATAAAGCCTGGCTATGAAGGAATTAAAAAAAGAAAGATGCTTATATTTGATCCTGAAATTCTACGAGAACATTGGAATTTATTGAGGAGTGTGGCATAATCCATCCTTTATTTTAAAAAGCTCTCAAGTAAGTATTCTGAGATTGGATTAGAGTGGAGAGAGACTTGATCCATCCAGGAATACCTACCTTGTAATGATAATACAGAACTGGTATGATGAGGGCCTAAATTAGTGTGGTAAGTATAAGAATAGAGAAGGAGATAGATGAAAGATATGTTGTGAAAATGAAAATGAGATTTTGGTATTGATTTAATACAAGGCATGAATAAGAATGAGGAATCAAGCATCATACCCTGATTGTAAACCTGAGTGACTGGAAGAATGGTGGTGCCTTAGGGAGAAAGCTAGAAATTTTAAGACATGAACATGTTTAGTGGAATGGAAAATTAGTTCTGTTTTAGACTTGTTGAGTTGAAGATGGCTAGAGAATATCTAGTTTGATAGATCTGAGAGTTAGAAATACAAGGCTTTTACTTAGGTGTGAAACTAGGGCTAAATATAGAGGTCAAGGAATCATCTGCATAAGAGGGAGAAACAAAATTGTGGATGAGCAGATGAGTTCACCAAGTGGGAGCAGGCCCCAGAGCCTTGCTTGGATCCACCCATAGTTCAGAGGTGCGATAGAAAAACATTGACAGGTTTTTGTAACACTGATAAAGTTGACTACTGCTAAGGATGCCACAAAGCAGAAAAAATAAGAGATTATCTTACTCATGCAGATTTCTGCTTGAAGGGCTAAAAAGATCTGAGACTGTTGGGTTTATTTTATATATGGGAAAGGACATTGAAGCCTGCTTGTATAGACTTGGAAAGATCTACTGTGCAGACCTCATTCTTCTCTTCTTCTAACGCCATACTGGCTGAGTATTTTCCATTTATTCTCAGTGATATCTCACATGAGAGAATTAACTTCCTTAAATTCATGGTGAAAGAGAAAATCAATCAAAGAGAGAATGTTTAATTCACCCTAGTTGGTAACTATGTGATATCTAGCCAAACAAATTTTATTATAGCATAGGATTCCCTTGTAGGGAATTCTAAATGCACTCTACTCACTGAGCATCTCCACCTGACTTCAACTTGTCATACTCTTCTTTTGAAGTTCAGCTGAAGTCTAACTTCTTACATGAAGAGATTTTTTTAAATAAAGTTTTAGTGTTGCCTTTTGTTTATTTTATTTATATATTCATTCATTCATTTATTCATTCATTTATTATATTTATTTATTTGTTTGTTTGTTTTGCTTTTTAGATGGCAATTGGGGTTAAGTAACTTGCCCAAGGTCACACAGCTAGGTTTTTTGTTTGTTTGTTTTATTTTTTGTTAAGTGTCTGAGACTGGATCCGAACTCAGGTCCTCCTGACTCCAGGGCCAGCACTTGACTTACTGTGCCACCTAGTCGTCTCGAGTGTTGCCTTTTAAAAGAAGGAAACATTGCCAGATGGAAAAAGAATCTCAAAAGCTCAATGAGGCAAATCATTGCTTCAGAATTATATTGGAGCAAATGGAAGCTAATGACTTTATGAGAACACAAGATGCTGTGAAACAGATCCAAACAAATGAAAGAATAGAAGGCGATGTGAAATATCTCATGGGAAAAACCACTGACCTGGAAAATAGATCAAGGAGAGATAATTTAAAAATTATTGGACTACCTGAAAGCCATGATCAAAGTAAGAACCTATAAATCATCTTCCAGGAATTTCTCAAAGAAAACGGCCCTGGTATTTTAGAACCAGAGGGCAAAATAGAGGTTGAAATAATCCACCGATCACCTCCTGAAAAAGATCCCCAAAAGAAAACTCCTAGGAATATTATAACCAGGTTCTGGAATTCTCAGATTAAGGAGAGAATATTACAAGCAGCCAAGAAAAACAATATGAATATTGTGGAAACACAATCAGGATAACCCAGAATCTGGCACCTGCTACACTGAGGGATCGAAGGGCTTGGAATATGATATTCCAGAGGGCAAAGGAGCTGGGATTAAAACCAAGAGTCACCTACTGTATCAGCAATGCCATAATCACAATGCCTATAGAGATTACAAATATGCTGATATAATTATCCATCACAAAATACATCAGGTTTACCATTTGGGGAAATAAACTAGAAAATTTATTAAGATACCAAAAGACTGAGTCCCAAAACCAGAAAGTGAAAGCCATCAGAGTAGTTATGACATTGGCACAGGTAGATAAAGTAGAAAGCACCCACATTCTCAAGCCTTTAAAACAGAACAGGCTACCTCAGGCAAAGGTCCTCCTCTCCCCACTCACAGCAACCACCCAGCGTCCTGGAAGAGCGCTCCCAGCAGCTCCGGCCCCTGGCAGTCCTCAGCAGGAGTCCCAACTCAAAAAAAAAAAAAACAGGCAACTGCCGCCAACTGCCAACCGCAGGACCGTTAGCTCGGCTTTTCACTTTCTCTTGCTCTGCTATGTCAGCACGTCCATGGGGCATGGGAGATCTTTAAATCCCATAACCCTTACATTCGGCCCCAAGATCTTTCATGTCCCTTACTTGGCAAAAATACAGTAGGAATAACTGATGTCAACAAAATTTCACAATATAACAAGAATAGCACACAATAAACACAAAAATCCATATTTTAGGGTGGGGCTTGAGCACAAGCTCCCCATCATTCCCCCCACCCCAAACAAATGGGGCCCCAAAATCTTGTGGTAAGGGGTGAAGATCTCTTCTTCTATGGCTACTTGCTGCTGAAATCAGATGTAGAGCTGTCCCTGTCCTAAGGGGTCCCATTTGAGAGGTCAGTTCTTAATATGCTTGATGCCAGGTCCAAGGGTGACACATCACAGTTGCAGACAGGGGGTGACATCCAGCTTAAGCTATCAGGCATCTACAGATGGAGGGTACCAAGCCTGTGGAAACAAATCTAACAAACAAGGTGAACAAACAAAAAA
>NW_027187336.1:8908466-8909311 GCF_028583685.1 Petaurus breviceps papuanus | reverse complement strand
CCCAGCGTCCTGGAAGAGCGCTCCCAGCAGCTCCGGCCCCTGGCAGTAGTCAGCAGGAGTCCCAACTCAAAAAAAAAAAAAAAGGCAACTGCCGCCAACTGCCAACCGCAGGACTGTTAGCTCGGCTTTTCACTTTCTCTTGCTCTGCTATGTCAGCACGTCCATGGGGCATGGGAGATCTTTAAATCCCATAACCCTTACACCTACCCAGCAAAACTGAGAATCATGTTTCAGGGGAAAATATGGTAATTCAGTGGAATAGAGGACTTTCAAACATTCTTGCTGAAAAAACCAGAGTTGAACAGAAAATTTGACATTCAGATACAAGAAGTAAGAGAAGCATGAGAAGGTAAACAGGGAAAAGAAATCATAAGGAACTTATCAAAGTTGAACTATTAACATTCCTACATGGAAAAACAATAATTTTAACTTATGAAACTTTTCTCAGTAGTTGAAGGGAATAGAAATACATATACACACACATACATATATGTCTATATATGAGGGTATATGGACATATGAATACATATGTCTATGTGTGTATATATGTTTAAAGCTATACATAGATAGAGGGCACAGGACAAATTTAATAGGAAGGGATGATACTTAAAAGGTGAAATTAAGAGGTGAGAGAGGAATATAATGAGAGGAGATGGGGAAAGACAGAATGGGGTAAACTATCTCATACAGAACAGGCAAGGGAAAATGGTTACAATGGAGGGGAAGAATAGGAAGGCAAAAGGGAATGGGTCAACCTTATTCCCATTGAATTTGGCTTGAGGAGGGAATGAAATACACACTAAATAGTGTATCTCACCCTCCAGGAGAGTGGGGGGGGGGAGGGA
>NW_027187336.1:8870727-8908366 GCF_028583685.1 Petaurus breviceps papuanus | reverse complement strand
GGGGGGGGGGGGGAGGAGGGAAGTTGGAAGCACCCACTTTTGAAGAGGGATGGGATCAAAGTAGAGAATAGTACAAGTAGGAGGTGGGATAGGAGGGAGGGAAATATAGTCAGTCTTTTATAATATATCTACTATGTTATTGTTTTGCATTAGCCACACATGTACAACCTATACTGAACTGCTTATCTTTCCAGTAAGGGTGGGTGACAGGGGAGGAAAGGGAATGAATCTGGAATTCAAAGTTTTAAAATCAAATGTTTAAATACATACATACATATATATATATATATGCTATCATTAATACTATTTTACATGTAATTGGGAAATAAGATATACAGGCACTGGGGCATAGAGATCCACTGGAAAAGTCATAAGGGTATGGGAGAAAATATGGGAGAGAGCAGATTGGAGGAGGGGATATCCTGTGGGACTGCTATTTTGGGGGGGGTAGGGGTAAAACGGGGAGAAAATTTGTAACTCAAAATCTGGCGGAAATGAATGATGTAATTCAGAAGTTAATAAATCATTTGAAAAATAAAAAAAGAAGGAAACAAGCCTCTGTTAAACAGCTACTATATACCAGACACCTTGCTAAGTGCTTTACAAATATTAACTTGTTTGATCCTCACAACAACCTTGAGATATAGGTGCTATTATTATCCTCATGTTATAGATAAGGAAACTGAGGCAGACCTAAGTTAAGTAACTTTATCAGGGTGCTATAGCTTTCTAAGTGTCTCAATCTGGCTTGCACTCAGATTTTCTTGACACCAATTCTAACTTACACTGTTACACTGTGCACTTATATATACACTATATATAATATATAATAATATATACATTATATGTATTATATAATACACTGTGCCACTTAGCTCTCTTTTATATCACAATCATCTCTGAATAAATATTCCTTTCCTTTCCTTGAAGTTTTTTTTTTCCAACCCACATTGATTTCTGTTCTCTTACCCCCATGGTATTTATTCCTTTTATGACAAATTTAGCCTTTATCACTTACTGCAGGCCTGCACAACATTTGGCCCATGTACCCCTTATGGCCTGCCCGAGGATTTTAGGAGGACTGTGAAAAATTTAGAGGATGTAAATACAGGCCTGCACAATATACCATCTGTGGGCCACTGTGCAGGCATGATTTACTGTCTTTCCTTAGTTTCATTTTTTTTTGAGGGGTGAGGGAGAAGAAGACAAGGTTTCATTAGTTTTAGAAGCTGCTAGAGAGGAATTGCTTCTACAAATTCAGGTCAGCCTCTTCTCCTCGAGTCATCCTCAGAGAATTCTATGAAATATTTAAAGTCAGAAGTTTGTCGTGGTCCTGAAGCCAGAGTATGTTACAGACAGACTTGAACTTTGGTCTTGAAGACTCTAAGATCAGTTCTGTATCACTAATCTCTCTGCTTCACAAGTGTGTACATATACATAAATATACACATATGTGTAGACACACATGTAAATGCACACATAAATATAAATACATGTTTTATTTCTCATATATAATGATATTTCTTTAAGTTTTGTGAATATATCTTTTAAAATTTTAGTATCTCTTATAATGTCTAAATCAGGACTAGAAAAAGAATATGTAAATACTTGTTGATTCCTTCAGAGTAGTGTCTAGAAATTCCATCTCTTGTACTCAAAGTCACCTGCTTTTTATGCACCTTATAGGTGAAGTCTAAATTTAATTGCACTATCAGACTTAAGTAAAATCTTTGGATAATTTTTTTAAATATGGAGGATGGTTCCCCAATCCCATTCTGTTCCATTTAAAGATTTAGAGCTACTGCTATTTATTATTCAGTATTATATTTTAATTTGATTGTCTGTCAACTACTATACTAGCGTTCATGTCATGAGAGTAAAATTATGGTCACTAAAATTTATGCCGGTAGAGTACCAACACTGAAATGTCTCCCTAAATTGGAAAGACTTCAAGGACAGACCCAGCAACAGATGTGTTCAAGGACTATACCCAGCCAATTGCAGAAGATTTGTGTAAGTGTAAGATGTGATCTCATTTCCTTGGTTCTTTGTTTTGTTTTACTGGACAGTGCTATGAGAATTGTAGGTCAGTGGAATTTCAATAATACAATTTATCTTGATTTTAGCAAAGCATTTGAAAGTCTTTTATGATATCCTCATGAACAAGTTGTGTTGCTATGGGCTAAACAATTGTGGAGTTGGGTAGATTTAGGTCTAGTGGAATCAGTGAATCTGAGGAATAGTTCATAGGCCACTGTCACCTTAATGGGGAGTATCAAGTGAAGTCTCCCACACATTTGTTCTTTGTCCTGTATTGATTATCAGTGATTTGGGTATAAACATCATATTTGTCCCATTTGCAGTTGGTAAAGAGTTGGAATGGAGAGCTAATAAATTGGATGATAAAGTAAGGTTTGGGAGAGAAAAGTCTTAATAGGATAGAACAGGTATAGGGAGCCTGCAGACTCAACATCACATGTGGCCCTCAAGTGTAGCCCTTTGACTGAATCCAAACTTCATAGAACAAATCCCTTTAATAAAAGGATTTGTTCTATAAAACTTGGACTCAGTCAAAAATCTAAACCCACGGACTTAGCCACATGTGGCCTCAAGGTGACAGGTTCCCCACCCCTGTGCTAGAGCATTGAGATGACTGAAATAAGATTAAATTTAATTGAAAAAGCTGTGAAATGGAATCTTTGGGTTAAAAAAAAGCTTCATAAAAACAAAACGAGAGGGGTGGCTAGGTGGCACATTGAGCAAGAGCACCAACCCCAGAGTCGGGAGGACCTGGGATTGGTTGCAGCCTCAGATACTTAACACCCGCACAAAAAAGAACTGGCTGTGTAACCTTGGGCAAGTTACTTAACCCCAATTACTTTAAAAAAAAAATGAGAGTTAGCAAATAGTTAATTTGAAAAAAAATAGATCTGGACATTTGTGTAAACTACAAGTTCAATCCAAAGTGATTGTGTTATAGATGTGAAAAAAATGAAGTCAGGTTATATAAAAAATATATATAGTAGTTTGCAGAACCAGGATGTAACAGTACCGTTGGATTCTGATGTGGTCAGACAACATCTACAAAATTGTATGCAGTTTCTGGGGTCTTATTTTTTTTAAAGGACATTGATAAGCAGGGCCTCACATATAGTGTACAGTTAATTGAAGAAACTTAAGATGCTTAGTCTGGAGAGGAGACAAGAATTTCTTCATATATTTGAAATGATGTCTGATAGGGAGAAATCTTATTTTTCTCAATCCCACAGGGAAGAACCAGAAGCATTGGGTCAAAAGGTGCAGAAAGAAAGGTTTCATCTTCATTTGAAGATTTTTTTTCCCCAATAACATGAGTAATTCCAAAGTAGGATGGGTTAAATCAGTGGTTTTGTGTGATCAACCAATTTGTTAAAGCAGGACATCTGAACTTGTGTATAGATTTTTAATGAAATACATTACTTTATTGAATTTCTTTAAGTTAAAAAAAAGGATGGTGAACTAATAGGGACATTTTACAGGGGATTCTTAGTCTGTAGAATACAGGAGGTGACAGGATCAAGGGTTCATGTAGAAAGGTTGGTTGTGAAAAGAAAGACCTTATCTTCATCCAAAAATTGAATGAAGGAGGATATGGAGGTAGGTGAAGAATGTCTGGATGATGTGAAGCAAGGAGGAGAGAAGAGGAAGCTTTCAGTGACTAGTCTCATTTTTTTTTCAGGGAACTATGAAGTGATGTCCTTAACAGAGTGGAAGTAATAGTCTGAGGGAGTCTAAGTTTTGCCTTCTGGAGTATACTTCTAGACTTATTCACTTAGTTCCTTAAAGACATGGTTAGAATTAAAACAAAGTTTTCTGGTCCCTTTTCAAATGGAGGGATAATGGACATTCTGCTTAAACTTCTAAAATTGCAAGATCAAAGCTAGTATTGTTTGCTTTGTTTTAGATAAGTTACAAATGACCAAAGGACCTAAATAATATTACTAAAATGCTAGGGGGTACATCCCCTTTTGATAAAAAATATAGTCAAATTTTGGTCATATAGTGGGTAAAACAAAAACACTAAAGTAGGAGGCAGAAGACTTAGTCTAGTTCTATTGTGTCACTAATAATCTGAGTGACTTCAGTCTCTACGCCTCCCTGGTATATGAAAGGGGCAGACTGGTTAATATTCAAAGTCCCTGGCAGATTTTTTTTTTTACTTTATGAATTCTATAAGTAGTCTTGATGGTTATAATACTAAGTGAACGAGATGATGTGAGAGAGAGACAGAAAGATAGGAAAGAGAGAAACACAGAGACAGATTATTATTCTTTATGGTGAGAAGAGGCAGCCATGCTCTTGTAGTATGGTAATTTGGCAAAATTATTGATCTGACAAAAAAATTGATCTGACAAACCAGTAATATTTTGGTATGTAGTTTCCTTGAAGACTACCATTAGCCCTTTGTCCTTTGGAAAAGAACCATTCAATGGTAATTAAATGGCTTGCTGGCAGACACAGAACACCAGTGCAAGGCTGGAGTTTATAACCACTTGCAAACAGTTGTCCAGGAAAGCATTCGATTGAATAATGTTTAATTTTCCACAGACGCTATGAGCACAGCATGGTGGAGAAAGCCAATCGCACAATATAAAACCCTTATAGTACTTGGACGATACTCCTTCTTCAGGGTAATTGTATTGTCTAGTGATGAATTCAGGGTTCTCTGGAGAATAGTGACTAGTGACTAATTGAAAACTAACCATGTTTATTTACATGTCTTTATTAAGTATTTGGTGCTACCTAATTGTTACAGTCCCCAGCTTTGGAAATGAAAACATGAACAGGTTTGATTATGACAGACACCACTGAAATAGGTTTGGCTTAGAAATAAAAGATTTACTGTCAAAATAGAACAATGTCTCTTAGCATTTGGGCAAGATTCATATAATAGGGCCATTGCCTTTGTAGTTTAGGAATTCCAATCTAAGATCAGGGCCAGAGTAAAGGACGGGTAAATGGTGTGATCTATGTTGTAACATAGAATTATCAAAAAGCCCACCAGACTTAAAAATAAAATTAAAATCCCACCTCATTCTGCTTTAGAATGCCCCAAATTGCTATCTTTTAATTATAGATACTGTAACTCTCAAATGATTATGTTAAAATACATACATGGTACCTGAGAAAGGTAGCATGCTACCCTATTAGCACTCACTAAAACTTATGAGGAATTACTTTAGTAGAGCTTATCTTGCAGAGTATGGCCCTAAGGGAAAGAAATAAGTAAATTTTTATGGAGAGGTTAAAAAAACTACAACCTTCAATAACTGTAACATAAAATTCAAACTTTGCTTAACCTGCAAGATATTGTAATATGATTTCAATATTATTCTCAACTTCTCTCTACCATGAACCCTCTAATGTCCTGCCTTTGTCCATGAGATTCTTCTTAAATGCCTCTCCTTTCTTCCCTCTAGATATTCAAATCACATGCATAGGGTGACTAGGTGGCCATAGTGGATAAAGTGCTTCTTCTGGAATCAGGAAGACTCATCTTCCTGAGTTTAAATCTGGCATTCGACACTTACTAGCTGTGTGACCCTGGGCAAGGGACTTAACCTGTTTGCCTCATATATAAAATGATCTGGAGAAGGAAATGCAAACCACTCCAGTATCTCTGCCAAGAAAATCTCACATGGGATCATGAAGGGTTTAAAACAAGCAAATAACAACAAACCTTGACTTCTGTCTAATGTCTTCCTTGACTCCTTTGGTTTTTAGTGGTTTCCTTTTCTGTGCAATTTAGCACATTTCTGTGGATTCTCTTATATTTTGGTACTTTGTCAGATCTGTGATTTCATTAGGGTATCCCCTTCCACCAATGAACATTGCAAATTCTTCATGCTGCTTTAAGCAATGAAAGTTGTACCCATGTTTTCCATTAATTTTTCATAAAATGAAGGACTTCCTTTTCTCAATAAAATAAAGGTCTTCCTTTTGGCATCTTCCCAGCCATGTCTATACTATGTAGTGTTCACTTGGATCTCCACCTCTGAAACCTTAAGCTCTACACTTGGAAGTTTGCTGGACTCTTTAATGACAGTTTTGAATTAAGTTGCTCAGATCCATGCCTCCACAGCATACTTTCAGGCCATGTCTGTTACATCCTCCCAGGTATTTGTTCCTTTCCTCTCCCCTCTGAAATTTCTAGCTGGATTTTATGTATTGTTTTTTTCCCATTAAAATGTAAGCCCCTCAAGGTCAGGGTCTGTTTTCACTTGCTTGGATTTATTGCTAACATTTAGCAAAACAACTGGCGAATAGTAAATTCTTAATAAATATCTATCATCTGTTTCTTGTGTTTTTTGTATCTTTTGGAGGTGTTACTAATGTCTGGCTGTTCACTTTCATTTTCATTATGTAAATATGGCCTACCTTTTCTGTTCATCCATAATCATAAAACATATTATATGGTGCTTTGTACATGAAAATCACATTGAATAACCTTGCTTAAGTCTAGCATGTATTTTTCCATCTTTCATTCTACTTAAAGTATTCTTCAGAAACTATAGTGTTCCATAATTTGCATCATGTAGCATCACAAGGAGAATATTCTTATTTTTGTATGATATAGGTTGTTGTAGTGGCAAGAATTTAGAAAACAATGATTTCCCAAAAGCAGCGCCATTTAATGTCTTCCCAAATGTAGCCTGGTTTAATGTCGTCCCACTACTCAATTTGAGACCTAGCTTACTATCCACAAGAAGCATTCCAGTCAATCAATAAACATTGGTTAAATATTTTCTACATGCCAGGTATGGTACTAAGTGCTGAGGATACAAAAAGAGGCAGAAGATCATCCCTCCACTCAAGGAGATTACAATCTAATGGGGGAGACAACATCCAAACAAATAGATGCCATGCAAGCTATACCTTTCCTTTCTTGTCCTGTCCTCTCCTCCCCCCTTACCTGAGGGTGCTCTGCCCAAAGGAAGATACATTTTGATGACTGAAAGCTGCCTCCTTAACTTGGGGTTTGCTGGCTAGATTTCTTTCTCAAAGACTAAGTCTTAAATCCAGTTCATTCAGGAGCTCATAGATTGGGTGACAATAGGTCCCTGACCTTCTAGCTCAGAGTTAATGTAAATAGTGACTGTTTCTCTTTTGACCAGCAACCATAAAGGTCTTCCCCTCCCAGTTTGATTTTTTTTTTTACTAAAGGGACCATCCCTTGACTCAGTCCTTAAAGAGTCTATTCAACGAATGTGCTTCACTTCACTCTAAGTGAGAACCTGAAAAGACCTTAGCTTAAAAGGTCCAGAATGTCCCATTGCATCCTGGGCCATCTCTAGTCATCCTGATCAATATCTGGCCACTGGACCAGATGACTCTGGAGGAGAAAGTGAGGCTGGTGACCTTGCATAACCCTCACTCACTCAAATCAAAGTCAATTGCAAGTCATGTCATCATCTCTCTGATGTCATGGTCTTCTTTGAGAACAAAGAACAAACACAAGGAGATAATTAACAGAGGGAAGGCTTGGGGAAGGTTTCCTATAGAATGTGGGGTTTTAGTTAGGAGGTCAGTATCTGGAATAAAAGGGAGAGAGCATTCCAGCTATGGGGCACAGCCAGAGAAAAATACCTGGAGCTGAAAGATGGAGTATCTTGTTTGTAGAACAGACAGAAGGACACTATCACAGGATTGAAGAGTATGTGGCAGAGAGTATATTCTAAGAAGACTGGAAAGGCAGCCATGGAGCTTTGAGTACTAAAGAAAGTATTTTGCATTTGATCCCAGAGACAATAGGAAGTTGCTGGGGTTTATTGAGTATGAGGGTAACATGAGTGAGATTCTCACTTTAGGAAAATCATGTTAGTGACTGAATGGAGGATGGGTTGGAATAAGGAGATATTTGAGGACAACTGACCTACCAGCAAGCTACTCCAATAATCCTGGTGTCAAGTGATGAGGGCCTATACTAAATTGGTGGCAGTATCAAAAGAGAGAAGGGGATGTTGCAAGGGTGAAATCAAAAGACCTTGGCAACAGATTGGATATAGAAGGTAACAGATAATGGGAAATCAAGGATGACTCCTAGGTTTCAAGCCTGAGAGTCTGAGAAGATGGTGTTACCCTCTACAGTAAAATGGAAGATGGGAGTGACGGAAGGCTTAGGGAGAAAGATAATGGGCAAGATTGGAGGCCAGCAGAGGTAGATATACATGTTTGTATATATTGATACACATTAATATATACAATGGTGTTGATATATTTACATCTATAATTTATCTAGCATCTATCTATCCATCTATCGATTGATTGATCTATCTGTATCTTTCATCATCATACTACCACTTCTTATCAAATTACTTCATATTGACGTTACCCTTGGCTTCCAAGACTCTCACCTTTACAAAAAAATAAGAAGTGTTTGCTTGTAATGGCAGTGCCTAGTTTCTTTTGACCTCCTTGTTGAAGTAATTATTTACAAATAAAATTCTCATGCCCATAGTGATACTTAAAGTCATTTCATTTACTTTTGTCCATTTTCATTTTTCAGAGTCAGTATTTTGTGTAAGCAAGTTGACTTGAAGCTGCTATAATTATATATGGCATCTTTTTCTTCTTATTTTCAGTTTACTTTGACCTTTCTTTTAATCAGTCAATGGACTACATGCACATAGAGTGCTTATTCTAAAATGAAAGCTTTTTTCTGTGACCAGTTATGTCCTGTTACAGTGTAGTCAATTGAATTATCATGTTATTTCGTGTTTTTATGACTTCTTGAAGAAATTATTAATGATGTCCACAAGAAAAAGGCTCCTGAGGAGCATCCAGTCTTTTGGTAGCTTTCATTCTTAGATCTTGAATCATATTTTCTAACAAAATGTTTATTATCCTTCTTTGTGCCAACTTTTTGCTTGTATCACTAAGTAAAGTAGTAAGTGTAGCAAGTAGTAATAAACCTTTAGGCAAAATACCTGAAATTCCATCATTACATCATCCATATCCAATAACCCCTTTGTGTATGCAGAGTATATAATTCATTATTGCAAGAAAGGGCAAGGAGCATTTAAAATTTAGAACTGTACTCCACCCTTCCCTCCCCCCCCCCACTGGATTCTTTTTACCAGTGGTATACTATTTAAAATCTGCTTTATTCCTAATGTCCAGGCTTTATTTATGATAAAGAGATCTTAATGGAATTTATAATTACACATGAATTAGATCATTCCTGGTGTTGATGCAAGTTTATATTATTCTACTTAAGAAATAATTTAGCCCCCTCAAGGAAAAAAGAAATGAGTTCAACATAATCACTGAAAAAGAGTAAAAGTCAATTTAACTTAACATGTTACAGTCAAATGATATGACTAGAGAAGAAAGGGTAAACAATAGTGACAGAAAAAATAAGAATTTTGCCAGAAAGGGAAAAAATATTAAGACCTTGAGATAAAATTTATCTAGAGTAGGTGACTCCTACTAGGAACAAGCATCCTTGCTGGCAACATCAGCTGATTTGCTATTGCTTACATGGAGATTTTTGTTTTTTCAGCTACATTGTGATATTATGGAATGATTTTCCATTTTATAGAAAGGAGGATTTTATCTTTTGAAGATGATTTGTCCTTTAACGTTTTAATTATTTAATTCATGAGCCAAGAAAAGTTTAAAAAACAAACTAGAGGTTTGTTTCTACCATCTACAACATTATTACAAACATTTTCCATGTTTATTTTTCTGACTAAGTGAGAAGCCATTATAAGGGCAGAAGATCTTTTTCTAGAAAGAATTGATGTACAGCTACTATCTTACTCTACATAATTTTAAAGTTAACATTTGAAAATTACTTTAAACTTATGATAATAATAGAAAAATGATTATATGTAAAGTTCATATATATCTTTGTCATATGGGTGATCACTTCACAACAAATATAGCATACATTATTATCCCTGTCAAATGGTTGTGAGACTAGAGTGAATTAATTAACAGGCACCATTATCAGAGCTCTATGCCCTGCATATTAGCCCTATGAATACTTGTGTTGACATTCTAAGAGATTAAAGAAAGAAAGTCAATCACACTTTAGCAGGGTAATATGCTGAGGAAAAAAGTGACTAGGTGAAAAGGGACTAGAATGATTGTCTTAGAAGTTAGGTTACTATTTATGAAAGTTAATTCTAAAAAAACAATAAATAAATTGAGGGAGGGAGGATGGGGTAGCAGTTTGGTCCAAAAAACAGGCAGCTAGGCTCATTGTATATAATGTGTCTCTGGTAAAACTGCTCATACTGTTTAGATATGTTACAAGAGAGTATGCTAATACAATTCTGAAATGTTTGTAGATAGATAGATAGATAGATAGATAGATAGATAGATAGATAGATAGATAGATAGATAGATAGATAGATGATAGATAAACTACAAAAAGTTCAGAGGTTCACAGTGTCTGGAAGCTTTCCTGACTCTCATCTGAACAACTCTAAGTACAAAGCCTGAATAAATTCTTTTGCAAATTTTCTCATGGGATTTCAAAGCCCTAGTTCCTTCTGCTGAGATAGAAAACTGGAAGCATCACTTCTGTTTCTGTTTAGAAACCGGAAGTGACATTTTGTTGCTTGAGAAATTATCATACTGGTTGGACTTTTGGTAGGGAGCTGGTCAGTTTCTTAGGTCTTCCTCTTACTCCAAATGAAGTCTACTCATTTCTCATAGTTTTCAATGTGTTGTGCCTTGGGAAGGGAGGAGCATTCCAGGTCATGTCTGTTTTCCACAATGCTGTGTAAGAAGCTAAGAATTTTCCCACAGGAGCAGACCCATAGGTTTGACAGAATTATCCATTGATGTGTTGTAGAAGCCCATGCTGGTGTTCTTTGAGGTCAACTTCAAAGGCTAGGAATTTATCCCAACACACATATTTCTCTTAGTCTCTATTTTGATGCATTAATTTTTAAATCAATCCATTTTTAGTTTTTTTTATAGAGTGTTGTCACCTCTTGGGCAGTTCTTAAGTGTTCCACAAGATTCCTATTCACTCTAAGCAGTGGCCTCTTCTTAGTCCTAAATTCTCTCAGTTTTCAAGGAATGGTGTCTCATTTAAATATTCTGGAATTTGGTTAATTTTATCTGTTTTTTTTTTTTGTAATTTTGAAGACATCAATAATCCCTTTATTTTAGTTTTTTTTAATTTAGTTTATTTTATTTATCATGCCACACTTTGGCATCTGGTGATGCCTTTGGACCCCTCAGAATACTCTGAATGCATAAAATAAAATACATGGAATTATAAATGAAGCCAATTATGTTGAAATATAGTTATCATGATATTTGACAATTTTATGTGCTCTTCATGATTAACCCTTGTTTTACATAAACTATTCAAGTATCTCAATTATCTAATCAAATGATAACATCCTCTTCTGATTCCATTCATTAATTTTCTTGTCCTATATAAATCTTCTTCACCTACTTTATGTCTTTTTTGAGATGAATGCAACTGCAAATGGAAGCACTATGATTTTATTAGATAAGATTTGCTGTTTTATTTCCATTACTCCAGTATTTTACTAGTCTTTTGCATTATAGAACTACTTTGGGCTTAGTTTTTCAAGATTGTCTACAATTATCCCAATTTCTTTCTCAAAAATTCTAACTAATAGATCCAAGTTCATCATATTTTGGTGGAGTTTGGATTACTTTTTACTAAGTGTGTGTGTGTGTGTGTGTGTGTGTGTGTGTGTGTGAGAGAGAGAGAGAGAGAGAGAGAGAAAATCCCAATTAAGAATGATCTACCACTTTTCTGTCTTGAAAGAGTTTTCTGAAATTTGTCATGCCTTGACATTTCACTGGCCCTAAAGAATTTAATATCACTTGACAGTATTGAATTTTACCATAAAAAATGCTATGAACATATTAGCTGTTACTATTCTTATTATGTTAAGCAACATTTCAACAACAGTATTAGCATATTTGATTCTGCCTATAAGTAGAAGCAATGATTACTGAAGAGGGTATCTCCAATATACTATCTTGATTTGAGGTGTGTTTGATCATTTTTTTCTCTTGAAGAAAATCTAACTCCCAACCCAAACTGGCTCTTGAACTAAAGAGCCTACATATGTGTGCGTGTGTATATATGTGTGTGTATCCATAACTGAATTTCTCAAATATGTTCCTTTATAAGTAATCTTTTGTTTCCTATATTAAATCTTGGGTCAACTTTATTTATTCAGTATTTTTTAAGTGATACCTTGTAGATTATAGGCTATAAACTTGATGTATGAATGAAATGAAATATGTTCAGATTATGTGGAAATTATTTCTTTTTGAATCCATGAACACATGAAATATGGAAATAGAGGGTCAGTTTTGGTAGTCTTTACCTGATCTTCTATAAAATAAGTTGACACTATAATTCCAGTAGTCTCAAATTAGAAAAGTTGGGAGAAAAATTATACATCAGGAGTATTGCTTTTTTTAATGATCAGAAAATAATTTTGGTTGAAGTTATTACTGCCTATAAAAAAGGCAATTTCAGTTTAATTTTTAAGTTAATTAGCAGAATATCATTCTTTATGTTGAGAATAGAATATTTATGACTTCATTAATCATATATATATATTATATACCATCAGAACCTGAACTCATTATAAATTAAGTAGATGTAACTAGAACATTTTGTTACAAAATATTATTTGGCATTTTAATCATTAATAGTTTTTAAATGTATATATTTCATCTGTTGTTAGAATTTTAGGAAGTGGCATGGTCTAGTCTAAGATTTTCTAAACTTTTTCTCTTGTTTTTAAAGTCCTGTTTTCCTAACATTTGATGGAATGTTGGGATAGAATTTGATGGTCACCTGGTGGCAGACACATTCTGTGTGACCACACATGCTTTAAAGGCAACACTGCTTGTACAAGGAAAAAAAAAACAAAAAACCTTAAGTTGATAAGAAGTAGATAACTTTTGTAAAAAAGCCTCTGGGAGAAAGTTAGATCACAATTTTTAGCTATACAATTAATTCCTTGTGGTTTTAGATGTCACTGGATCTCTCTCACTCTCTTCCTCCCTTCCTCTTTCTTTCTTGCTGTTTCTCTATCTCTCCCTCTCCCCTTTCTCAAATTAATTCAATCAATTCAATCATCAGATATTTACTGTCTACTGTTGTTAAGAAACTTCTAGGGAATGCCAAAGAAGTGTAAAACACAGAAATATTGTCTCTGTTATATATAGTCTATAATATAATGAGAGGGATAAGAGATATACTATACAGAAATAACTATTAAAAAAAGGTAGAATGGGAAAGCATGGCAAGAGAGATAAAAGAAAAAAATAATATGAGGGGATTTTCCCATTGGTAAAATGAGCATAATGGTATTGTGTACAATAACAATAATGTTTACAAAGTGCTTTCCGTATGTTAACTCACCTGAGCGTCACAACAATGCTGTGTGATAGGTGCTATTATCATCTACATTTTACAGATGAGGAAACTAAGGCAGAGAGAAGTTAAGTGACTCACTCAGGGTCACATAGCTAGTAATTACCTGAAACAAAATTTGAACACAGGACATCCTGACTTTAAGACCTGCATTCTCTCTATTGTGCCACTTGGCTACAGAGAGAATATACTCTTTCTCCTCTTAGTTTCATATGTATTCAAACTAAAATACCATCCCCTTGGGGTATGAGGGTGGAGAACACATTCAAAGGATTTAGTCTACTTAAAAAAAAACCTTTAGAGGCAATGAACTAGCTTTTATTCATCATTAAGTCAATACTACTGAGTAAGTAGCATAGTTAGGATTGTGTCCCTTAATAATTCATTTTCTAGCCCCATTACAATAGCTTGTGCTGCCTTGCAGGTGCCCAATAAATAATAATTTTATGAATGAATGAAATGCTATAATAAAATAATAGACTGCTACCTCTTCACTGCAGAGATGTAAAAAATGCATTGGTATCTTACTTCAATTCTACAGAGCAGAAATGAGTAAAAGGTGGGACTATTTGGCATGGTAGCCAAAGGATTTAATTGCTGAAGTACCAAAAAGATCTCACAATAAGATAGTCTTTGCTAGAATATAGTCTCTTGAGGATAGTTTAATGGTGAGAGTACAGTATACTAGTAAATAATATGAGTTGAATCTGAAATGTATTCTCAAAGCAAGGGATATTGATCATGTAATAATATTTTACTATGAACCCATTTCCCTATAGCATAATAAATATTTAGCCCCCATAATATATGGCATTATGTGCAAAGTATTGTTCCAGTCCCCTGGGGCTTAAGAGTCAAACCTGACAGATTAGATAAGCCAGGAAGGCAAAATATATTATGGATTGAAATGAGATGCAGCACTCTTGAATTGTAAGTCTTTAACAGCCCTAAAGTAACCCAAACCATGTTCAGAGTGCTTCAGGAAAATCCTATTGGAAAGAGTAAAATTTTGACTTTTTTGTAGAAGAGTTAGAAATAAGCAAATAGTAGCCATCATTAAGGTACTGAGATGATGTCATTTACACTAAAAAAAGCTCTTCAGAAAATACAAACAGCTGCTTCTCCATTACAATTCTGTAACACTCCAGACTGGCTTATTAGCCATATTTTCGCTCTTTTCACTTACTTTCCTAGAATTCACCACCTCTTGTATGAGCCCTACATACATTCTCTCACCTTTAATTATGTCTCTAATGGCCTATAATTTAGTTTCAACCTGTTTTTCACTATCAGATTCTCACTGCAAAGTCACAAAAGAGTTCTTCCTTGCTAACTTTACTTCTTTAGTAACTCAGCAGTGATCCTAGAGATTTACATTGTCTCTAATATCAGATTTAAGAAAAAAAAATGTTACTTCTCAGTCTTTACTTTTCTACTTATCTTGTGGTACATGAATTCGCAGGATGAGCCCACCTCTTCCTCTGCTATCATTTGCTTGATCTTTTGATAGCAGTTCTATATAGATGGCTTCCTTGACTTCCCCTATTGTGATTACCCCCAAAACTACCAACCACTTTCCTTTTAAACTCCCTTAAGGCGTTTAAGGCCTTCTCAACCTAGCTTCAACCTGACTTGTTTCACATTATATCTACACACATCATACTCCATCTCTTAGCCTCCTGGTCTTTGAATTGGCACTCCCTCCTCACTTCTGTGTCTCAGAATTCCCAGTATTCTTCAAGGATCAGCTTAAGCCACACCTTCAACTTTCCTGATCTCCCCAGATGATAGTACCTTCCCCCAAATCATTTTGTGCTTATTCTTTATCTTTTTTGCATATACCTATATACATGTATATTTTCACACCTGGCCAGATTGTAAGCTCCTTGATGTCATGGACTGTTTTCCCTTTTGTCTTCATATCTTCATTGACTCATGTAGTTCCTGAAATACAGACAGCCCTTAATGAATTCATGTTGGTTAATTAATGTTCTCCTACTAATAAAAAGACCATTCATGAATATATGTATTTCTGAAAGGGTTCTTCCAAAGCTGAAAACCAATAGTGTAAAAGGGTAAAATGGATAACATAATGAATTTCTTCTCCTTGGTCACTGGTTTCTTATTTTCCTGAATGTTCTTATGCTATATTCTTTATTTTAATAGAAATAAATACGAGTACATGAAACTTTGGTATATTGAAAATATTAGTAAAACCAACACAACACTGTCCCCCAAGATCAGTTATCTATTTTTCCCTCAGAAAGATTGCCTTACATTATTATAAGAGTAAAAAAAAAACATATTTTACGACTCACTACACAAGTTTACTTCACTGTATCTCTTTTATCCTCAAACATTTTTATAGGCTCTATTGGTGATGTTTTTTAAGGCAGCTCTAGGTGACACAGTGGACAGAGCACCAGTCCTGGAGTCAGGAAGGTTCACCTTTCTGAATTCAAATCTGACCTCAGATGCCCACTAGCTATGTGACCCTGGGCAAGTTACTTAACCCTTTTTGCATCAATTTTCTCTTCTATAAAATGATCTGGAGAGGAAAATGGCAAGCCGTTCCAGTATCTTTGCCAAGAAAATCCCAAGTGAGGTCATGAAGAGTCAAACATGACTGAATGATTGGTGAATCTCAAGATAAAAGCTAAAAATAATGATTAAAAACTCATGAAACACTAGTTTCACTGATTAGGTAGATTAGAAGTAACACTAGCTTACATTTGCATTTTACATAGTGCTTTTTACCCTCTAAAATAATATCAGCATATATGTGTGTATGTGTGTGTGTATATGTTTTTTGGGGGGGCGGGGGGATTGATTTGGACCTGGGATTTCCTCATAGTAGGAAGTTTCCAGTGTGGAAACTCCCTCTACTGATATAAATTAGCAACTCAGTTTTAGGGTTTTATAGAGCATTAAGAGGTTATGACTTGTTCATGGTCACACAACCAATAAGATTAGTATCTGACAGAGGTGGGCCTTGTATTCAGGTCTTTAATTAGGGTTTTTCTCACTTTAAAGCTATCTATCTGCTCTGCCATGCTGAATATCAGGTATACATGTACATGAGAAGATAAATCTCAGAACAGATATAGGCATTATATACCTCTCTATTATCACATTATATTATATTGACTACATTTATGCCTAGGTCTGATATTACTATCCTTTTACAGGTGGGAAAACTAAGTCCCTGAGAGTTTCATGTGAATTAATCATGTTCACATAGTTAGTGATAGAACTCTGAACTTCTAATAGAACTTCTTATCATGACGTGACCCTCTTTCTACCAGATTGCAGTGTCTATTAAAATACTAAAGTACAAAAGTACTTTATCAAAACACTAAAGCATACATTTTTAGAAAGAGTTCCCAATGGATACTTTCTCTGTAAGGGGGAAAAAGTAAAAAAAAAAATATCACAGAATCTATTTTTTGACCGAGTTTCTTTATCTCTCTCCAACATCAGTCAAACAATAAAAAAACTGACAATGAGTTCTGTGCTTAGTTAGGTTTGGGGAAATGAACAATTAATCACTGTTTTGCCCTCACCTATGCACTGTGATAGGAGTATGCAATTTTACTCACAACACCTCAATGATACTTTCCTGTTGTCATTAGCCATTGACTGCATGACATTGTTTTAAGCACCACTGACTTATAAAATAAGAAAAAAAAAAAAAACCATGGTTCCAGCCTAGATATGTGAGAGCTTAATGTGGCTTGCATATATTCTTCACATATAAAGCAAAGGAGTTATTTGAATACTATTTTAAAATTCTATTTAGTCTTCATGGTGTAATACATTTTTTGCAGAACTTAATATACCTCTAAGAATGAATTAGTTGAATGCCCAAGAATATTTTCCCCATCAGCTTTCAACAACTGGTATTTTATTGAATAAACTATGTCACTAGCATAGATTGCCATCCACAATAATTAAATGTTATTTTTTTGCCATCTTTAAAGAAACATACCCAAACAGTCCAAGATTTCATTGGTTTTATTCTTCACAGCTCTAAAATTAGTAAAGTTTTTTTAAGGGACCATTAAACTTGTTGACTATGCTTTTAAATTTACAGTCAGTTCTTTGAAGATGAGAAATATTTTGTCATATAAAAGCAGCAAGTTATGGTAGTGTTTGATTAGAGCATATTACTTTAAAAACAGAATAATATTTTATCTATAATAAAAAGTTTTATGTTTGAGAAGGGAAAATAGTTTTAAATGTGGTTTTACTGCTTGCTAATTGAATTGAAAATAAATACATAAATAAGGTAACATTGTTAGCAGACAAAAAGGTACACCCTGAAGGACTCTGATATCCATACTAGGCAGGTATTCTTTTCTCACCTATAAACCGATTCCATGCTCCCTAAAAGAATGCCAACAGTTGGCAAATGGCCAAACATCTTCTCCAATCACATGCCTAATTTTCCTGTTGTAAGTATTATTCCCAAGCCCACAGTTGTGCTTACTGGAGTACTATAAAACTAAAGTCCTTTCAGCCCCTACCTGCCAAGGATAGGACTTCAAAAGATTGCTGAAGCCAACTGGATAGACAGAGTGATAATCAGATTAAGGGAACCATTCCTTTCATTCATTATCAACCAAGGCTGAAGGTTTGGGGTAGAGTGGGGAGGATATATTTATTTTTCCTACTAGAAATAGAGAGAGGAAAACTGCTTCCCCTTCCAATTCCTGTCTTACCCCTTCAGTTCCTCAGTTCACAGCAGACAATAGAAGCCCATACAGACAGACCCTTTCCCTGAGCTCCTCTCCTCTCCCCCACCTCCCTCGTCTTCCTCCTCCTCCTTCCCCTTGCTACTATCTCACACTGGTTTTCCTAACTCAGGCTGCAGCACAGATTTGTCAGAACCATTCAGTTGAGACTGATTATGATTGCAGCAGATGGGCTGGATTTGACAGCCCCGATCCTAAGCAGTTTCTTATGGGGGGGGGAGGGGGGCTAGGGACAGGAGGGGAGGGGAAGGGTGTAGGGGGCGGGAATTAATGGGCCGGAGTCACAGAGCAGGATCACACACAGAGCATCCCCAGCCGGGCGCTCTCTTGATCTGCTCTTTAAGCTCTCGTCCCCAAGGAAAGTGGCACCTCAAAGCCGAGTGGCCCTCCCCAAACACATGTTAAACGTCCCACAGCCTGAGAGGGAGAGGAGAAAGGGGGGTGGGGGGGAGGAAAAAAAGAGCCAGTGAAGCACAACAAAGCGGAAGAGGCGAGAGGGAGCGAGAGAGAGTGAGAGGTTTCCCTGTCTGCGGTGGCTGCGGAGAGAGCTAGGGGGGCTAGGGCCGGGCCAGGCTGGGCAGCTGCTGCCAGGGCTCGTTCAGGCAGCTGCCGCCGCCGCCGCCGCCGCCTCTACTGCCTCCGCCGCTGCTGCTTGCGGCCGTGCGCTCTGGACATGGGAAGTTTGGCAACTCCCGGCTCTCCAGCCAGTGCCTCGCCTCCCCAGACTTTATAGGATTACAGTGTCTGCCCCTGGCTGGAAAGCTCCCCCACTCCACTCCTGGCTTCAAAATGTTTCAGCACAGGCCAGGTAAGGAGCTAGATCCTTGTCCTTCTACCTTCCTCCATCCTACCTAAGGCTCTCTTCCCCTTGCTCTCTGCCGTCAACCCTCCATCTTCCTTCCTTCTCTCCCCTCTGGCCTATGGCCTTCCTCTTCTTTCCATCAGTCCCCCTTGCGCTGCTCCTCGCGTCCTCTCTTGCCCCCATCCCTTGATCCCTTTCGTTCCCACTTTTCTTTGCAGAGTCCCCTCCCCTCCCTCCTCTCTCTCCTCCCCTCCCTTCTCTATCTCTCTCATCTCTCCTCCTTCCCTCACTGTTTAAGATCGACCAGATCTTCTCATCTCCACTCCATCCACCAGTGCCACACTCCTTTCTCTCTTACCACGCAAGGGGGAGAAGTTGAGAGATGGCCTGTGGTCCCCAGTCTTTGCCTTCGTGATTTGAGGGTCATGAGGGTTGTGTGTGTGTGTGTGTGTGTGTGTGTGTGTGTGTGTGTTGTTCTCCCAAGACCCCACTCCGGGAAGCCGTTTTCTTCTCTGCCAAGGCAGCGGTTGCCTTTCCCTGTCTTCCACCTGTGGGTCCTTGCTTTGACACTGAAAATCTGGAAACACAAATGGAAACAAACACACGTGACACGTGTTAGTGTGTTTATGTGTGTTCGTGTGTGTGCACTCGTATATGAACCTTCACTCATGAGGCACATCCCACACAACAGAAAAGGGGTGGGGAGGAGAGTCAGATACTCAGCCTGGGGGGTTGAACAGGAACTCCTCAGGTGACTCTGGTGCCACCCAAGCAAAACAGTGGACTGTTCCTTCTCCTTGTCATTGCCCTTGCTTTATGAGGACTTTAGATGATGGGGAGATGGGTAGATGGAGAGTAGGGAGACTTTACCGACTGTGGTTGGAGGTGGGTCCAGAGCGGGCTGTGGAGTAAAAGACCTGGGAACTACCTGCCCAGATGCTGAAGGGCCTGCTGCATTTAATCCTTGCCTCCTAGTATGTACATCCTGGACCCTCACTTTCCCTACTGACCTGTCACTGCCTGGGCTCTACTCTTTGCCGCTCCCCACCCCAGGGCTTCCTCTCCTACTACTACTCCCCTCCCCACCCTATAATGAGTGTGTGCCCTGTTGCTACTGGCAACTGCATGTACCGAATTGCTCTGCACCCCTAAGCAGCTTAATGCTGATAGATGGCCCAGAAATATGATCTTTTTCTTTTCCTTCTTTTTCCTTTTTCTATTCTTTCTTTTCTTTTCTTTTTTTTCTTGAGAGAGAGAACCAGGAGCAGTGTGTATGCTGGTTTCCCTGCTGAGGAGTGATAGAGACCTCCATGGTAGCCCACTAGCCTTCCCACCTCCTGCCCCTCAGCTTTATTTCTCCCCCATTCCTTTTTATGCAGAGAAGGGGCCAATTGGAATAGTTTAATCTCTCAGATTAAATCCAATGCCTGCCTTGCTATCTGACTGGTTTCTCTCTCAATGACAGTCTGCAGCCCCTGAACTTCCTTTCCTACTCTTGATCATAGCTGCTTCTGTTGAGTCAGATAAATGTGGCTTTTCCTCACCCCACTCCTTTCCTTTCTCCCCCCACCCATTCTTTCTCTTCCCCTTGTAATTTGACTTCTGTGTTTCTGATTGCCTGGTTACTGAAATAGATCTACCCTCTCCTGACCCAGAAAGATTTTTTTCAACCTTTCTGGAAACTATTTTCCAGAAATAAAGTCATTGCAGAAAATATACTATTTTCTGTCCTCTACCCATTCCTTTTCTCTAGTTAGTAACTTCTTTTTTGGTCTTTCTCCATACATGAGGTATACAGTTCATGTAAGAAGATGTTTGGTGAAAATGCTGTGTCCTGATGTTTTTTCACCCTTAATTTTTGTGTGTGCTTTCCTCCCCTCCTTATCTTTTGAAGTGGGATTCATGTCTAAGCTATAATGATAAAGGCACCCCTCCCCCAACCCACAGCAGTTTAGGAACCATTGCTACTTTTGGAAAACCTCAAGTACAGACTTTTTAGAACTGGTAGGCAGAAGTGGTGTGGTGAATCTTCCTCTCCCCCTCCCCCAACTTCTATACTGTCTGTCAGTCATGTAAATTAACCTGCCAAGTTCTTTCTGCTTTAGGAAGGAACTTGGAAAATTATGTTGGTAAACATTTTAAACCCCATGTGCAGCATCTGGATCAGCCAGAGTATCTTGTTTTCTTCCTTAAAAAATATAATAGAGAATCCACAAAACACAGATTATTTTGTGATCATTCCTATTTAGCCACAAAGGAAAAGGGAAAGGTTTGGGATTTTGAGTCACCTTGAAGGTGTTAAAACAAAGAACATGCTTTTCTGAAGCAGATTATGATTTGAAGAATGCAGCTGGGAGTAAGTTACTGACCAGGCATGTCAGGATAACATCATGGGCAGAGATGACATCCATAGAAGACCAAAGTTGATCCAGAAAGCTCTTCCATATTTATAAATCCCCTGCCCCAGTATACAGTAGAGAAATCTGCGCTTTTGGATCCATCAGTGGCACTAACATAGAATATAACATTATACTGAAGATGCTTTGAGTCCTGGCAAATGAAACAGAATGAGTAGGCAAGGGTGTATCTGTCTTTAGTCACAGGGCCTTCTTGTGGAATTTGCAAAGCAGGTTACATAGCATTTGAAAATTGTAGCAATTTTCAGTATTTCATAGCTTAAAAATGAGAGGATGCACTATGAGATATAATAAAGACATGGTGAGGACAATTTTTCTCCATTATATCAAAAATATGTCTTATTTGACAGGATCTAATAAAAGAATAGATTCTTTCTCCTTAGAAAAAAGATTCTATGTAAGGCCTTTCTATAGATTTACTTATCTTCTGTTCTGTTGTTCAGCATGCATGCATTTCAGCTCCTTCCTTGGCTCCCACAGCTGTGAATACCACTCTTGGCTTTACTTTCCAAATGGTTTCCAGAATACCAGCAGATGATTATACATTTTGGTTCATAAATGAGAGTTGGGGAGAAAGGAGTGGAATGCTAATGCTCTTGTTTATCATTTTGAAAAGTTTGCTAAAGGAATTTTAAAGAAAGGTAGAGTTTCAGAGAAAGTGATTTATATCATGGGAGATACATTGCTAGATTATAGATAAGCTGTAAAAGTAAACACAGCAGCATAGTCTGTTATTGTAGGAGACTTTGGAGTTATGGAGGGACCTTTCCAGTGCTTCATGCCATTAGGCAACGTGGGAAATTTTGGAGCTGTAGTTTTTCTTTGTTGTATTTTTTGCTTAGCAGAAGTTTACTTAAGTCATTGAACTTTACTTGGAGACTTCATATTTGCTAACCAGTTTGTTTTCATTTATCACAAGACTTAAGAGTAAGGACTAATGTCAAGTCAATGAAAATATATTTGAACTGTCAGATCTAATGTGGACTTTTCAGATATGGTCAGAGGATGGTGAAAGGGTCTCTCCAACAGCTTTCCTTCTTCTTAGAGGCAGCTAGGTCACCCAATAAACAAATAACTGGGCTTGGATTCAGTTCAAATTCAACCTCAGATACATATTAGCTGAACAATCCTGGGCATTCACTTAACCTCTGTTTTTCTCAGTTTCCCCAACTGTAAATAGACTCCCAAAGTTGTTGTAAAGATCAAATGAGATAATAATTGTAAAGTGCTTAGCATAGTTCCCAGGCACATAGTAAGTGCTATGTAAAGATTTCTATTTTTCTCCTCTTCCTCCTCCACCTCCTCTTCCTTCCCTTCCTCCTTCTTCTGCTCTTCCTCTTCTTCTTCCTCCTCTTCCTTCTCTTCTTCTTCCTCTTCCTTCTTCTCCTCCTCCTTCTCATTCCTTTAACTCTTCCTCTTCCTTCTCCTCTTCCTCTTTTCCTTCTCCTTCCTTCCTCCTCCTCCTATAGGGCAATAATTTGTTGGAGGGAAGGTTTCTTGGCAAACCACTGTATAGGAACTATAGTGTCTAGGCAGTGGCACAGACCCAGGAGTAAGCCCTAGTTTCCAGGATGCCCTACTCTAGGTTCCACCATATGGACAGCATGTCCCATTCTCCTAACCTTCCCTCTGCTGTGACCCTTAGGAGAAGAAAGAATTTCTGTGCTGCCATAGTGTCCCTGAAAGATAATGTTGTATCAGTAAAAGCATGTGAATTCTGATTAATTATAATAGGCTCAATCCTGGGAAGCAGATGATGAGACACACCTTCCATCTCTCAAAAAAGATGGAGGAATATAAGTGTAGAATGTCACATATGCTATCAAATTTGGTTACTGTGTCCATCATTTTCCAATGGCTTTTTCACTGTTAGAACTAAATGGGAAAATATAGATCAAAAAAATGAATGACATAAAAAAATCAATAAAACATGTTTTAAAAAAAAAAAACCTAGTTGGAAAAGAGAAGAAAAAGCTCAGTTATATATTGAAGGTTTGTTTCTTCCTTTGATTGAGATTTCCCAGTTTCCTTATATGCCAGCAAACAATCTTCCCACCCTCTTTATCAACCTTTCCTTTTCTCTTCATGTTCAGAACAACTAAAAGATAAATTAACAATAAATTCTGAATTGAAAAATTAAAAAAAAACACCACAGTTATATTTAAAGGAGAACTCAATATTGCCTCCAGCAAAAATGGCACATGTTGACATTATTCCTTCCATGTTTGTGAAAAATCATGACCTAATTTAATGAGGACTAAGTGTAAAGCCATGCACAAGCAGCTTTCAGGGTTCTGATTACATAGTATAGTGAGCTCTCTCTCTCTCTCTCTCTCTCTCTCTCTCTCTCTCTCTCTCTCTCTCTCTCTCTCTCTCTCTCTCTCTCTCTCTCTTTCTCTCTTGCTTTTTGGAGGTGGGAAGAAGGTAGGGCAATTGGGGTTAACTGACTTGCCCAAGGTCACATGGCTAGTTTTTGTGTTAAGTGTCTGAGGATGGATTTGAACTCAGGTCCCCCTGACTCCAGAGCTGGTGCTCTATTCATTGTTCCACCTAGTCACCTCGTGAGCCTTCTATTTATTCAATAACAAATCAGAGCAAAACATTAATAAAAAAAATCAAAATATAGCATTCACAATATTACAGTTTATCACAGAAAATCAAAATACATCATTCACCATGTCACAACTCAACAACTTATAACTAAAATGGCCACATAGTTTTCACCAAAGTGGTCACATAGTTTTAAACAAAGTGCATTCATTTAGTCAATCACAAAATCCTTAATTCAATTACGAAGTACAGAAGTCGAAGTTCTCCACCCCTAGGTCACAATAAATCATAATTTTTCTCAGTCAGTACACAGTATCCAAGTAAAGTCTTCTTTCAGCTTGACTCAAGGCTGGCTCTCAGCTTCCATGGTTCCTCTTCCATGTTCTCAGCTCCAGCTGTTACCTGGGTTCAAAGGCAGGCAGCTTCCAGTTCCTTGTCCATCTCCTTGTCCAGTTCTTCATCCAATTTCCATTCCATATTGAAGCTACCAGTGTCCAATCCACCTCAAGTCCTTCACAGTTCTTGTTTCTGGGAAGACAAAGCATGACAGAGCCACAATAATATTCATATACATTGCCAGCACTATCACCAGTTCACTGTCTGCCTGTGAAATCAGCTCAGACCCACCAACAAGGTCTGAGAACTCAACACAAATAATCAGTATAAAAATGAAGACAAACCCACAAACAAGGTTCAAGAGGTCAGCACAAATCATCAGTAAAATCCCAGGACCTGCAAAACCCTCCTGTAGGAATTCTGTAAACATATAACCAGAAAATCCTCTTTCAGGGCTTCCATTAAGGTCCCAGGACTTCTGTACAAAGTATCATCAACAAACATCAACACAGACAGAGCAGACAAATTGAGTACCAGGAGACCACAAGTTTTCTCCTTCTTGACTCTGCCACCACAAGAATTCTCTTCTCAGTTCTGCTGCCTCTGGCCTGGGCCTCTCCTTCTATGTGGTCAATAGCTCCTCCCCTTCCTGTTGCAGGAGTTCATGAGTTCTAGGGTTCACAAGTTATGGGGTTCACACGTTCTGTTTCTTAACAAACTTGATACAAGGCTCAATAGAAACTTGAACTGAAATAAGGTGTTAATTCAATAGCTGAAACAAGGTGTGAACTACTTCTGTGCTTGCCATTACACTAGGCCATAACCTATCGATCCAGGATATGTAATGGTGTTCTAGAAAGATAGATTAGGACTACCCTCTTTTCAAGATTCTTCATTAGGACATCTAAACCTAAATTGTCATCATTGAACTGTTTCCTAGTCACAGATGGATAAATTCAATTCAGTTCGGTAAGGTATTATCAAATGTCTACTGTATGGAAGGTGTGGTACTAGGGGTTTGGAGACAGACATTTTTTAAAAAGCTGTCCCTTTGCTTGAGGAACTTACAGTATTATGGCAGAAACAAGTTCGATACAAGTAAATAAGTCTTTGTATTCCCCTATTGCTTAACAGTCTTTACATATATTACTTAATAAGGCCCTTCTTGATGGATTAGGTTATGCTATAGCATAATGAAGAACAGTATAGGCAGTGGTATCTGAGCTAAGCTTGTATGCCTAAACAAAGCATCCTTGCAGGCATCAGAAAACATCTTCTTAGCCGCATATGGTAAGGGTCATCATGAAAAATGATGAGGGCTAAAAAAGGCTGTTAAATTTATCAGTAAAGAGATATTTTGGTAAGAACAGTTAATCAGTTTTGGTAGATAGGTCAAGTGAGAAATCAGATCATAAGGGATTGAGAACTATTGGGTAATAAATGGGTAAAAGCAGATTGTGGAACCAATATTTATAGGAGTTTGGTAGTGAAAAGGATTTCTCAGCACTGCTTGTATCCATGCAGTCTCTGTTTTTATTTTGTTTTTGTTTTGGCTTACCAGTTTTTTGATAAAATTTTTGTTTTTTTAATCAGCAAAAATTTATCTTCTCTCCTTCCCATTCCACCTCTAATTGAGAGAGAAAAGAAAAGCGTTGTTATAAGCATTCACAGTTAAACAAAACAACCTTATGCATTAAAAATGCATCATCCTCCCTTCCCCCTCAATCCCCAAAAGTCTCTTTCATTCTTCTCTCTTACAAGGCAGTGGATAGTACATGTCATCATAGATACTCTAGAATGCTGGTTGATCATTATGTTTATCACAGTTCTGAAGCCTTTCAAAACTCTCATTATGCTATTGTAGAACATATTGTTCTAATTCTACTTACTTCACTGCATCAGATCATATAAACTTTCCAAGGATTCTCTTAAAAACTATCCCCTTCATAATTTCTTACAGAACAGTAGTATTTGAGAAGCTAGTTGGTGCATTGGATAGAATGACTGACCTGGAATCAGGAAGACCTGAGTTCAAATTTTCCCTCAGACACTTATTAGATGTGTGGCCCTTGACTAATCACATAACCTTTGTCTCAGTTTGTTCATCTGTAAAATGGGGGTAGTAATAGCACCTATATCTCGGGATTGTTGTGAAGATCACAAGAGATAATTATTGTAAAACACTTAGAACTATGACTAGTATGTAATAAGAGAGTTCAATACATGATAGCCCTTAATAAATATCGATTGATTCCCTTCTCTTCCCATTCTTCTTTTAAGATCAAGACATATAATTGCCAGGTTTTCTCTTCAAACAACCTTTCCCTCAGACACTTGATGAGTATAGTGTTCAGATATTAGAAATTAATCAGTTTGTCCTTGTTTAATCTATTATGATTGTTCATTGATGTTTACCTTTTTTCCTGTTTCTCTTGACTCCTCTGTGTATATTTTAAGGCTTATATACAACTCTGCTCTTTTCTTCAGGATTGCTTAGAAATCTTCTATTTCATTAAAGATCTATTTTTTTTCCTCTTTAGGAATATATTCAGTTTTACTAGGTAAATAATTCTTAATTGTAACCCTATATCCTATGCCTTCTAGAATATTTAATCTCAGACTTTCCTTTATAGTAGCGGCTGCTAAGTCATTCATGAATCTATATCTCCAATAGTTGAATTATTTTCAGATGCTTAAACATTATTTTTCTTTGGTAAAACCTCTGGATTTTGCTTATAACATTCCTGAGTGTTTTCATTTGGAGGTTTCTTTCAGGAGGTGAAAAGTAGATTCTTTGTAGTTTCATTTTTGTTCTCTGGTTCTGAGAGATGTGTGCCATTTTCTTTTAATATTTCTTGAAATATTATAACTAGGTTCTTTTCTTTTTATGGATGTGACTTTCAGGTAGTCCACTCATTCTTAATTATTTTGTCTTTTTGATCTTTTTCCTCTGTAAGAAATGCTTTGCATTTTCTTTTTTTCAGTCTTTTGACTTTAATATTCTTGTTGTTTGCTAGAGTCACTAGTTTTCATTTGATTCGTTCTATTTTTAGGAATTTTTTTGCTTAGGCAAGATTTTGTAATTGAGTAAAGCTGTTAATTTCTTTTCCAATTCTTTCTATCTTTTCTAATTTTCTTCTCATATATATGTATGTGCACATACATACACACACACACATATATATACATTTACATTTATGCATACATGTATGTATGATATAATTAAAATTACATTTATATTAAAACCTAATATATAGTCCATATTCCACAAAAATCAGTTGATTTTAATTTAGAAAAGAATTTTATCCTTTTCCCATCTCATTCTTATTTTTCTTTATCCCATTTCTTTCTTTCTCTGGAATTTTATTTTGTTGAATTGTATATAATTCTATTATTATAGTTCTATTTTGGCAATGAATGAAATACACTGTGATTAACTATGTGTATTCTTCACCTTCCTTTTTGAGTCATTGAGTAATTAATAATTCCTATTTTCCTAATTTTCATAAATTATGTTTTTGATTGAACAGTTATACATTTTCCCAAATTCCAATGCTGTAACAATAGTATGTGATATTGGGTTTGAACCTTCTATGGACAAGTATAGAGTTGAAGAATATGTTTTATTTCCCCAGGGAAATTTATATGTTAGGGCTAATAATAGCATGGGCTACATATTTGAATGCATGCCTACCTTGAAAATTGTATGATCAAAACTATCTAAATGAAAATATTCTCTTCATCATCACAGTCTCCCCCATACAATATTCTACCTCATTCTGTTCTATTCCATCCACTCTACTAGGATGGATCAACCATTATTAAAAATTCCAGCTAAATTACAACCGGAAGACAATTTATTTCACTTATCTGGGTCTCAGTCTTCAAGATTATTGAATAAAGTGTCTATCGTAAACCATTTTTTTTTCTATCCTAGTAACCTGGCCTAGATATCCTAAAGGTGTCCTGGATATCCCCTTTACTTCTATCCTGTATGACTAGAACCTAGAGTAACCCTAAACTATTGAATAACCCCTTGCTTTTATCTTGCCAGTACTCCAGCCCTCTGGAGTAAGAGAAAAGCCAAAGGCTAAAGGACCTTGACCCCTAACACTTTGAAGACTCAGTGGTCCCCCAGTTCAAAAGGCCCATTGTATTTCAATAGCCTGGAAGACTTCTTCCAGAATCACGGATATTTTAACCCCCTCATGCCTTTTACCCCAAATCCTACCCCTAGTTTTGTAATACCTGCATCTAAGGTGAGGGAAGGAGAGAAAGGGATATCTGCAACCATCTCCTCCTCAGGTTGAAACCCTCTTCCATTTCCTCTCAAAATTCCCCTTTGTAATAATTATGTTCTTGTATTTACTGTATGCCAAGAGGTTGGCCAGTAATTGCCTCTTTGTTTGTCTTTTGGCCATAGCGATATGTGGAACCATCTCCTCAGGCACAGAGTGGAGTGTGTGCTCATCCTTACAAAATCACAGATTTTTTGAAGTATTAAAGAAATAATTATCACTGTACTTCGGACTAATTATATCTTTCCTTCCACCTTGTGACTCAGTGCTTTCCAGGACCAATTTGCAGACTTGGAAACTATGTGGGGCCAGTGACTATTGTCTTCAACACCATTTAGCAAGTTTCTACTTTAGCAACTTAATTGAACTAAAGAACAGCATAATACTTCATACAAAGCCATAAGAGATGTGAAGATTATATTGTGTCTATGGTAGTTATCAATTGCCATATTGAATTAAAGCATCGCATATTGAATTTTAAGACTGACTAGCAATTGTAACCTAAACTTATAACTGCAGACTCATCTTCATCCCCAAGAACAGTAGTGCTCAACTTTTTTTGGTCTCAGAATCCCCTTATGCTCTTAAAAATTATTGAAGATCACCCTTAAGAAATTTTGCTAATATGGGTTATATTGATTGATGTTTATTATATTAGAAATTAAAATGTCTTAGTATTATTAAGAAAATAGTTTTGATAATGTGGACACCTAGAAAGGCTCTTAGGAATACTCAAGGATCACACTTTGAGAATCACTGCTGCACATTGTGACTGCTGTGTCAACCAAATATATGGGTTTTTTCTCATTCTATTACTTTCCAACTACTAAGCACACTGACAACCTGCTCTCTCAGGAGTCTAAGAAGAGTAAACAAGGCATAGAAGTGTGAGAAAGTCCAAAACAATGATGATATTGACATCTCTCATGGAGGACCAACCTCAGTTTTTGTCCATTATACTAAGGTACTGCTTACTAAATTTGTGTATATTTCTAATTGTAACAGGGACAGTATGGTATAGTAGAAAGAACACTGACTAAGAAATCATCCATTCATTGAACAAACATTTTTAATGATAATAGCTATGCTAGACACTGGAAATACAAAAGACAGCATGAAAAACAGTCCCTGCCTTCAAAGAGCTTGCATTCTACTACTGAATACAACTTTTACATATATAAATAAGTGCAAAATAATTTGAGCAGGGAGAGATTCATATGACCTGAATTTTTTCTTAGTTTTCTCACTAACTAGTTATGTGAAACTAGTCAAATTAATTTTGATTTTTTGAACCTCATCTTCATCATTTGCAAAATTGAAACAGGATATGTACAACATTATAGTATGTCACTTTAAAAAGTAGAAATTACTATATGTAAGAAAAAAGAAATACATTTGTTATTAACCTATCATTTTCATAATCATTTCTTGCACATATCACTCTCTATAATCCTGAATTATCTTTGATATTTGAAATATGTTCAGATTTTACAGTGCAATGGCCAGTAGAGTTCATCAAAGTAGTGCATGGATTGAATTTCAGCTAGTTAATGATGATGTCAAACAATACCATCAACTTAATGTTGATCCTTGCTGCATGCTTGTGACTAGTTCAGATATTTACCAGGCTAATATTCTTACCCTTTTTATAAATCTTCTACCTATGTGAAAAGTCTGCCTAGAGATATCGTTGAATTAATTTTGGTAAAAAAAAAATTCATGATTTCCAAAAACTTTACTTCATATTTTTAGTGAAACTAAGATATATTAACTCAAGTTCATTTCATTCTAACATTTGAGGGCTTAACAATTCTCTGAAAATAAATAAATCAAGTTGTTCTTGGATAATTCCCCTTATCTTGCTATAAATATGAATAACTTAATAAAGTATTCTCCTTTTTGATAAAGGTATAAGACATGGTCTTCCCTTATGTATGTGAGGGCTCATACGCCAATGGAGTGCATGGAAAAATATGGCATGCATAAAAAGAAATATGGTACTAGGGATATGGGTTGCTGTTCATAAATGAGGAGGATCCTTTATAGTTACCTTTTGTCTATTAGATTGGAATGTTTTTGAAGGACAATCTGTTTCTTGGTAGTCTTGACCATATCTCCTAGATTTTTTGCAATATTTCAACATCTGCACCATTTCAAATATTCTGTCCCATTTTCTTCCTCTAAGTCCATGGATCCATAGGCAAATAGCCAAATGTCTCTGGCTAAAAAAATGTGTTACAAAGCATTGACAGCTACAAAAGAGACATGTTATATATTATCTGATGTATCATGTGGGTGTGTATATAGTATCGGGATATACAGTGATTGGAATCTTTGTCTATGCTGTTTCTTATTAATGAAGCATTCAAGCACCATGTTGCATATTTTCATAACAAAGCTTGAACAATTGCAGAAATAAAGCAAAATGTCATTTTTTTTGTTTACAAAATAGATTTTTGTAGAATGAATACAGTTCTCTTGCAATCACCATAAAACAAAAATGTTTCATTCTCTTATTTTAAGTAGTATTATGAACACAACATGATTTCAAAATAGAATACTCAAAAGAACTCTTGGTATAGAAACTCTTTCGATGAATATAAATGACACTTCTTTGATGACTTAATAAGTCGAGTAGATTAGCCTAATATAGAATTTAAGTGCTCATATTGCTAGTAAGTGCCAGTGGAAGGATTTGAACTCTGCTCTTTAAAATATGTCATTCTGTCTCTGTCATATTCATTAGGTCATAGATATAAGGCTGCAAAGGACCTTAAAGGTCATCTAGTTTAAACCCCTCTTTTTAAAGACAAATGAAATAAAACCCATGTGAGGATAATGGCTTTCCTAATGTTACACAGATAAGTGATAAATGTAGTTTTGGGACCCATATGCTCTAAAAATCAACTCTTCTTTCTACTATATCATATTGTCAACAAAACAAAAGAACTACCATATCCACTTAAAGTCCATGTTAATGATATTTGTCTCATGCATGTTAAGGAAGGAAGGAAATAAGCATTTTTAAAGTGCCTTCTTTGTGTGAGACATTGTGTTAAGTTCTTTACAATATTATCTTGTTTGATCCTTATCACAACCATGTGAGGTATGTATTATTGTTATCTCCATTTTACAATTAGGGAAGCTAAAGCAGAGATTAAGTGACTTGACCAGGGTCTCACAGCTTGAAAGTATCTAAAACCATATTTGGACTCAGGTCTTCCTGATTCCAGGCCCACTGTACTATCCACCTACTGCAACATCTGGGCCCTGTGAAGACACTAAAGTGACTCTGTCTCCCTGCCTGTAAATCTGGGCTTGTATTCTAATGAGACTAGAATTTTTATAATTCTCCAAGAATTTGATGGCAGTGCTGAGTCTGGGGAGGTGGATCAGAGTTTATGATGTCATACACATTGGCACCTTTGCATTTTTCCTAAATCAGGAACCACATTGAGAATGGCAATTGGCATATTGGGGAGATCACTCAAATGTTCTTTCCATTAGTATCAAATCCATTCCTTCCCTAGAGGTGTGGAGCTTATAACCCATTATAATAGGACCAGCCAATTTATGTGGGCCAGATTATGTGTGTGCAGATTCCCTAAGGATCCCATGAATGTTTGTTCCCTAGCACCTCATTTGATGTAATCTCTGTTAACTTAACCAGTTTTCCTGTTGGACTGAGTCCCATAGGATCATAAAAAGATGATAATTCTTTTTGTAAGTCCTAAATAATAAGGATCATCTTTATTCTATTTTATTAGAAAATGTTCTTTTAAAAAAGATACCACACACATACATATAAAGTGAGTCCCCAATAAATTACTTTGTCTATCTCATGGTCTTATATAAACTGTTTTTTAGAACATGTAATCATGAAATCTTTATTTAGGGTCATTTTGGATAGTTTAGCTATTTCATATATTTATTTGCCTTAATATCAGTTACACGTCAATATTTTTTTATTCCTCTGAATTTGCTTCTATTTGTGACAACTGTATTCTTTCATAGTTTACTCTAACTTATAAATGAAAGTTAATTCTGTCTATGGTGTTGATATTTCTGATTATTTACACCTTCTTTTTGTTGTTTAGAATTATTTGGCTGTACCAGTCAGATTCTATTTACTTTTCTTACCATTATTTAATTATGTTCCACAAGGCCCAGAAATCTCTTAGTGATTTATATTGTGCTTTTCTTTTTTTGGCAGATTCTACAAATTTGTGTCTTGTAGCATATGAATATCTTCATGCCTCGTCTACACAGCATGGATTTGTCAGTGTTGACAGCTAGATAGGAAAATATAGGTCTCCACTGAAAATTGAGTTGGGGCTGGTAGTATTCAGATTGGCCATCTATGGTTAAATCAATCATATAATTACCAGGTTTCCCCTTCCTTTTGTGCTTCATTACCAGAATGACAGTGGGTACTTGCTTGCTGACTATAGAGGTCAAAAAATATTTCCTTTTGAGGTCTGCCAAGTTATAACACCCACCATGTACTTAATGCTCAATAAATGATTAACCACAGCTATCTGGTTCCTCAGTCCCCAAGTAAACCTAAATGGAGGTAACTAGTATCATGAGGGAAAAAATAATGGACAGGGGAGAGAGCAGAGAATGCATCTGTTTCTCCCTGGGATGTGTGGCACAGGTGCCTTTAAATGACTCCTAATGGTTTAGAGTTAAATAGAAATTTTATTTGTCTTTAATTGACTTGATATGTTTTTGCTTCATTATGCCCAATAATTACATAGTAATAATCAATGGCTGAGTTGTAATTAAATGTCTTCACCAATTTATTTTGAGCCACATTCATGTGTTTTCCCTAATAAGGCAATTTAATAATTTCATTATGTCTAAAATAGTTTATATTCTTTATTTCTTCCCTGTTAAAAAAAAAAACTCCCAAAGATTGAACAACTCATTTTAAATGATATTGAGCATGTCTTCTTGCATGGAGTGCTCAATACTAATAACTCAATAATGATTTGTCAAGCACTTGCACTGTATCTCAGACACTCTATTAGATACGGGGAATGCAAAACCAAAATTCCTACTTTTAAGGAGATGACATTCAGTCGGTGGAGACAAATATATTCAAAATAAATACAAGATGTTTTGGGGGATGGTAAAGCTTTATCTTCTGGGGACATCAAGAAGGATATCCATAGATAGAGGCACTTGAAGTGAATTTGGAAGGAAACTAAGATCGAGGCAAGGAGAAAGGACATTCCAGGCATGAGGAAAACCTGAGAAATGCAACTTACATGGGAGATGGATTTTCAGAAACAGGGAAAGGCAAATAGATCAATTTTGAATGGACTTTTCACACTATGTATGAAAGAGAGTAATGCATAGTAGTCTGAATCTGGCCAGAGCCAGATTGTGAAAGGCTTTAAATGCCAAACAGAAAAAATCATCTTTTATCCTAGAGGCAAAAGAAGGCCAAGAGGATAAAATGCATACTCCTCTGTTTGGCATTTAAAGCCCCTCACAATCTGGTTCCAGGAAGTAAAGTATTAATTCATTGTTAGTGTTTAAATTATGGTTTCATTGTGGGTGTTACATACTAAGACTCATCTGTGATGTCTTATAGAAATATACCTCTAATCTATTACATAATTGAGTCCCAGATATTGCATATAGGTATAAACATATATCTATAATGCATATTATAGGGAATAGCACTTTACCTCACTGACTGAGCCATATGTAAAAGGTAAGGAGACCTGGATCATTTCCCTAACACTAACTCTTCTTTCTATATTAAACTGTAGGTAATTCACTCTGACTTTCTGTCAAGGCAGTCATTTTTCCCTCCCATCCATGAACACCCAACCCCAAATAAAATGTCTACCATGTTCCTAGGCAGCTAGGGTGATTCAGTGCATAGAATTCCAGGCCTAGAGTCAGGAAGACTCGGCTTCTTCAGTTCAAATCTGGCCTCAAAAAATTACTAGCTGTGTGACCCTGAGGAAGTCACTTAACCCTGTTTGCCTCAGTTTTATCATTTGTTTAAAAAATGAGCTGAAAAAGGAAATGGCAAACCACTATAGCATCTCTGCCAATAAAACCCCAAATAAGTTCATGAAGAGTTGGATGTGACTGAAAAAATTAATTGAGCCATGTTCTTATTCTGTTGTAAAGACCTTATAAAATCATCCTGGGGGAAAGGGAGGGAGATCAAGTAAGTATTTTTGAATTTACATTGGTTATGAATATCTTTTGGCTTATTGGAAATTTTTCAGGTTATCATTATAACTTTTTCAAATGAAACAGTTTCTGTTATATTCTCTCATCTCTGAGGACCAAAAGCTGGTGTATAGAAATATATTTTAAGTTTGGCATTTCAGAGAGTGTATTTCTTTGGACAGCTACTAACTTGCATTTCCAAGGCTATGGGTATTGACACTGATTCAGATGACATAGTTACTAACACAAAATAATAGCTGCCAAAAGGAATCTGGATAATTCTTAGAAAGAAATAAGAGTTTGGAATCCACAATTCTTAAGTCACCCTGCTTATAAGAACAATAAATTCATGTTTGTTATCACTTCTTGTCAGAAGCTCTAAGGAGCAACTTTAGCTGTTTTGCTATACCCCAAGTACTCTCAGAATCCTATAACCTCTGACCTAGCTGGGAGAAGTGAGAGCAGGTTCAAAAAAGTGTTGTCAGTGTTACAGCTTTTGTTAACCTTGTGACCCAAAGATTATTAGCCACAAAACTTTAAGGTTCACAATGACCAGGACTTTAGAAAGCTTTACAGAACAGTCTGACACATGTCTTCTATAGGGAAAAAGGAAAACACAAACAAAAGCAAACAGAGAAAGTTAGCCAGGAACCTAAGACCCTCGCAGTTCTTTTGTATCACTGCAAAGAACTCTTAACAGACTCTCTTCTTCATTCTCTCTTCCTCTTCTATCCTCTCTTCTCCTCTACTTTCCTCACCTTCTCATTAGTATGTTAGAGTCAGTTCAATGACTTCAAGTGAGACTATGTTTAAATTTTCATTATGAGTATTGACATCTTGGATAAGCAAATGCTAAAAATCAGAGTTTCATTCATTATTTTGTTGATTGGTTAGACTTAAGAAAATGATGGAAAGAAATATTAATAAGCTAGATTAAGCTTAAAAGTATATCCCCTCTGGGCAGCTAGGTGGCACAGTGAATGGAGCCCTGGCCCTGAGTTCAGATCTGAACTCAGACACTTAACACAAAGGCTAGCCATGTGACCTTGGGCAAGTCACTTAACCCCAATTGCCCTCCAAAAAAAAAGAAGAGAGAAAAAAAATATATCCCGTACACTTTTTTTTGAGAATCGATTTTACACTTACACCCCTGATTCTATTGTATCTCAAGTTGATGAATTTAAGAGTAAAGTTAGTCATCCAAGCCATCTTGGTAAGTCACTCTGACTTTCTATCAAGGCAGTCATTTTTCCCTCCCATTCATGAGGGCACTGAAGCACCAATGTGAAAAATAACTTCTGTATTTCTATTGGTCAGGAGAATGGAAGACAGTGTTATGTCTACTTGGAAGCTTATTTCAAACTAAATCTTGGACTTATCATAGTAATGGCAGCCCGTATAGTGTTGGTATTTGCTCCTTCACAGATTCTTATTCTGATTTATGTTACTTCTGGGTGTTCAAACTGTAAAGTTGAGAGTAAAAATGAGGGAGGGGCTATAGTTATATCTATGTTTCTATTAGAACAGCATGTGTTTATGCATGTCTGAGTTGGAGAGGAAGATTTCTTGTAGGATTTGTCTTATGATATGCTTCCGAAGAGGACTGTGTAAAATTTGCTTTGTGAACGTAAGCAAATGACTTAGTTTTCCTGATCCACAGTTTATGAGGGTGGGGAGAGGCAGGAGATGGAAGAAATTCCCAAAGACTGCGAATTCACCTAGTAGCTATCACTACCTGTAGATTATGTAGTTATCTCCAATACATGCCTCTCCCCCCCCCCCAATACAGGTGATCTTTGGGTGATCCCAAAAGCAACAACAACAGAGGGAAGAGAGTCCCTTGACCCATGTAGTACCTTCAACCCACTTCCTTGGGCCACATGCAGTACCTAGGGCTAAGAAAGTCTAGAAAAACAATAGATAGTCAAAGTCTTGGCTGGAAGTCCAAGGGGAAGGGAGTGGATGTTAAAGAGAATGGTCAGTGGGACCTTTCCTTCCACAGAGGGAAACGGGGTTTGTTCCTGTCCCATGCCTCATCTTTCTCAAGCTGGAGCTATTCTTCTCATCTGTAGATGGTAGTGGGTAAGTTTTCTGGGAACCTAAGGTGAGGAGTAAAGCTCCCAGACAGTAACCTGGCCCCTCATAGTCTACCACCTGGAAAAATGGAATCTCTTCTTCCAACCAGGTGCAAATCCATGCAATTGTATTACCATCTAATCCACATCTGCATTTTCTGCACCAGAATAATGTGAGACTTAATTTTTTTTTCTAAAGTCTAGGTAAACTGTAGCTTCTCACCCCCATCTGAAAGTGTAGTAATCCTGTCAAAAAAGGAAATTCAGTTAGTCTGGCCTGTTCTGCTCTTCCTGAAGTCATTCTAGCCCACTGTAACCACCATTTCCCTCTCCATTTGTTCACTGACTTTTTTTCTTTTTTAAAGCAATTGGGGTTAAGTAACTTGCTCAAGGTTACATGGCCAGTTATTCACTGACCATTTTTAAAAAAATAATCTAGAATTTTCAAGGAATTGAAGTCAAGCTCACTGGCCTATAGTTTTCATAATCTGTTCTTTTCTCTTGTATAAAAATCAGGACAACCTTTTTCCTTCTCTTATCTTATGCTACCTCTAATTGTTTTCCATGATCTCTGAAATATCACTGATACTTAGTAATGACATATACCAATTCTTTCAGGATAAGAGGAGGAATATGGGCTAGCATAAGAGTATGCTTACTTTTAGGGGTAGGTTGAGGCAGAGGCCAAAATATTTTGGAATTTACAAAGTTCTTTTCTCACACAACCAAGTGTAGCAGCAAGCACCCCAAGCATCCTCAGGGTTTGCAGCTACTACA
>NW_027187336.1:8664656-8870717 GCF_028583685.1 Petaurus breviceps papuanus | reverse complement strand
TTAGCCTAGGGGCAGGGAAGATCTTTAAAATTTACATTCGCATTACACCAAGGAACTAATGCAAGGAAGCAGGGCATAGGTAATGTAAGTATTATTATTCAGATTTTACACATGAGAAATTGAGGTGTAGACAAAGAACTTTTACATTTCATAGCCTAGACATAAATCCAGATCTTCTGATTCAAATTCTTTTCAACTTTCCATTATACCATTATATTTCCATTATATTATATGCATAGGGATAGAAGGTCTGTTTTTATCATTTCACCTCGTACTGTCTCTGCCTGAACAGCAGTTGTATATAAAAGACTATAATATGGGAGAAGGCAAAAGAAATCATAATCTTTGTCTCTTTATGTACTTACTATCTCACTGAAGAAAATTAACAGGAAGAAATGAGAATACATCAGAGCAAAATAGCATAGCAAGAACCAGACAGCTACATGTCAAGGGGATGTATTGTTAAGTTGCCTTGCCCTCCACGTGATCTACTGTTTGAGGGATGGGCCCAAAAGAACTTAGGTTTCAGGAACGACTATTGAATGGATACAACAATATTTGGACAGAGAGCAAACCCAGAGTCATTGCTCAGGGAATATCATCTGACAAGTCTGCGCCTTTGGAGAGGGGATTATTAACAAGGGGTTATTAAAGGAAGGGCTTTAGCAGCCATAAGCTACTGATGTTATCTAAAACTGGATGACCCCATTTTGCCGTCCAGATGATGCTATCACAGAGAGAAAAGGCCTTGGATATATAAAGACAGGAAGGCAGGCTTTTTCCAGTAGTCCTAATAAGGAAACAGTGCTTGCATTTAGTGGCTGTATGCAAACAACATAGAAAGCAGAGAGATCCAGAACCACAGGGGTCAGTGTCTTGTTATAAGATGGTACACTAGATTGTAGTTGTAGAACTATGTAGGAAGGAAGGAGACCAGAAGAGCTGGGTGAGATCGGTTCATGGCAGAGCAATGCAACATTGGATATCATATATTCCTATGTGTTTTTTGCTTTTATATTTGTGTGTGCCATTGTCATGTGTTCTACATGTCTCTGGAAGATACAGCATGGCACAGGGCCAGAACTTGCCTAAGAGTAACCAAATGTGGGATCAAAATGTACCCTTGATTAGTTATGTATGAGGATTTGGGCACATTATTTTATATCCATGGCTCTTATTTTCCTCATTTTTAAAATGCTCAAGTTGAATGAAATGACCTCTAAGGATCTGTCCATGTCGAGCTCTAGGATCCTGTCTTTGCAGCAGACATATTGAATGATATACAAGGTGTTGGGCAAAGAGTACAATAAAAGGGTTTGTGATGGTGACTGACAAGAAGTCAGTAATTGCTGCGTCTTTCATGAAAACTTTTATCTTTTCTCTTCCTTTTTTTTTTTTTGAGCAATTGGGGTTAAGTAACTTGCTCAAGGTTACACAGCCAGTTATTTCTGGGAGGGTGCTAAGTGTCGGATCCCGGATTCGATCCCCAGGTCATCCCAACACTGGAGCTGGTGCTCCTACTCGCTGTGCTACCTGGCTGCCCCTTTCTTCTTCCTCCTTAAGTGTGCCTATGTCATAATCTGTAGAATCTTTGAGGGGTGAGGTGAAGTACAATCAATTGCATGAGAGTTGGAAGAGCTCTTGGGTAGTTAGGCTGCTATAGTCAGGTTTAGCCTTCAAATCCTGGATTTATTTCCCTCTATAGAAATTCTCTACCTCTTAACACAGGGACTCGCAATCAGAAAGAATATGGAAGTACACATCCTTTGTGTGCCTATTTCTTATCACAGAAGGAACCCTTGTCTCATCTTTTTAGGGTTGTAAAGAAGAAGTATGGCAGGATTCAGGCAGGGCAGATGTTGAGTTGAATTAGCCCATGATGAGAAAAACATCGGGAGATCCATCTACCTAATACTTGGTTGAAGATTCCCTACTGAGACCCCTTCATTTGCTGTTAGGATGAATTTGTTTCAGAAGTATCTGAATCTAGCTCCTGCAAGTCCAAAACTGAGAATCAACTGTTAATTTTTTTTCCTAACTTAACAGTGAATGAGTACCAGAAATTTAAAACAAAGTAACTCTGAAATTGGTTTTGTGTATTGCTAATGAAAACAACTGCTTGAAAAAATACACCACACTGGATAGTTTTGAACCATTCACCTTTATTGATGTAATCCAGCACCAACAATGATCAGGGTCCTTCACCATGATCAGGTAGTATACAAACATCAATTTGTACAGCTAATGTAGAAAACATTCTCCAAAATTTTGAGGAAAGGTTAGAAGGTTCTACCCCATAAGAACTTCGTTCTAGGATTTTAGAAAATGTAGATGAAATCACCACACTTAGAAAAATAGTATAGATAGGTCATAATGGAAATGGGTATTTTTGCTACATAAACAATAAACTGTAGCCATTCATGGAATCAGTTATCTAGTCCAATCACTACCTGACAAAGAATTCCCTCTACCACATGTCTTATAAATAAATGGTAATTTAGCTTTTGCTGGAAGATCTCAACTGAGACTTATTTCAGCCCTATTTCAACTATTTTTGGACAGGTATTTTTGTTAAGAAAGATTTTTTTTTGCAAAGTGTCAGAATTTCAGTTTGAAGGGACCACAGTGGCCATCTAATTTGACATATTCTCAAATAGTAATTCTTCACTATAACATAATCAATACTCTGTCAACTGTTCTCTGCTTGAAGGTTTATATTTATGGTGACTTTATAGCCCTCTAAGATAATCCATGCCAATACAAGATAGCCCTGGTAGAAAGTTTTTCCTTGAATCAAAGTTAATGTTTTTCCTTTAATTTTCACTACTTCATCTGCATTTTCCTTTCATGGCCTAACAATACATTTAATCCCTCCTCCTTATGACAGTCTTTAAGATACTTGAAGACAGGGATCATGTACAACCCCCTAAATCTTCTCTTTTCCAAGTTAATCATCCCCAGCTACTTCAACTAATTATCATGGGGGATGAATTCTAGTCCCTTTGTCATTCTGGTTACCTTCTTCTGGATGCACTTCAGGTTATTGATTCTCTTTCCTATAATATGGTTTCCATAACTGAACAACATATATTCCAAGGTCTAGTCATTTAAATGATTTAAAATGTTAAATATTGGGCAACCTGGTGAAGAGATATGTAGCCCACACGTGCCTAATATTTAGACTTAACTCTCACTTGCATAATTTTTGTTTTTGTAAGAAAAAATAACCCCCAAATGATTTCCTTTTACAAAATTCTAGTTCAAGATCTGGGACTATAAAGATTGGTGATGAAAATGTATGAAGTATGACCTAATAAAGCCCTTTAAGAAAACATTAAAAGACTCATTAAATAGAGATGTTGGAGATATCTTCTCCATGCCTACAGATCGGAAAACAAAAGGGACTAACTGTAATCCTAATGTTGGAGACCCTTGCCATAAGGATGAAGGTCAATGACAGTGATGGAAGTTCATTTTTCTTATTTCCTCAATGCAAAGTCTTTGAAAAGAAGAAATTTATTAATTTGCTCCAGCTACTTTAGATGTAACTTTGTATAGTAGATTTTAACCATCTTGAGGGTAGAGACTTTATAGATAGATAGACAGACAGACAGATAGACAGATGTCTTCCCCTTGTGTCTCACATACAATATACATGGTATAAATTAAAGCAGCTAAATAGTATAGTAACTAGAAGGCTGAGCCTGGAGACAGAAAGACCTGAGTTCAAAACCAGCCTCCTAGCTGTGATACTTCATAGCTCTATGATTCTGGACAAATGACCCAACCCCTGTGTGCCTCAGTTTCCTACCTCCCTGTATCATTGCAAAAATCAAATTAGATAATATTTGGAAAACCCTTAGCATAATGCCTACCACACAGAAGGAATTTAATAATTGATTATTCTTCCCTTTCTACCCTTGCTAAAGGTTTGCTGATTCATGCAGAATTTGCAGTGAAAGAAAAGTGGACTAGTTCTGGAAGCAGAAGACTTGGTTTCAGATTCTGCTTCTGTGTCACTTAGTACAAGTCACTTCATTTCTTATGAGTAAATTGAGAGAGCTATATTGTTGTGATCAGTTGTTTCAATCATGTCTGACTCTGTAATTTGGGGTCTTCTTTTCAAAGATATTGGAGTAGTTTGCCATTTCTTTTTCTAGATAATTTTGCATGTGAGGAAACTGAGGCAAAAAGGTGACTTGCCAAAAAAGTCACACAGCTAGTAAATGAGGTTAGATTTGAATTCAGGAACTTGAGTCTTCCTGACTCTAGGCATGGCATTCTATCCACTGGGCCAATATGGCCCCTAATGTCCCTTCTAGCTGTAAATCCAAGACCTGTGATTTCTCAACTTCCTTCCTACTCTAAAATGGTTGGTAGGATGTTGATAAAACAAATAAAAACCCATATACACAGCATCCATTGTTGCTCAGAGATCACATTTTCATTCAGACTTTTTGTCACTGAGATAATCTATGTTTCCATTAACCTGACCTTTCCAGGTTAGGTAACAAACTTACTCTTACATTGCTGTTCTAAAGCCTTAATTTGAAAACCTCCACCAAAATATTTCTAGTGTTTAAGGTTTCCAGAAGGGTAAAATTTTGCCAGGTATTTTGAATAATCACCAGTTTATTTTTTTTCTTAACTGACTAAATATTTTGTATCAGAAGGAGTCTGGGAGGGTTGTCAAGAAATCCACAAAATACCTCAAAAACTCTTCTATAGAGTATTAATAAAATGTCTGGAGAGAATTGGGTCAGGAGACACTGTAATTCACTTATTCTGATCACTTTATTTCACAGAGAAGAAAATGACTCAATAAAAGTCACATAACCACTTAAAGGCAGTTTCCAGACTAGAGTCCACACAAACTGATAAGCTTTCCTGTAGTTGTTTTTGTTTTTGTTTTTTCACTGCATCATGTTTTATAATTTTTGCTTATGATTTTCTCACATCTTTTTCTCACACAGTGAAATTAGCACTTTACTCTGTCTCACAGAATATAAAATGTGCTAGCGACCTACTTTCTAAAAAAATTCAATGGGAGAGTAGAAATAGCCATGATATTTAGTCTAATGAGGGAGAGAAAATGACCTTATTTTATAATGTTGATTATTAATCAGAGATCAACATTGGTATACCTGAAATATGGTACAGTAAAAAGTTCCAAAAATTTGGAGTTATAAAAGAGTTAGGTTCAAATCCTGACTGCTATTTGTAATTTTGAGTAAGTTACTTAACAATTTGGGACCTATTTCCTCTTCTTCTTGTTCTCTCGTTTCAGTTGTTTCTGATTCTTAGTGACCCCATATGGGGTTTTCTTGGCAAAGATACTGGAGTGGTTTGTCATTTCCTTCTCCAGGTCATTTAACAACTGAGCAATTAAGGCAAACAGGGTTAAGTGACTTGTCAGGGTCACACAGCTAGTGTCTGAGGCCAGATTTGAAATTAGGAAGATGAGTCTTCCCAGGCATGGTACTGTATCCACTCACTGGATTAGAAGATCGCTTAGGGCCATTCCAGTTTTAAACTGTTTTAATCTCTTCTGCTACATGTACAATTTGAAGGTGCTACCCAGGGTGATGTAACTATTGTAGCATATGAATCAAAGGAAAATTCTTTCAGAATACAATGAAAAACAACTAAATCTGTTCCTCTTCAGGGATAGATAGTTCCAAACATACATAATGCTAGAGTGATGAATCTACAAAACTTGGTGTATTTTATAAATTACTATCCCTACTGTCTTTTTAAATGAGGCTAATAAGATGACAGTTATGTGAGATGCAGTTGTTTGTTGATATATTCAGCCCACAAAGACAACTGCTTATTGACCAGACTCCACCAAATTGGTGGACATGCTTATTTTGTTTCTGCATACACAAATGGTAAATTTTACCCTTAATTGGCCACTTATACCCTCTAAACAAGGAGGAAATGACTGACTGCACCTGCAGACTAAAATGCACTCCTAACTAGTCATTTGTACATATTGTTTGTTGCTGAATTTTGTCATTATGCCTGATTGTAGACAACAGTCATTCAGTTCATAGAGGAAAAGCTAACAGTTTGGGCCTTAAGTCACAAAACTCAGCACTACAGGACACTTCTCATTACCATTAAGCATTAATAGTCCCAATTTTATAGGATGATTAAAAATATAAGTTCTAATATCTGGTAAAATATCTGAAATTTCCATTAAAATCCATATAACATTGATATTTCAAATATTCTTCTGCTCAATTTGGATTAAAAAGAAAAGATACAAATGGCTGTTCAGTAAGCATTCTAATAAATCCATTTCAAATCCATTTTTATTCATCAGAAATGTTGGTAAATTAACAAAACATATTGAGGTTTATGTCCTCTGCCACCTATAAAACATTGGGCAGGATGATTAAACTCTCTTGGCTCCAGTTTCCTCATCTGAAGAATGAAGGAATTGGACTAAATGTCATCCAAGGTACTTTCCAGTTCTAAAGGTCATAAATTGGTGAAGCTATGAATTTGGGTCATGTTGTACTATTTAAATTTCACTCTAGGTATTTCATTGCATTGGACTGAGAGGCCAGGTGATGCATGTTAATATTTTAATCATTTTGGAGAAAGTGAGATATGATTATATAGGTCCATTTAGAAGTATATAGAATGTCATTTTTAATTATTACTGTTAGGACAGGAAATATTGGATCAACTTAGTTTCTCACATCTATGATGCTTAGGAATGGAGATTGGCCCTTAAATTTATATATGTATGTAATTTTCAGACAGTTTCTGAAGAATGTGAAATTTGACTTTATGGTCAGTTTTGTGACTCTGTGCAAGTCTTTTATCAACTCTTTGGGTCCCAGTTTCTTTATCTGTAAAATGATGGGATTGGACTCAGTAACTTCTAAAAGTTCCTTCCTTTTCTAAATCTATGATCTTCTAAATACTGAGAATCCAATTATGTATCTATTCAGAGAACTGTTCCTATATAGAAAAAAAACTTGTATTTAAAAAGTTTTACTTTTATGGTTTTAAAATTTAAGAGCTAAGATGGATTGTAGAGGACATATGATTTGACTCCTTAGTTTTCACACATTCTAGAGTTCCCCAAGTCACCTCCAGGTTCACAACATTCTTGGGAACACTATGGACTAAATATCACAGCTCGTGAATCTCTACTCAGTTACTTTTACCACCTGACCAAGAATAGTTCAAAGCAAAATACAGAGATTGTGATAAAATAATTGACTAGTAAGATAATCCATACCAGTAGGGGCACAGTATCCCATAATTTCCCTTTTCTCTCCCATAAACTATCTCCTGATTTCCCAGTTATGAGTCTAGTTCTGAACTCCTGAAATTTTCTTAATCACATCATGGGATAGTGTTCAGTCAGATTCAATGATCTCATTAAATCCTGCAAAAGTCTCTGTAGGAAATTAGATGCAGATATAATAATCTTAAGTTTTCTCCATTCCAGCTCCCTTTATAAAAGCTTTCAATTCTTAGATACTTCCCTATTCTGCTTCTCCTACACATAACCTTTGCGATATAATATGCCTGTCCTATACTCAGAGGACAGAACTCTGTGCCTTAAAAACTTAATGGAGAAATGTCATTAGGAGAGCCTAGAGCTATGCAAGTATGGGTCTCTTCCACACAGATGAAGAAACTGGTGCCTGAAGAGGTAAACTGTGTTTACATGTGACACAAAGATATAAACTGTGTTCCCATGTGACACAGCTAGCTAGTGACAGAACCAGAATTCATAATTAGGACCTAAATCACTGAACTCTCCAGTATTCTTCCTAGTTCATCATTCAATTGATGAAGATATTTTGTGTTGTAATCAAGTCCATTTCTTCTTGATTATACTTCTGGGAAGAAAAACATAACAGCTTAACAATGTATTATTTTTCATAGATAACTGCATTCAGTATTTTATTTTTACGTCTGGTCTTGGTGAGTTAGGGCAGGTCTAGACCTATGGTTCCATCAGTGTGGAAACTTCCTCCACCAATTTCTATCAGCAAACCTATCTGTAATTTATGTTCTTAGCTTGCTTGGAGTACTGAGAAATTAAATCATTTGCTGACGGACACACAGTCAATTTGTGTCAGTCATGACAAAAATCCAAATCTATCTTATCTAAAGGTTACCCCTGTCTTTACTATATCATGCTGTCCTTCATTTTAATGATTTGAAATCATTTTCCTTAACAAAAGAACAATAGCTCATGTAATGCGTTAGTTTTGCTAAAAGAACCATATGGTGCTGTCATCTGGACAGAATCCCTCGACTGTTTTGAACACCTCAGTAGTAATATGATTTATCAATTAGGGACTGAATGACATGAGACTTTGCTGCCAAAGAAACTTCATGTAAGCTGAGCATTAGCAGCTTCCTTTACTAATGTGGTCATAACCTACGTGAAGCTCCTTTGGATTCAGGTTGTATCACACCATCACCAAACAAGTATGACATGAAATATTGCAGTGATGTCTGGAGAGAAAGCACATTCAGGCAGAAGAGAAATCTCCACAAAGGAGCAATTGCAGGGAGAGTTCAGACAAGATGCCAAACTACTTCCGGGTTACTAGGTTTCACACTTAATAGAATGCATCACCAATTTCAGAATACTCTACCCCAGATGAAGCATCATACTTCTAATGCTGAAACATATAAGTGTTTAGTCCAACTGTTTAACATTGCCAGGTATATTTACTTTTGCAGACTTCAGGCTTATATTTTATCCTTGGCTTTAGTGAGTAGGGAAAGATCGATATTACTTCTCTTGTGGGGTTACAACTTTATATTTCAAAGTTTGAACAAATTAAGAAGATTTCAGAGGATTACAATGGATCCAGACAGAAACACTTTATACAAATGATTTTATCATGAAAAGTCTTTACATATTTGTGAATGCATGGTTAAATTGCATCAAGATCTTTGGAGGGAATATTAAAAATTAACAAATATAACAATTAAGCAACTAGGTAGCACAATGAATAGAGTACTGGGCCTGGAGTCAAGAAGACTTATCTTCTTGAATTCAAATCTGACCTCAGGCACTTACTAGTTATGTGACCCTGGGCAAGTTGTTTTACCTTGTTTGTCTCAGTTCCTCATCTGTAAAATGAGCTGGAGAAAGAAATAGCAAATCACTCCAGTATTTTGCAAAGAAAACCCCTAATGATATCATGAAGAATCAGACATGACTGAAAAAAGATTCAACAACAACGACAACAAAGTATAAACAATATGCTCCTTGATGCGAAAGGCAGCATGGTATATAGCTGGTTACAGGGCCATGAAGGACTGTATTTTATTTCTGACACATATAGGCTGTATGACCCTGGACAAGCCATTTAACCCCCCTCAGTGATCTTCACAACTCTTTAAGAATATGTTATAAAGAAGATGGTAAGTTATATTGAGAGAGGGAGTTCCTGACCAGGAAATTCTATACACCAGTGGAATTAATCAGTAGTCCAGCCCCTATTCTTATATGCCTCACCACTGTTAAAGGTCCATGATGTAATCGATGTGTACACACCTTCCATGAAAATGTATCACAATCCCTCTATATATAAGTAGACAATTTTATAAATAGCTGAACTCTACTCCGACCCCTCAAAAAAAATCATTACCTTGTGGTGAGAGACAAAGGTTCCTACCAGTTCTCAATGAGACTTCAGACTAGGACATTAGTAGATTACTAACAATATAATGAATAATGATGTAAATTAGCCATTGGTTATCTCCAAACGAGAGTTGGATTGTGAAAAATGAATGAGTGAGTGAATGAATGAAATATTTATTAAGCATTTACAGTATCCAAAGCACTGTGCCAAGTCCTAGGGATAAAAAAGATGGAAAAACTGAGGTGGAAACATAATAGTAATCAGTTTATTTGAACAATTTGGATAATTAAACCAAATTGTTGAACCCCAATATGAAGTGAAATTACCATGATAACCTACTTACCCTGTCCAGTTCATTAGATGTTTCCTCAAACTTCTGTTTACAAAGGTTGGGATCAATTTGCTCTTTTCACTCATTTCCCTATGTATTTGGGTAAAAGAAGCATAACTGATTCTTGATATACATATACATAGATATATACACATATGTACACATGTGTTTATATATAATGTTATTTATATTTATACATACAATCTCCTATATATACAATCTCCCTAATCCTTCCCCAATTTAAAAACCTATTTTACTATTAACATTGTATATGAAAATTTATTTGTGTGTATCTGGAGTGGGGGCTCTGACAAATCTTTAAAGATATACCTGACAATAAGATGCTTAAGGAATATAATAGTCTGATGTCCTTTTGCCCTAATAGAGTAGAAGAAAATCCCTTCTTATGATGTATCCTTTAATCTAAGTCTATTAATTCCAGTTCATTGATCATTCAGTGAATTACTGAATTACTCAGCATTACAACAATGCTTATTCAGTCAAGTTTCACTATATTACCTAGAGTACTATAAGTATTCTGATTCATTTTATGAAATATTGAAAGACTAAGCTGAAAACAGGTACAGCTAGGTGGCACAATGGATAGAATGCTGGCTCTGGAGTCAGGAGGACCTGAGTTCAAATTTGGCCTCAGACACTTACTAGCTGTGTGACCTTAGGAAAGTCATTTAACTCAGATTGCATCAAACTCCCACACACACCAAAAAAAAAAAAAAAAGACAAAAAGGTTAATGTGAAAACATTGTTTTCAGCCTATCATTCTCATGCTCAAAAATCTGCATTGATTCCATGTTACCCTGCTCTCTCAATTCAGATTCTCTGTGGGAAGCTCAGTGCACATCCCATTGCTTCAATTAGACTATCTCTGATTATTGAAGTCTACCATCACATGCTTGACTGTATCAACCTATTTAAAGACCATTTATTGAGGTGCATGACACTGGGATAGGTAATGGGTTGGAAAAGAACAAAAAAAAATGATAGTTCCCCTCTCGTAAGGTGCATACAGTCTAACACATCATTTCCTCATTTGAGCTTTGGTATTATTTTCAGGAGATACACACACAATGTGTGTGTGTGTGTGTATATATATACATACACATATGTACACATTTGCATATATTGACATATATCTACATATAAATATACACACGTGTGCATATATCCATACATATGTTTATGTAATTTCTTGTCTCTTCCTTAAGAGGAATGACAATTTCTTTAACTTTTTTTATTTCCCATATTTCCAATTATAGAATTGATTCCAAAGTACACTCTTTAAAAGTAGATATCTTTCTTTTTTTTTTTTTTTTTTTGCTTTTTGGAGGGGAAAGGCAGCAATTGGGGTTAAGTGACTTCCCCAAGGTCACAGGGCTAGTTAACTGTTAAGTGTCTGAGGCCAGATTTAAACTAAGGTCTTCCTGACTCCAGGGCCATTGCTTTATTTGCTGTGACATCTAGCTGCCCCAATATCTTTTAATTATATATCAACTTTATTCCCAAGGAGAGACTGTGTGGCTAAATGGCTAAGTAGCCTCCCCAGATCTGGGAATACTTTGGTTCATGTCCCTCTAAAACATACTACTGTATAACTCTCCTGCAAGTCACTTGACCTCTCTGTGCCCTAGAACAAGCCTCTCACCATATATATGGCAGTGGCAGTGGCACCTTGCACTGACTGGTAGATGGAGTGTCCTCCTCTAGAAGTTCCCTGTGTCGGGAAACTACAGATCCAGTCTTTATTCGTTATTTTTTAAAATCTAAAATAGAACCATCCTTCTTCCCTTACTTAGTAAGTCTACTCTGGTAACAAAGACCTGAATAAGGAGAAAAAAAGCAATTCAGCAAAACTGACTATTACATTAACCATGTATTATAGAATATGCAATATTCCATTTCTTTTTCTTCATTCCATATTTTTATTCTATATTCCCCCATCTCTCCAAAAGGGAGGAAGACTATTTCTTCAGCCATTCACTGAAACCAAGGTTTGCCATTATAATTACTCATTTAGTTTCATTTTTCTTATTGTGTTGTTCCAATTTACATTTTTGTAGTCATGTATGTATTTACATATGTATGTGTGTGTATTTGATACTACTTGTTTTATTATGCATGAGTTCATATGCCTTTGTATGCTTCTTTTAATTCTTTATATTTGTATAATGTAATAATATTCCATTTCATTTCTGAAGGCATCAATTTAGCTATTTCCCAAATGATTGACATCACCAAAGTAGACTCTTAATAAATACAGTTTCCTAGGACTTTGCTGATATGTCTTGTTGATATTATTAGGTTATTTTGTGTGGATGTATAATTGTGTGTATGTGTGTAAGTGTGTGTTTGTGTGTATACTGTCTCTCACATTAGACACCTCATTCTTTGAGACAAGGGATTATATTGTTTATTTCTGGATAATGAATAATATAAAGCTTTAAAAAGGGCCAGTATATATTGACTGCCTAATTTGGGGTGTGTAAGCAAAATAGCGTAATTATGTACACTAAGAAAGAGGTGATTTATACATACTGGGAGGATATAACTTATGGGGGAGGGGATCCCAGTAGGTTCAGCAGATATTCTGATCTTATCCAAGACCAGAAAACCTGCAATATTGTCGGGAAAGAATTCAAGGTCTCAGGCTTAATTGGAGTGAGAGTTGTAGAAGTTTATTGTTACGCTTCTATGAGAAGTGGGCAAGAGTCCTTTAGGGGACCTGCGAATGAGAGGGGTACATGCTTTTACTTTTAAAGGGTAGGGCTGCCATTGTCAGGGCTGACCAGCTGGGAGGGGCCTCAATGCATAGACAAAGGTCAGAGCTGACCAAGAGGAGCATATGAATAGATAGTTTAGATAAGACCTAGACCAAGCCAGAGGAGACATGAGGATTTGGGCCAGACTGGAGGAGACATGAGGGATGAAGTAAGAACAAAGGAGTCCCAAGGTGTTGCCTAGCCTGGTGGGGATAGGGGGAAGGGGCAGAGTGGAGGTTGGGAAAGGAATTTTACAGATAACAATTTTACAATACAAATTGCAATTACAATTTCACAGGACTGGTTTCACAAATTGACCTAGACCCCAGGTACCCCATGATAACTATTGCTATTAGTCATATTATTGGTAATCTGTCTATGGAGTTTTCATGAATCGTGTGTTTTAAATGTTCAGACAATGTATTTGCAGAAGAAATAGGTTTTGAGATAAGATTTGAATGAGGCAAAGAAGTCATGAAATTTGGATGTCATACCTCTGCTATTTGCAGTAGAAAAGAGAAAGCCAACTACCTGGAGTGAATACAAGCGTTCATTAAACCAGGTGACCAGAAGGGACACAAGGAAGAAAAGGAGGAGCACAGTTTAGTAAAGTTTGTAAACTCCATGAGGCAGGAAGTATTCCTTATCTTAACTTTGCATCTACCTCGGTGCTTAGTAAAATGTTCTTTGTTTGTTTGTTTGTTTGTTTGTTTGTTTTGCCTTTTGGAGGGCAATGGGGGTTAAGTAACTTGCCCAAGGTTACAGGGCTAGTTTTTTTGTGTGGGTGTTAAGTGTCTGAGGCCTGAACCCAACTCAGGTCCTCCTGACTCCAGGGCCAGCGCTTTACTCACTGCGCCAGCTAGTCGCCCCATAAAATGTCCATTATATGAATGAAGTTGAGGATTATGGCCATGATGTTAGGAATTTATTTTTGGAATGATAGTCTGAAAGGAACAGATCCAAATGGTTAGATAAAATATAGAACCACTCTCTCCATTTCCCCCCATTTCTATTTGTCTACTTAGCTACCACAAGGGAAGAATCACAGTCAGACCTCAACAATCTTGAACTGGTAGACCCTCTTCAATGTGAATGATCTACATGAACCATTGCAATTAGAGAACAGGAATTATCAAAATTAATTTCATTTTGGAAAAAATGTTTTAATAAACAAATATTAATGCAAGAAGCAGACTAAACCCCTTGAGAACATTTCAGTAATATTTGCTTCTTCTATATGGGCATTCTGAGTTCTAGCATCCTAATTTGGAAACACCCTAATAGACTTTCTAATATCAATCGAGAAGATCAAGCTGACATGATAGCCTTAGCTTGTAAAGACCTGAGCTGAAGGAGAAAAGGCTAATATAATTTGGACTGGTTGAGGACAAATGAAGGTACCTAACATTGAATCAGTAAGAGTAAGTAGTAGTTTTATTTTTATGTGGTGCTGGGATGAGGGCCAATTGGCCTTTAAAAGATAGTTTCCATAGCTACCACATTGAATCAAATGAAAATGCTGTGGCAGCATTTTTTCCCATTGGTACCTTTATAGTTTTGAGCTAGCCATCAAGGCAGTTGTACGTAGCTGAAATTCTGTGAAAAGCTTCAAACTAGCTTCAATCTAGACAGTTGTGATCCTCACATTGTGCATACTGCCTATGACTGCTGCTGTCCATTCAGAAGAGACAACTGGGATGGTTCTCACTAAATGTAACCATTGAGCTCTCCCAAATTAGGAATACTTCTTTTTGATTAAAAAAAAAGAAAGTACTCTACTTAAATTACCAAAGAATCCAGGCCTAGGATGTTCTGACCTGTTCCACTATGGGAGAGTTTAAAGTTCAGGGGATTTTAAAAAGATACTGGTAGTACATCCTAAAATGATTTTTCTTGGTTTTTTTTAGTACATTTTAAAAGCAAGAGTGCCATAAATCTACTACATAAGAGAAACATGAAAGAAACATCACTAGATAGTTGACCTTTGTTCAAAGTAATACAAGGAGGCATTAAACATGTTGATTAGTTGATTATTCCCAAATTGGGATGTTACAATCATTCACCATTTAACATTGAAGAATGGTTAAAACCATTATTTTTTTTTATTATATTACATATTATTATAGATAAAGGATCTTTTAAAGGCACAGAATTCACCACCTGGAAAAGTAGCTTGTAGGTGGTTTAATATAGCTCCAATTTCCTTTTATAGAAAGACTGTGGGAGCCAGTGGTAGGACATTATTTCCCAGGTCACTCAGCAAGTGGAGTCTGGAGTTGTGATGAGAACCTAGGTCTGCTGACTTTCAGGCCAGTGCCACATGGGTCCCATGCAGTGAATTTTATAATTTAAAGGCTATGTCAGACAACTACAAAGAGATGCCTGGGAGGAGAAAAAGAGTCACTTTTCTTCTCTTTCATTGTTTTGAATTTTGAATTTTTGGAGTATGTGTGTGTATGTGTGTGTGTGTGTGTGTGTGTGTGTGTATGTGTAAGTGAATCTTATACTATTTTATACACTTAAGTTAATTTCTTTGCCCTTCTCTGACTACTTATTGGTGCCCTTTTATGATATAGTAGTTCAAGATTGACTCCAAGGTGAGTCTAAATGGAAAAAAAGTATAGAAGGATTATTTTTCAGTGTGCACCAACACCTTATATCTGTAATATTCATAGATGTCATCTAAATTTGGGAGCTTGTTTGGGAGTGAAGACAAGTGAAATCAAAACAGAGGTAATTGCTTTTTTTTTTTTTAACCAAGGCCACATATTATCACACATTTTGACACTTTGTCTGTAAATAAATATACTTTTGTGATACTGAATGAAGAGTTAGGATACTCAAAGTTTAGTTACCATTCTACCACTAATATGCTCTAAGGAACAAATCCTTTTATCTATCTGGACCTTGATGGCCTCATAATGGAAAATTAAGATAGAAATGAAAAGAAGGAAATAAGTATTTATTAAGGCCTTACTATGTGCCAGGTATTGCTGTTGAGGTTTAAGGTTTAGTTTAGCGGTGCTCAAGACCCCAAAATACCAACACCAACAGCCGAGTCCTGTCAAATGAATTTGACTCAAATCTTCTCTCAACCAAAGTAAGGCAAAGTTTATTAGAGATTCACCTTCATGGGTAGACTTTTAAGGAACCTAAGTATATGTGAGGCTTGTATTGACTGTATGTCCAGAATGATCTGACACAGAGTAAGTCTGTGCTGCATCATTCTCAGCTACCTCACTGAGGCAAGGTGGAGCTTATATATGGAAAGATTGTGGGAGGAATCTAGGGGTGGTCTAGAGGAGGAGTTTGGGGAGGGTCTTGAGAAGGAGTCAAATGAGGTCAGACTCCTGTAATGAGATTAAGGGTGGGAAATAGCTGAAGACTACCTGGAGATCACAGAAAATAGAGGGCTAGGCTAGTTTAAGGGTAACAGATTTGGGTGTAGATATTTTGATGGGATCAAGGGTGGGAAGTAGCTGGAGGGCTAGGCTAGGAAAAGTAAGAGATCTGGGCCTAGCCATAATGAAAAGCTTATGACCTCAGGCAAATGCCTCATCTAGTGGGAAGATTCAATCAGAGCCTATACTCCACCATTGTGGTGAGTGTCAGGGACAGACATTCAAGCAAAATTTAAAAAATACAGTCTCTGCCCTCAAGGAACTTACATTCCAATGTGAAAAGATAACACAAAAAGAAGCTGAAAATAAAGGTGGAAAGCATGGTTTGGGGGAGGGGTGTGAGGTGGGAAGGCAGAGGTAGAGGTAAGACTGAAGGCCAACCTGAGCTTCTTCAGAAATGGCTGAAATGGAAACTGTAGGAGTAACTCACCAAAAGGAGAACTTACTGGGTCTTTCCCAGGAATATTACAGATTGAGAAGGCCATAGGGAGAGTTGAATGATCCTATTGAGGCCTAATGAGGCCCCAGGTGCTGAAGGAAGTTCTGCTGTGAAAAAGGCATGGTTTTGAAGTTCAGGGCCTAGGAATGGGGCCAGGACTGGAATGAGGCATTTAGTTTTGAAGATCATCCCTCCCACTTCTCCAGGTCTTTAAGTCTACTTAACACAGTGTCTGACACAGAGTAAGCCATTGAGAAATTTCTCATAAACTATGAATATGAGGAGGAGGTGGCAAGAAAGTTTCTGAGACTTAGGAAAAGCAATAAATATGTGAAGTAGTCATTTACTTCCCAAAGTCAGTGGAATCAATGTGCTGTATAGAGACTGAGATATATTTCAGGGTGAAATTGTTGTGTCCATGCATTTATGACTAATAAATCATATTTTGTTAGGAATTCAAATAAATTGCAAAGGTTAAGGCACCCAGCACTCTATTATGGAGATTACAAAGCCAGATATTGCTGATGAATTAATTGTTATTTGTAAAATGTGTTGAGCTGTTCATAGGAATCATATTTTACTGCTAAGTAGCAACTAAAATTTTCAATGGAGGGCTTATTTAGCATATAGAAAATAAATAGATAAACAGTTCCTGGGAGGAAGTACCAAAATAAAATCCCTCAGTGATTATTAATAAATATAATGTAAGAAACTGTTTTGAAAAGCTGTTTGTCAGATGAAACAAAATATTTAATTCACTATCCAAAAGTCAGTTTTCTTTGTTTGTCCCTCCCAAGCATGAAGGGAATACTGGTGTCTGGGTTGGATACTAGCTTAAGGAAATGAAAATTTAAGAACATTTGTAGTTCTCTGATTATGCACAACTAAATGAGCTAAGGGTATCTGGGTGGCACAGTGGGCAGATTACTAGGCCTAGAGTCAGGTAGATTCATCTTCCTAAATTAAAATTTAGCACTGGGTACATATTAGCTGTAAACTGGGCAAGTCACTTAACTCTGCCTCAGTTTCCTCATCTGTTAAATGAGTTGGAGAAGGAAATGGCAAACCACTCCAATATATTTGCCAAGAAAACCCCAAATAGGGGTAACTAGGTGGTGCAGTGAATAGAGCAATGGCCCTAGAGGACCTGAGTTCAAATCCAACCTTAGATGTTTAACACTTACTAGCCACTAGCCATGTGACCTTGGACAAGTCACTTAACCCCAATTGCCCTGCCCTCCCTCCTCCAAAAAAAAATAAAAAAGAAAACCCCAAATGAAGTTACAAAGAGTTGGACAACTGAAAACAACTAAACAGCAACCAATAAGCCAAAGTCACTATTGAGTATTTCATATTACTGTAGGAGGAAAGGCTTCCCAGGAAGGGAGGAGAGGAATAGAAGAAGAAAACAAAATTAAACAAATTTAGACTGTACTGCATAATAAATTCAGAATCATTAGAGTATGGATAGACTTTTTTTTTTTTAGTGAATCAGGCTATTCAGTTTAAAAATCAAGGAAGGGAAAGTTTATTCAAATAAAATTATTGGGGCCTATTTGTACATTGATAATAGGTTAAGTTTTTTTTTTTAAGCAGTTGGGATTAAGTAACTTGCTCAAGGTTACATGGCCAGATATTTTTATGTGGGTGCCAAGTATCTGAGGCCGGAACCAATCCCAGGTCTCCCGATGCCAGGGCTGGCGCTCTTACTCACTGTGTCACCTGGCCACCCCAATAATAGGTTAAGTTTTGCTTTAATTTTTAAGTTTTTTTTCCCTTCATAATAATTTTGAGATAAGTGATGTATGTGTGTGTGTGTGTGTGTGTGTATATATATATATATATATATATATATATATATATATATATGTATATATAAAGATGAGAAAACTTGGGCTTATAGCAATTAAGACTTCTATGTGACCACTGTGTCAGCTACTGCAGAACCATGTCTCTAGACGTGGTATTGTTATCAGTTTGCCAATAGTTGTTTTGATCATCCTTTGCTAGTTGGACGGAGAGTCAGTGGAGCAAATCAGACTTTTCATAGTGGTACATTTAACTTCCTCATAAGAAAAGAAAAAGTTGAGTGTCTAACCCTACATGATTCTATTGCAGTGTCTAAATGTGACTTGGGTTTTCAAAGGCTATGCTAGTAGGACATTAGCACTGATCAGTATTATCAACCTAGAAAAGGTCAAGTGGTTGTCTATAACCCAGAACACAGAGCTATAGCTTGCAAGGTAAGGTTATATATCCTTCTTGAAGAAACTACAGTCCTTAACTCATTGATTCCCATTTTAGGGGCGAACACAATACTACCCCACCTCTGTCATTGTGACTCTACCAATAATTGAACTGTCTTCAATGCAGGTCCCTTCTCCCTCTTCAAATGTTTTTGCCTCAAGTAAAAACTTTTCTAGTTATGGCTGTATCATAACCAAAATAGCTCATCTTACTAATGATCATTACTAAAAAGATGGCCATTAAGTAATAAATATTTGTTTCATTCACCGCACATCTACAGTTAATTAAAATTGTCTGTTAAGGTGTAGAGGGGTTGAGATCTACATAGCTGCAGCACTTGTCAGTGAATTTAGAGATGCTTATAGTATTGCCAATGGTAAATGGCTAGGTTATCTATACACAATTGGCTATCATATTTAATTTCCTCATTAAACAAGTCAACCATGGCTTTTGAGATCAACTGAAGATTGAAATAAAACAAAAATAACAAGCATGACTAAGTGACAATCAAAGCCTGTTTCTTTAACATGCCAGCAATCTGCATTGAAAATGAAATATTCATTTAGTGATGTACCTATATCTTTATTCCAAATATTCAGTATTGTATGGAAAAATACAAGATCTTAGACTTGTTTGGTTTTTATTGATTCATATGATTACAGGAAGACATTTCCCTAAAGTCAGTTGTCCCTGCCAACCAGATCTGGAACTCATACTGTATTTTCTCCAACTTCCATTTCAATTACATTCTAATCAGAGAAGCAAAAACAATCTGTCACCCCTTCCTACAACTTTAAGATTTATTCTTGACCTATATACATATATAAACACACATATACGCATACCTGTGTGTATGTTTGTGTGTACTCACTACCCATGACACACTGGTTAAATATTGTCATTTCCTTGTCTGTATTTCTTTTTTTAAGTATGTTGACTTTATTTTTCTAATATCAAGTTCCTAGAGAATGAAGACTATATCTATATAGTTCCCTTTATATGATGTTTAATTCAGTGATAGCCGCAATTAAACACTTAATAGACACTTTTTGGACAATAATGGAGTTTTTCTTTCTCAACTGTTAATTAGAAGGGCTCTTATACTGATGTTTTATAGGTTGGCTATTCTGTTACAGGGCAATCTGACTTTATTTTTGGTAGAGGATGATTAAGGAAAATGTGTCAGGATTGATTCATCTTAATGTGGCAAGATAGAGATTGTTTTGGCAACATATAATAATTAAATCTAGTGAGCAGAAACTGAAAGAGAATACCATATGGAAACATTGTTAAGGATATGGGTGTGTGTGTGTGTGTGTGTGTGTGTGTATGTGCGTGTGTATTTTGTTAGTAACTGGAAAAGTGCCAATGCAATGTATAATAATTTTCTAGTAGTCACAACCAATTTGGATAAGAAATGTTTCCAAGCAGCATAAAATTCCATTTCTTCAAAACAGCCTTGAAAATTAGCTCATAACCAAGCAAAGCCTAAAGAAATAAGGCAGTGGAAACTAAAGAAAATTAGGCAACTGGCCTAAAACCAATTATATTCTGCAGCTCTTTTCTAGTCTCATTTTGGTTTGGGAATTTATGGTTCTTAGAAAACTAGTTGTTTTTTATATAGACAGATGCTGTATCCAAATAGTCTGCTAAGTTTGGGCATAGTAAGTAAAGAGTGATTTGAAATAAAACACATAGTAATAAAACATTGTGAACTTGTGTTCTAAGGTGGTATGAGTATATTCCTTTGAAAATGTGTCACCAGTAATACTTCAGTGATCAAGTAGTTAGTAACCCTGTGAAAGAGGATGTCTTCTGTATATTTATGTCACTGTGTGACCATGGGCTTGTCACTTTTTCTCTTGTGTATCTATAAAATTAAAGGATGAAATTAAATGACTTTTAAGGACCTTTCAAGTTCTAATATTCTATGATTCTATAATTTTATACCTTATCATAAAGGTGAGGGGTAGTCAGCTGAGTTCAGTCTCCTGAGAACTTACAGTGCTTGTGAGTGGGGAAGAATTAAGTGTACTTTCTACCCCAGTTACCCTGAGAGTAGGTGAGATAGGAGATTCAAGGTGTCCAGCTTACCCAGAAACTCTAGGCAAGCTAAGGCCATTAGGAAAGGTTGATCTTTGTTATATTCAATCTTCACTATACTTCCCAGAGCAGGTGGAGAGGTAAATTCTACTCCTTTCCCATTTCTATCAGTGACTTGCTACTATATCTGAATGAAGACAGATTCTTTGTCCTCAGAACACACTAACAAGTTATGGGGGGAAATGAGCACTCAAGGGGATAAGAACAAAGTCATTTATTGTTTGTGCCCTGGAAAAACCTAAGTACTTCCAATGAATCTGCTAGCTTTTATATGGTACATTTAAGTTTGTAAAGTACTAGCAATGGGGTACTCTATTAACCGACCTTATTGCCCAAAGATGTCAGAACTACTTGTCAATTCTACTTTCCTGATCCAAGTCCTTATAATCCACACTCTAGTCTTATGATGTTTGTGGCTGCTCAGTTTACATGGATAAACCCTAGAAATTGGCTTAGTAATGCACACCCTTAATTTCTATGACTAACCAATGAGGAGAGCTCAAGGATATTTTAAATTGATTGATCTACTGTATTTGTTAATCAAGAGAAAATGACTGATTCATCAGAGACCCCAAAAACCAAAAGAATGTTAGACTCAGACTCAGTGAGGCCTGTGTTTAGATCATGGATTGGATATTCTAGGACTGAGCAAACCAATCGATCTCTTGGATCCATGTTTCTTTATTATTAAGGTAAAGATAACCCTAGCACTGCCTATATCGTTAGTATTGTGAAGTGTTACAAAATAAACATTCAATATGCTTTTGGTATATTGCCAATTGACAAGGTGGTGGTTTGCCATATATAATGTTCTTGTCATCAATTAAAAGTACAAGGGTGCTCTTAGCACCCTTTGAATGTCAGCTCAAAAAGAGTTGGTTGCTCCACCCCAGTTATATTTCCATTAAGCAATATGTAAAAGAAGTTAAAGATAAGAAGCTTTGTTTTCTAGAATAGAAGTTGACAATTTTGGGGTGTGAATGAATTAAATTCCATTTTTTCCAAAGCCTTAAATTAACTGGGATTGTAGGGTTGAATTATGTAGCTGATCATGGAATACCTGAATAAATCGGTCAGGGGGCTTTCCCAAATGGTTAATTCTGTAAATTATTGAGAGGGATGTGTGGCTGGCAGGAACTAGCTTTGGGTAAAAAGAGTTCTAATTTATATTATATAATTTATGTTTTTATCATTTTTATTTACATTTTCTAGTTTACTGATTTTCTAATTTACATTTCTATCTAATTTTACTATATTTATATTGTGGTTACAAAGCACTGTTCCATGCATTGTGTTATATGCTTCTCACATCAATCCTGTGAGGTAGATGGCATAAGTAAGTGTTATTCTAATTTTAGTGAGGAGGAAAATAAGGATCAAAGAAATTCAGTGACTTGCCCAAATTTATACAGAAAATATGGGGCAGAATCAAGACTCAAACCCTGATTTCTGAGAGTTTGGTGATTATGGCACTGTACTAACTAGGTGCCATAGTGGGTTGAGAGGGCTGGATCTGGAGTCAGGAAGACATGAGTTCATATCCTGCCTTAGATGCTTACTACCTATCTCCCTGGGCAAGTCACATCATCTCTGTTTGCTTCAGTGTCTTTATAAAAGGAGGTTAATAACAGAACCTACTTCACGGGGTTGTTGTGAAGATCAAATGAGATAGTACTTGTAAAGTGCTTAAGCCTGTGCCTTGAAAATAGCAGGGGCTATATATGTAATGCTTCTTCCTATCCAACTTTTTCATTCATTTCACATAAGTCTTTGACATCCTGATCTACTGAGTTGATGACTCCTATTTTAGGAGCTCAAAGGCAAAAGTAGCTGACTGATGCAGATACTTGATCCCATAAAATGCAATGCACACCTAAATAATGCTATTGCATGAAGAGATAATGTGTCAGGACTCTGGTACATGCTGATTAAATTGAAATGTTAGCTTTTATAAGATTAGATTGAGTTGATTTGCTGCCTTGAGATTACCAAAGTCATATACCTGCTCCAAAAAATACATCATGCCCTAAGAATCTATCATTTATGGTGCAGAGCAGAAAAGAGGCATAAGGAGATGCCTTCTGAGCAAGGTGAAAGAACATTGTGGTGAAGAGAGGATCATGGCTCTGCTTCTTGTTACTTTTTGGAATCTTAGGCAAGTCATTGGATTTTTCTGGGCCTCAGAGTAAACTCATCTATACAATGAAACAGATGGACAAGATGATTTTGAAGATCCTTTAGCACTTGAAATTAGTATGCACTAGCAAATATTACATTTATTAAACACTTACCATGTATCAGACACTACGCTAAGCACTGGGGATACAAAGCAAAAAGAGACAGTCCCTTGCCACGAGAGTGTCAGCCCTTAATCTGGGAAAGACAACACCTGAAAGAGAACTGAGAAGTGGGAAGTGGGGTGGGAGGTGAGGTGCTGGTGCTAGCTCTGCCACATGGTGCTCAAGTCCAGAGAATGAAGGACTGCCTACCTAAGCTCTTCCTCACAATGGAAGGAACAGGAGGAACTCTGCTGAGAGAAAGCTGCTGAGGCATGGTTAAGCAGAAATCTCAGGCCTGCTAAGATAGTCAAACCTCCAAAATTCAGACTAACTGAAGACAAGGCCAGTTTAAGTTATGAAATATGTCTTTCCTCGTTAAAAATATGAAATATATTGCTTTCCAGGACACATAGTACCTAGAAGTAGACTCTCAATGCAATTGTGGTGTTTTCTAACTTTTTTGTCTCATAGACCTCTGGCCTTTTGGTAAAACTTATTATCAATACTTTTTTTCAAAATATTTTTTCATGTATAAAATAAAATCCATAGGACTACAAAGAAAACAAATTCTGTTGAAATACAATGATCAAAATATTTGAAAAACCAATTCTCAGACCCAGGTAAAGAGCCCTATTGGTAGAAGTTTTTCTCCTAATTAATGGATAAAGAATGTTTTGCAATTAGCATTTAAAAACATTGCCAACTCATAATGTTGGTTCATTTGCTTCTATGTAAACTGTATTTTTAAAGATTTAATAATATGTTTCTTCTTTTTTCAAGAGACTGTGGATGGTCTAGGTGAAAGAACAGGGAACTTGGAGTCAGAAGTTCCTGGTCTGGAGGCTAAACTTAGCAGTGGTCCTCTGACCTTGGAAAAAACAACTTTTCTGAACCTCTGTTTTCTCATGTTTAAGATGAAGATAATAATATTTGCACTCAGTACATAATAGGGTTGTTTAGAGTAAATAAGAAAAAAAATGGTAAATGTGGGCCTTCCTCTAGTGTCATGTAGTACAAAGGGGGCTATGGAAGTTTTGCCAGATTATACCATGCTGAAAATACTTTGAATATGGGCTTGGTGAGAGATTGTTATGTTTGTTATATGAGGACCATCCTAGCCTAGCTAAGTGAATAGATATTGATCATCAAACTGGTCATAGAATAATAGAAACACTACTAATGGAGAACTAAATATGCTATACTGGTATTTGTGTGGGTGGGGGGAGTAACCACACCTATAAAATAAAATAGACTCTAAGTCAAGAAATAATATCAAGTAGGTAAATGTTACTTTCTCTTTAAATCTTTTATATTAAATATTTCTTCGGCAATATTCCTTCATTCATAACCTGAACAAATGGAAGTTCTAATCCGGCTTGTCTAAATGAAAACCTTTTATTAATTAATGAGCAAAAACTAACAATATAATGTTAATTTGTATATTAACATTAATTTAATGTTAGTAAAAGATAACCAGTATAATGATGCTGATAACAGCAGCTAACATTTATAGAGCACTTATTGTGTGCCAGGTGCTTTAAAATTTTAATCTTATTTTATCCTCACAACAATCCTGAGATGTACCATCAATATACCCATCTTCCAAATGAAGTAACTGAAGCAAATAGGGGTAAAGTTACTTGCCCAGGGTGAGATAGTTACCAAGTGTCTGTGGCCAAGTTTGAACTCATGTCCACTGTGCCATCTAGTATGGTGGGGGTGGCTGTACTCCTGTTGCTACCATATAAATAAATGCCCTTATTACATCATTTTAACCACATCATTGATTTCATTAATGAATAGGTCTCTCTAAGGAAATTTCCTTTCCCAATGTGGATTGGCATCTTCTTTATGACATAGAGTTAGAGGTGGGTGATGGAGAAGAAGAGAAAGGCTGAGAGTTAAATGCCTTGCCCAAGGTCACATACCTAAGTGTGTGTCAGAGGCAAGACTTGAATCCAGATCTTCTTGATTCTGAGGCTAGCTCACGTCACTATACCACCATGGCTTTTTTTCCTTATCACTTCATACAGAGGCTAAAAGAAAAAAAGGCCAAGGTTTCTGAATTGCATCTGGGGTCATCTCCAGTTGTCCTGGTTTATGTCTTGCCACTGGACCCAGATAGGTCTGGAGGAGACAATGAGGCTGGTGACTGCACAGCCCTTCCTTACTTAAATCTGATTCACTGACAAGTCATGACATCACCTTCCTAATGTCATGATCCCTTTTGAGAATGAAGGCATAACAACAATGTCTGTTTCTCCTGGGTGGTGGTATGGCCTGGAGCACAGTGGAGCTCCAGCTATGCCTAGCAAGCCAGCAACAGTCCTGAGGGTAAAAAATGAGGGTATTAGATTAGATGGCCTCTGAAGTCCCTTCCAGATTTATGTGTCTAATCCCATGATCCTGTGAATCTTAATTGTAATATCAATGCCTACACACAGAGGCAACAATGACAATTGCATCTCTGTTTACATAGACCTCATTAGATTTGATATTACCATGGTTAAGGAGAGAAGATTTTGTTTTGTTTTGCTCTGTTTTACCAACCAGTTATGTTTATGTTGAACACAGAATATTGTTATCAGTACACTAGGCAGGAGACTGTGTTTGGCGTATTTCATGTTATGAGAATGTTTCATGTTGAAAAGAAGCATTAGTTACTTTTTAGATGAGCTTTCTTATGTGGGTATATGTCTGTGATAAAATTGTTACTGATGTGCTATAGTTTGTTTCATTATTTTAATTGGGTAGGCATAAACACAAAGGTTTTGCATAAAGGATTCCATGATTTTCTAATTAGTGAAGTTGACAGCATATTTTCAGCTAACAATAGCCCAGCTTGTAATTCAGATACTCTTTAATTAACTCCAAATAATATACTTTATTGCCTTCATCTCTCAGCTTCTTTGATTTGGGGCAGTCATATACAATAAATTATTTGAAACAATATCTTCTCCCTCTTCCCCACCCCCCCTTCATCCCCTATTAACAAATTTCAGTGATTCTGAGTTCGACATTCCTAGTTAAACATCTAATTTGTCAGTAATCTAAAGGACACTGACTTTGACTTTGTCTTGCTGACTTTTTTATGCATAGTGGTGGGATAAACAATTACATGTCATTAGTTTGCAATTATTTTTAATGTTCTAGACTATATGAACATGGGTTTGAAAATTAACTTAGCAACATATACTGCCTAATGTGGCTAAATGATTTTATTTCTTTTCATTTCCCTTTTCCCTTTATACTGGATCATTTTATTTTAGTTTTACTCTAATGCTTCTAAAAATCCAATTCATTCATTTCAACTGAGCATGAGTATTTTCAGAGATGAAATAACTTGAAACTGGTCCTCTCTTACCTTTTTCCAAGTGCCATAGACTACTTTAGCTAAGAGTAGACTCAAAAATAGCCAAGCATGTAGGATGCTCTTTCACTATATTTCTAGGTATCTCTTATGTGTAGAAAGAAAATTAACAAAAGAGCACATACTACACAAAACCCCGCAATTAAATCCTGGTACATAATGTATCTCCTGAAAGAAAACTTAAAAAAAAAAGAGTTTGGATTGGCCTGCAGTGATGAAAAGAAATGAATGTTGTTTTCAAATCTCCTTTAAGTGGATATATTTTATTATAGTGTAATGTGTGGATATGCAGTATTGTTTATTAGCCTTCTAAGCTTGTATTCACATAAAGCAAATGCTCATTGTACATATGAAGCAAGTGTTTATCGTACAATGCATTTCAAATTTTTACTACTTGAAAACATGACAAAAACCAAACAAACCACTACCAATGACAATAATAAACTGCTGTACAAAAGGGGACTTAAGCTGTTGACAGGGACAAGTAAAATCATCAGTACTTCATTGTTCCTTCTGTTATTTTTATAATAATTGGCAAGTTTTGAAATGAATTGCTGATTTGAAGGGAATTGTTAAATACTTGCCTATTTCTTGTTAAATATTCTCTTAGAATTGGAAGACTCTTAACTGTGTTAGATTTTTGGTTCTCCAACATAATTTTCATTTTTTGAATTTGCCCATAATGAAATGGAAGTACAGTGTCTGAGGTCTAGAAGTCTGAATTATGAGACTACAGGTGCAGAGTAAGAAGAGGCTGAGTAGAAGGTTGAAAAGAATATTCATTGGGAATGATTTCATGGAAATTCTTGGCAATTCAAAAATCCTTAAGTCAGCCCCTTGGGAAAGAACGAGATTCCAAAATGGATAAAATGCAAACAAGACAATTTCTTTATTTACACATTTTTTTCACTCTCTCTGGTGTCTGCCCCCCACTCTTCTTGCTGTTTAGTGATAGGTAGAGAAGGAAAGGAGAAAACTTGGGTTGGATTAGATGTAATAAAATTTGTCAAGTTCTACAGAATGTATGTGGGTACATTATTGGTGGAACTGTGAAAAGGTAGAACCATTTTAGAAAGCAATTTGGAATTATTCAATTAAAGTGATTAAAATATTGATATCCTTTGAATAAAAGATTTCACTACTGGACATATATCCCAAGAAGGCTATCAGTAAAAAAAAAAATCCCCATATACTCCAAAATATTTATAAGTAGTGTTTTCTGTGAGAGCTAAAAATTGGAAGCAAAGTAGATGCCCATCAATTGAGGAATGGCTAAACAAATTGTGGTACATGGATATTATGGACTACTACTGTGTCATAAGAAATGATGTGTGATGAATACAGAAAAGCACAGAAAGATCTATATGATCTGATACAAAATGAAATAAGCAGAGCCAAGAAAACAATATACATATTAACTACAACAATGTAAGTGGAAAGAATCACCACACACACAAAAATCAAAAGTAAATGTAACAAAATTATGAAAAATAAACCAGGACTCAAATGAAGAGATGAGAAAACATTCCCAACCTACCCCTTCATGTATGTAGAAGATCTAGACATTGAACATGTTTTTGGATTTTCTCAATGTTTCAGTCATTTGTGCTGACTTTTTTCTCTCTCTTTAAAAAAATAAAACAAAAACTGCCCACTTTTTGTCATATGGGATGGCTCTCTGTGAGGGGGAAAGGAAGGGATATATGGGATACTTTGGTGATGAAGAAATAGAAAACATCAATAAAAATTTTACAAAGAATTCCATGTGGGTAATTTGCTGTATGTTAGAGATTAGTAGAGTAGTTTTAATCACTTTTCCTCAAAATATTGTCTTTGGGAACTGAAGGATTGGTGAATGTGATCAAGTCTTTGTTCCAAGATGAAGTTTCTGTTCTCATGCACCATTACATTTTATAGGAATAAAGACACGGGATATATTAAAATGGCTTCTTGGTAAATTGCCACATGATCTAGACACTTATTAAGGAAGTTTCAGCAAAAAGACACATGAACAAAGAGGGCTTTGAGAGTGTTTCAGAGAGTATAAATTACTTCAGCCAACAGATTTTATCCCTTGGATAAAAGGCAAGAGATTCAACAAAGTTACATTTTGAATTTAAGCATGTCAGTTTATTGATCACATTCTCTTCATTGAAAGACAAAATAATCCCAATGCAACTGGGAGTTTAAGAAGATAAAAAGGATGGTGTTCTGGTTCTCATTTGTTGTAGCCTTTTGCACAGGCAATGTAATTTATACATTTTACCAAGGGTAATTAAAAAATCATACACTAAATTTCCCGTATAGGAGAACCAACTGAGTCTCTTGGTAAAGAGGAAATAATTAACAATTTGTTATTGGCTGCTGAGAATGGGGATATATTTATTGTGAGTTATACTGAAGACAGAAAATATTAAGGGTTATAGGATTGTAAACTGAGAATTTGAAAGGACCTTTTAGGTCATCTAATTCAAGACACTCATTTTATACTTGAAAAACTGAGGCCCAGAAAATTCACATGACTTGTCCAAGATATTGAAGGCAGATGCAAAGATTGGCAACTGGGAATGGTGCTAATTCTAATGCTCTTCCCAGTACCCCATGCTTCCCAAAGGCGTTATGCCTCTTAGCCAATGCACTGATTCTAATGTTTTCTTGTATTTTGTAATAGTCTAACTAATCTGAACTACTTACTATCCTCCAAACTTGTCTCTCATTATTTGCTTTCTGCATTCACCCTTTATCTTGGGTCTAAAATGTATTTTCTAACCTTCATCTACACTTTTGTAATTAGTAGCCTCAGCTTGAAGATATTTCTCTTTTCCTCTGCATTGTCATGGAAATTTGGTTGTTCTTTTCCTATACACTGATAATTGAATCAGTATGTGATGTTTTTATTTTTGTGCATAATAGACGATCCATTCCTGGAGGGACAAGCTTATTGTCCTACTTCTCCGTGTCTCCTCTTGTCCCTGCCACTACACCTCAGACATAAAACTAAATAAATATTTGGTGACTAACTGTAAGAATTGAATATATTCATTACTAAATGGACATGTAATTAGGAAGCAAGTATCTGTGATGAAATGAACACAATAGTATTTTTTTAATTACTGGCAAATAGGTGAATCAAAATAGTAATTATTCCCTTTTTAAATTGAACCTCCTAGAGAACCTAGTATGACTGTGCCTTGCATTCAATGCTAAATTCAGGCCATCACCTTCACCTTCAGTCCACTACCTCCTCAGTTCTATTTCTTGAATTCTTTCACATCTTGCAATGGTCAGCTCAAGATTTTTTCCACATTAGCATCCCCAGCTACTCCGTCTACCTTTGGAGATCTTTCCATTCTCCATACTATTTTTTTCCCTTGCCAGGACACTTTGAATCTCTCCTTCAGCTTCATTGAATTCTACCTTATATTCAACTTGTTTTTATTTAATTGGGTTCAAGAATCCCATGTGGTCTACTATGTTAATTATATTTGCTTATATCATGACTCCCTGAACTGACATTATTAAATTCTGTGAAGACATGAACTCAATTCCTCCATTGTATCTGTGATCTCACTAATAAGAATTCAGTAATACAAATCATAACCTGTTCAAGTCTGCCCTTCCTCTGTGATTTTTTTCTTCACCATATAGCATAGTGTCTTATATATAGTTGTTGCATGATAAATGCTTGAATTGAATTGGTTTAATATTTCAAAAAAAAGTGATAGTTATAGAAAAGCTGTTTCTTTTCAACTATAACCTTCCTCTTCCTCAGTGATGAATATTGTATAATGAATGCTTTTCCCCATCTGTATAGTCTTTATTGGTGGATGTCCACAGTAGTAGTTTGTGTTTTTAATCAGAGTGTAGCATTTATTTGCTGCTGTTGGATTCACGTGATAGAAAGAATATTATCAGGAAGTGACTGAATGGACACCCTTTAAGGAAATATTTATCGTCACTGAATACATTGAAATTATCATTACTATGGAGAGGAATTTCTTTTTTTTCCTGTAAAAACTAGATGATGCACAGAGTATTCTATTTGCTTATGAGGTGCACACACACACACACACACACACACACACACACACCAACATTTTTAACCAGGAAATTGTTTTCTTCTTACATAAACCATTTTAATATTAAAAGTAGGTTGAGAATCTCTTGCAATCACAGTGTCAGACAGGACAATGCCAATTCAGTTTAATTCAATTTTTCCAACAATAGACAATGCAATATGCATCTGTTTGGCAGCTTGTCTTCTAGATATAGCAGCTATCTTGTTTTCCTTGGTCCAGTTTTAATCAGCATTGCTATTCATTTGAAACTTTCTTATCAGTCTTCTATTTATTCTGGTTGTTAATTTTCCTTCCTTTCTTTCCTTTTCCTTTTGTGAAGTTGTTTCTGTTTTTGTAACTAAGCAAGTTTTCACACACACACACACACACACACACACACACACACAACAGGCTTATTGTATTGTCCTGAAGACATTTTCAAGGGATCTCTCCATTTTGTTTGTGAGAGACTATTTCAATGAGGCTTCTTTTCTCTTGGGCTAGCAAGGACACTGCTTATTATTCTGTCATTGACATTTTGAATTTGTTTCTGCCCCTGGTCTCTTCTAGGTAGGTTTCTTCTTGATTGAGCAGTTCTTCAAAGTAGATGGATTCTCCTTCTTTAATGGAATTCCCATCTATGACAATAAACTTTTTTTTCAGACTTTGAATGATCAGATCTTTTTGTGCATAGATACCTGCTAAAGCTTTTTCTTTTTTGTTTTCTTTTAGAAAATGAGAACCTAGAAAAAAGCCAAAGATGAGAGAAAACACATGATGCTTTTGTGAACTGTGCTCAAGAATGGTGTTAGCTACAAATCTCACTTTTGCTATTATCCACTACAAGTCCATTCTTTTTCTTTCCTATCTAGTTACTGGGGAGACAATCTTGGTCTAAGGCACAAAGGGCTTTGGAGAATTTCTTTCTCCCTGTCTTTGTGGAAAAGACTGGAATCAAAACCTAAGTGAATAAATCCCTCAAATAAGGATAGATTCTATTTATCTTGAGATTTATTTATTATGTGCTGTGGAAATCTTAAAAAGCTGTTTCTTTTCTAAGAAGTGAATTTGGAACTCATTATAGTTACTAACCCTAGAAACTGCCTTCTCCATCCTTTCCCACATTTTCTTTACTATCCATGAGAAATTAAATTAATAGCTCTTATTTTAGTAATCTTCCTAAAGACCGTATGGTTTTACTTTTTTTTTTTTTGGCAAGTTAGAAGTTCTTTGAGCCTCAGTTCCACATTTTTAAAAACAAGGGATTTTGAGTCAGGTGATCTCCAAAGTGGCCTACAATTCTCCATTCAAGCATTATAATGATTTCAAGTTTAATGGTATTGATACATTTACCTTGTTTGCTTTGGCACATAGCAAATAGTGTGTGTGTGTGTGTGTGTGCGTGCGTGTATGTGTGTATATGTGTTTGTTTTACTGAAGTGATGGTAAATTGGAATTACGTTGTCCCTATCCAACTTTTCAATCTAGAAAAGTCACACACACCAAAAAAAAAAAAATGCCCAGGAAGGTTGAACTTACACTAAGCTAACTTATTATGGACTTTAGGGAAACAACGCTCTTTAACCTTGATCGTTTTACCATAGTTTGGAGTGACTGGGTTAGAGTTACCAACCTTTCAGTGGTTTAAACAAAAAGAAGCCAAGATGTGATATAACATATTCTATATGCTTCCCTCCCTTTTGGGCAATAAGTTTTCAAAACATTAAGAGCTATGGCAATGGGACTTCCATAAGTGTGGTATTGCATTTTTCTCTGTCCATCTCTATCTGTCTTGCTCTCTCTGCCTCTGTCTGTCTCTGTGTGTGTTTCTCTCTCTGTCTCTGTCTGTCTGTCTATCTCTCTCTGTTACTCCTCCCCCCATCCTCCTCCCTCTCTCACCTTTAGCCACAATAGAAATCCAAGAAAGTATAGAGCAGAATTGCTATAGTTAAAACTCCTTATTCTGATTTTCAGGGACTTCCTCAATCTATATGAAACCTACATGGGGTCTATTCTCTTTCATATGTGCCACATTCCACCAAAGTGAACTAGTTGTCATTCCTGTTTGGCCCACAGCTCAAGAGGCTTCTTCCCAAAGAGGCTTACACAGACCAAGATTGATCCTGGGAATGGTGGGAGCTGATTCTAAAGAGGGATTTCTTTTCATTTCTCACTCATTGTCCCCATCACATAGTAAAACTCTAAGGAAATCTCTAACCCTAAATTTAGTATGACTCATGTCTTGAGTCTCACTAAAATGTTGATAGCAGGATCACTTTTAGGAAAGATATAAAAGTACAATGAAAATTTTAGACAGCTTTTTATTCCCTCCACTCATATAAACTGCAAATTTTAGATAGCTCTTTATTCCCTCCACTCATATAAACTGCCCAAAACAGAAAGTATTCGACAATGTCATGATCAATTTGAAAATGTAAAACATCTCAAATAGTACCTAGACTTTTTACTTTCCCCAAAAGATAAAAACAACTTTGAGGGACTGGAGAAAAATAATGCCATTAGCATTCACCTTGATTCTGTGCTGTCTGAGCAATTTACAAGGTCTCAACCTCTAGCCAGCCTGGTAATGATTTCTTTAGGCCTTTAGTAGCAAGATGCACTAGTGGTGGTCATCTCCTGCTCTGAGAAACTCTCCACTCTGTGGTTTGATGATGATTGAATCTCAAAATCAAGAATCTGCCAGTTCATAAAGTAGCTGCCAAAGTGGGAAAAATCCATATTCCAGAATCAAGAGTAATTGACCTTTCCTTAGAGCAGAAAACAAAAGCAGAAACAAAATGGTAGCCAGGAGCTTATGTCCACCTAGTACCAGGTTCTGATTGTTGTGTGCTTATAGCTAGATTGGGGAAAGGAGGAAAGAAATCTTGTCTCTGCCTTCTTGTGAATTTAGAAAATGAAACACCCCAAAGAGAAAGGACTGAGTGGAAGAGCCTCACTGTAACAAACTACTGAAAGGAAGATATTTGATATCCTTTTCTAACTCATCTTTAAGAAAATCCTCCTGATTAATACCCCTAATCATGGAAGTCTGCAGGAACCAGCTTGGAGTTTTTATGTAAGGTGAGCAAATGTTGTGTCCTTTTCCATAACAGCCTGTAGCAAGTGGCCAGAGTACAAGTATAGCTCCTTGGCAAGTATCCTTCTCTGATTAAAGCTCATGCCCTACAACTTTATAAAGTAGATTAGGAGGACTCAGTTAATCAGAAGTCTCCTTGATGAACACTCTACTAAACCTGCCTTGCCTCTGTGTCATATCCTGTGATTTTGAATGAATTCTCTCTATTTGTACCTCTTTCTTCCTGGAAATTCTATCTATTCTTTAAAGATCCATTTGTGTCACTTATTTTGTGAAACCTTTCCTGATTTCTTCCTCTGAAAGCTCTTAGTACATTTTGTTTTATTTTCTCTATACATTTTATCTCCTGCACTAAATTTCCAGTCTCTTCATGACAAAGATCATGTATTATTTATCTTTATAGCCCTTTTGGGCCTAAGGCCTTATTAGAGTAGTTAATCCATAAGTGATTATTGAATCTGTCAGATTGACATACTATTGAACATGATTTAGAATAACTGGGATATAATCTTAGTTTTGACACTAAATGGCTGTATGTACTTGAATGAATTATTGCTATCCTTTTTGGACTTTAGTTTCCTCTTTTATAAATTAAGGTATTATATTAGATGGTTTCTATAGTTCCTCTCAGTTCTAAAATTCTATGATTTCTGAGGTGGTCTGGTATAATATCATAGCATGCTTCCTTTTCTAATACATATTCTTTGATTCTAATTCTACTGAGACTGCTGTAATCTATAATCATGACTCCTCTGTAGAAAATAGATTTTTCCCTGATTTCATATTCATGGTTTCCATATTCTGTTCATGGCAGATGGAGAATAAAAATTCACAATAATGGGTGGCAGTATCTTCATGGTTACATTTACTCTAGGTTTTTTAATATGAAATTGTTGGTAAAGGGTTTTAAGTGAGCAGTATTGGAACCCCAGATTATTGCCACTGGGATAGAAATGTTAGAATGAGAAGAAAGAATTGAGTAGAAAAAATCTGGAGTAAAGTGATAAGTAAGGCATCTGGATAAATAAAGAGATCGAATCTGAAAGGAACCAGGAAGCCAAGGAAAGTATGATCAATGTTATAAACACTTCTAATTTTTTTTAAATTTCCTCCCTCAACCTGACGGCTACCCTACTTTCAGTGAAATTGTATCTCACATTTATATTACTCTTTAAGCATTAGAAAGCACTTTCAATATACTATATTTGATCTTCATGACATTCTATAAGGTAGCTACAGATGAAGAAATGCAGGTTACATAACTTTCCCAGGGTCACACAGCTAATCAGTATCTAAAGTAGTATTCCAGCCCAGATTTTCTTGATGTTAAGTTCGATGCTTTATCCATTAAACCACAGTGCCTATTTGCTATACTATGTGGACCTCTTTACTCTTTCTCTATGGAATATTGGGGGAAAATTTAGAACTGGAAGCCACCAGCTTTCAAAGTGGGTGTTTATAAAAACAAATAACATGAAATTCTCAGAAATAGTTCACTGTCCACATTATAGCCTGAAAGATGCTCAGGTATGTCTTAGAGACCATCTTCATCCTCTGCAGCATATGTTGCCTGACACACCTTTCCAAGCCAAAATCTTTTCTCCTTCTGAATGCTACTCTTCACCTTTCTAGCCACCACTCTTCCCTAGGCAGCTGGATTACTATCATTAAACAGCCTTTCTGTTATCTCTTTGTTTAATCCACTCGGTTCACTTCCCTTCCCCCTTTCAATACATAAATGATGTCTTTATTTCTTATTTGTTTTTGTTTCTTCTCACCATGTCCCTAAAACAGATGATAATTTTCAAGAATGCTTAGATGTACTTACGTATAAATAGAAAGTTTACAATAATCTCCTTTTGAAAGAATTCATTTTTTTCTGCCTGGTTCTTGTGTCTTTATTATCTTAAGAAAACATCTGCTGTTGTTTCATTACAAATTATTTTTTCCATCTTCTGTAAATTCTCTTTTCTCTCCACCTTGAGAATATACTAGACCATGACATATTTTGATGCTTTTTGTTTCTTTGTAATTTTTCTCCTCCTCTCAGGATCTCATCTTGTATAATGTACATTAATCTATTTCACAGTCTGATTTCAATACACGAATCATCTATTTGACATTAGGATCTTTGTTTTCTTATCAGGCACTTTCACTTCTCCCTCTGAGATTCCCATCATTGACCTGTTTTGTTGCTTTTCAGCCAACATTCAAACTGGTTGCTAATTGAACTTCACCTGTCTTTGAAAAAGATTAGATTTTTTTTTAAGGAGAAAGAGGAGTTTCCTTTTCCCCTCAGCCTCTCTAAATATGGACATTTTTATAGAAGAGCCTATACCTCATGAAACTTAAAGTTTTAGCCTTTTATCTGATGATGAAATCAAATAAAATCAAATAAGAATAGAATAACAATAAATATTTTTCAGATTGATAGTTGTGTACCCTAAAATTCATCTTTGAGCATATAAGTACACATATTAATGTGAAAAAGTGAACATTTTTAGGTAATAAAGAAAATTAGCATTTATTATTAACTTCCTATGTGTGATGTACATAGCACTAATACTAAGAAAAAAGATTATGCTAAATATGAGACAGTTTGAAAATGGTGCTGTACTTTTTCTAATTAATTACTTGGGCAAGCTCTTTTACCTTCTCTTGGTATCATTTCCTCATCTATAAAATCAAAGTATTGAATGAGATGATTTCTGATGAAACTTTCAGTTCTAAATTTATGATCCTGTAACCTATAAAATATAGGTAGGAAGGGGAATGTCTTGAAAAATGTGAAGAAATGGAGGTAGAAAATAAATATAGCTCTATCATAAAGTGCTTTTTACATAAAATGTTTCAAAAGGAAAACAATGTGGAATATAAAATATTTTTTAAAAAGTAACTTGTTTGAGTGAATGGAGCACTGGCCCTGGAGTCAGGAGGACCTGGGATCGGATTCAGCCTCAGACATTTAACACACACACACACACAAAACTAGCCATGTGACCTTGGGCAAGTCACTTAACCCCAGTTGCCTTCCAAAAGGCAAAATAAATAAATAAATTTCGGGGTGGCTAGGTGGCACAGTGACTAAGAGCACCAGCCCAGAGTTGGGAGGACCTGGGATCGGTTCCAGACTCAGATGCTTAACACCCACACCAAAAAAAAAAAAAAAAAAAACTGGCCATGTAACCTTGGGCAAGTTACTTAACCCCCATTGCTTTAAAAAAAAAAAGTAACTTGTTTGTAATTACATGTAGTCTTTGATACAATATTAAATGACAAATAATTAGGAAAGATGGTAGAATATCAATCTTAAAAAAATTCTGTAGAATATAAAAGATCTCAATTAAAATAAAAAATATTAAGAGTATAGATGATTAAAAAAGATTTGAGAAATTCTGAAAGGAGGAGAAAAGAGAGAAAAAATTATCTAGTGCTTTGAGAAAAGTTTTTTTTTTTAATAGATCCTATAAGTTCTTCTGAAGACTTAGGAAATTGTAGATTTATACATGTGATTTTCATCATTTTCTTAGAGTCTTTTGGACAGCTTGGTGGCACAGTGGATAGAGTGCTGGGCCTGAAGTCAGGAAGACTCATTTTTCTGGGTTCAAATCTGGACTCCGACACTAGCTGTCTGACTCTGGGCAATCACTTAGTGCTATTTGCCTCAGTTTCCTTACCTGTAAAAGGAGCTGAAGGAGGAAGTGGCAAACAACTAAAGATCCTTTGCCAAGAAAACCCCACATGGACTCAGGAAGAGGTGGACATGACTGAAATGACTCAACAACAACAGGGATGAGGACTGGCTCCATAAGTTCATTGATAGAGAGAACTAATTAGGAAAACTCTTTCTAGCAATGTCGTAGGCCCATTCTCTGTTACATATAGGTTTAGAGATTTGCCTTCAGCACTGAAAGATTAAGTGATTTGCCTAGAGTCACATAGTTTGTGTCACAAGCAAGACTAGAGCTCTTTCTGAATTACAGGCCTGTTTTCTAGGCATGAGTAATGGCACCTCGCTTTTTGCCTCCCAATTCAGTTTAATTCAATCAGCATTAATTAAGTATCTACTAAGTGCCAAGCGTTGTGTTATTATTAACATTGTGTTATTATCATTATCTGGGGATAAAAAGACTAAAAGAAAAATACTTCCTGGATTCAAGATACTAAATTCTACAAGGCAGAGACACATTTTCTCACTGAGTAGTACATGCAAGATAATTTGAGGACACAAAGTAGGGATATTATGAAATGTTTTTGGTAGTAGGTAGCACCTGAGTTGAACCTTGGAGTTTAGGATTTTATTTTTTCATTCTAGGTGTTCAGTATAGTTTGTGTAAATGGATGGTGAGGAGAATATTGTGGTCATGAGCCTATAGCAACAGGTTCAGTTTCTATGTAAGCAGGTTGGTTCAATTGCATCATTTTTCTTCACTAGTTTCATGACAAACATATATCTTGGTTCTAAGGAGTACGGGTAAAAGAGTGCTCTTTTGGATGAGTCAGATTAAATAGTTCCCACAAAGTTCAGGGCTAGGGGGAGAAGTATATTACATATTACTGTGGGCCATTAGTGAGAGTTCTGCAAAGACATTATATTAAATTTAAACAAATGTTGTAGATTATACAATTATCAGAATAATTTATGGCACTGATATGGTGCTCTAGGCACATGTAAGTTTTTCATTTTTTCTTATGCCATTTGCATTATCCAAATAATTTTGGGGAAGCTCTGCGTGAGACTTAGTAGATATTAATCATATTTGTGACCCACTCAGCACTTAGCTCATAGCCTAGTGCTGTTATACATAGTAGGTTTTAAAATATTTGTTGAAAGAAAGACATGGTATTTAAAAAGTAAATTCCCTTTATATTCAAGGTAATTTGTAAGTAAGAAATCATTTAAGTCGAGGAACATGGGAAAAGACCTAGTTTTAAGCTCTGGCGTTGGCATTTACTAACTGTTTAACCTTGAGCTAATCATTTAACCTCTGTAGAATTTTCCTACATGCCTGGCAGAGTGGCCATAGGGATTAAATTTGATAATGTTAGTTTAGAACTTTGTAGCTATGAAGTAATATGCTAGTTGACTCTTTCTTAATACTGACACAATATGTTCAAATAAAAAAAAGAAAAGTTTTGACAATAGAATTTGTGACTTATTCTTTACCAGGGAGGATATTTTTAAAGAGTATTTTTATTTTATAATCTTCTTTAGTAGTGACTTACCCAGAGTAAGTATTTATTAAATGTTGAATGAATTAAATGACATTTGATATGTTTTCATTTTTCCAAGTTCCCATTCACTATATATCACTAATTCATTTCAATAAAAATCAGAAGTCATCTGTTTTTTCCTCTGGGCAGATGGCCTGATACAGCTCACAGCTAGTATCTTGGGGCCTTCATCATCAGAATACAACCAGAATGAAATTTCTGGGCCACTGACAATAGAAAGCTGAGGACTCTAATTAGTTGCTGTATAAGGACTGTTGCCACAGGTGTGTGATGCTCTTTGTGAGGTGGCTAGAGACTTGACCAAAGCAATGATTTGCTTTTTTAAATAAAGAATCCACTTTTTTATCCAAGTGTAGACAGTACACAGTGGTAATGAAGCATTAGTAGTGAAAGACAGAGACTTCTTTATTAAGAAATTTCTATTGCATTCCATAAATTCCGCGGGAAGGCCAAATTTCTCTAGTGGGATTTTAATCTAAAAATAAAAAAAGACAAATGGAAGAAGAAAATGGTAGACAAATACTAGATTTTGGTTCTGAGATGTCCAATAATGTCATGTTTATCCTTTTCTTTTAAGAGGTTCTTTATTAAATTAAAGAGAAGAAAAATTTAGAAGGAATATTTTGAACAGACTTTGAAACTAAGAAAATACAGTTGTAGTAATTAAAAGCCAAATAACCAAATTACACAGAGAGATTTATTTTAAGTTTTGTAGAATCTATTTGGAAGGATTTTGAGTAAAAAAGTTTAATATATTGCAATGACTCAAATAGGAAAGAATAAAGTTGAGAGCCTCATCCATTTTTTTTCCAGTGCTTTGAATGTAAGCATATAAGAGAAAGACATCCTATGCAGTAAACACATACAAACACAGTGTTTTCACCCAGATAAAGTTAACTTGATCATTTAATTGGAACTAAGCTAGTGAAAATTATAAATTCAGTGGAGAAGCAAAGGTCAAGGAAGCCATAGGACATATTAATTTATTCATCTATTCAATCAACAAGTATTGATTCTATACCTACTATGTCAATTATAATGATGATATCACCATGTCCTAAAGCTTGCAAAGTACTTTGTCTCCTTTAATCCTAAAAAAATCCTATAGGTTGGTACTCCAGATACGATTATTCCCATTTTACAGAAGAATACTTGAGGCTCAATACATGCCTATGGTCACACAGCTAATAAGTGTCAGAAATGGAATTTGATCCCAGTTCTTGCTGACTACAATTCCAGCATTTTATCTACTATGGCCTACACTATCTGTATGTCAACACCTGCGTTGTTTCCAATGGTAATAAACATAGATAGAATATAGTTCTTGTAGTGTTGCTCTTAGGGGAACCTCTTGGAACATCCTTTCATTTATATCCTCAAAGCTTCATTTGCTCTGCTGGTTACAGCTTCCAATTCCATCTTTTGGCTAGGCTTTGGGTTCAGTCACTTGACTATGACTTTGGCTCAGCCAATTCTGATTACCCTTATGGAGCTAGAGCAGCTGGTGACCTTCCCTCCTAATTAGCCCTATCCGCTATTCTTATGGTTCCCTGCCATGCCACCTTGCTTTTGGCCCTGAAATCTATAGGGCTGCATCTACCCTGAAACATGCTCATGGCATCTGGCAAGAAAGAGAGTAACCAGCTCTCAAAAAATGGGATAAAAACCAGGACAGGATGAGATCTTGCAATTTTGTAATGGACAGGGAACAAAAATGAAATAGATTAATTACTGTGTCAGAAGCAGTAGAAACATCAAGAAGGAAGAAGATGTGGAAAAGAGACCTTTAGCTATGGCTAAAAAGCAGGCAGTTGAGATGAATTTCATTTTATGGGTTCCTTTTTCAAGCTATTAGTCCTGTGTTCTGACACATGGATTTTAAAAAAAAACAACCTCCATGCTAATCCTTTCTTTTATTTCTTAATCAGCACAACAAAACATTATTAAAGTTACAGGTCTTGAAGTCAGTGGGGCATATATGTCAATCCCGTTTTGTTTCATGCTGACTATTGGTTATTACTGAGCAAAATTGTGTAAAGGTCAACAATTTAGAAAGCACTATAAACCTGCTGACTTTTATGCATCACTGAAGTTAATAGTTTTCCCTAAAGCATGTAATAAAAGTGTAATTTTTGGTATTTTAAAGTTTTAGGACAACACTAGCATTATTTGTTTGGGGGGGAAAGTTTAGAGAAAACTGTGCTAATCTAACTCCAGCCTGAAGTTTCTCTCAAATCTCCACACAGACAGAATATCAGAGGGGACTAGTAATTAAATGATGTGCTTAGGAAAGGCTAATTAATTTAAGCATTACTTTGAAACAGTTGCCACCGGTTCTTCCATCTGCACATTTGACAGGTGCAATTGGCACTAAGCATTGTTGTACCCTCTGGCGTGTCTGGCTCCCCAGTAGGCCTTAGTGTGAGAAGAGAATGGTTTGTAACCACTCATTCAGCCTTGGTCTTGCATCACTTATAGATTACAGCCTTACTGTTCTTCTTGGCTCATGATAGAAATTGGAATGATGATATGTTCTTTTAAATCTTGGCTTCCCCATTCATCAAGCTTTCAGGGAGCTCCTAAAGGTACCTGACATATGAAATTGATAGTTATTAAAATTGAGATTTCCTTTTGTCATTTTTGTGTAAACAACATGTTAGAGATCATAGGTTCATAGTATTTAAAGCTGGGGGTGGGAGAAGGACAAAGACTTTGGAAACTCTTATCTAACCACTTCATTTTAGAAATGAAGAAATTAAGACTGAGAAAGTAGAAGATGCTTGCCCTAATTTAAACAGATTATGTGCAGAAATTACAAAATTAAAATCCAGGGCTTTTGACTTCACATCTAATGCTCTTTTCCAACATACTTCAGTTGAACAGAGAATTCTAAGCAGAACATAATTCTCTCAAATAAATAGGTTGGATAATTTCCCTCCTATTTTCCTGAAGGATTTTGACCTACACAGAAACTTTAAGTCAAAAACATTCTGATTATACCTCTACGTTTAGGAAAGAATATGGACATTGGGACTTTTATTTTTTAAAAGGATAAATTAAAATTTCATATTACTAAAGTTTTATCCATGAGATTATCAATACATTTGATATATTTGTATACGCCAGCTAATTGTTTACATAAAAACTTGACATTGGGAGAGAAGATGTTACATGTAGCAATTAGTTTCATAGGAGCAATGCTTTTGTACAAAAAGTAACCAGCATGGTAGCTATAAGCTAATTGACCTTTATGGGAATCTTGCCACTATGAATTGAATCCTAGGTCTGATCATCACTAAACATACAAGTCTGTCCTTGTATCATTGCCAAATGTTACAATATGATTTCATGAACTCAAACTGGGGGTTGGCTACCATGTATTAATTAGGTCAGTGTGAAACAATGTTATCTGGGACAATGTCTTACGGCTATGTCTACCTCACTTATTTACAAAAACACACATAAAATAAATGATTTACACAAATCTTTTCAAGAACAGATGTGTTGTATCAAATAAGGAACGCCTTGAAGAAGAGTTGAAACAACAAGTGAAAACAGTCATGATAATACTCTAAATGTGTTAGCTACAGTTTTCTTTGTGATTTTTAGGAAACACAGGAAATATAGATAAAAAACACTTTGTTTTATATAGGACTTTTTTTTGGTCTTTCTAGCCAGTGTGGAGAAAGACAAAGTTTCACAAATCGTAATAAAAGCCAAAATTATCAGTGGAGTTGCAGTCTTTGAACTTCAGTTTCTTCATCTATAAAATAGTAAGTGTTAAACTATATGCTCTCTCTGGTTCCTTCCAGATGAAGGAATTTCAAACCTATGAAATAAATGTGTTCTATGGGGCTATCTTAGCAGAGAAAGCTTCCCAGGTGGTCTTCATGTCATAGGTACTGCTGTAGATAATAATACAGATCTCCATGTGAGAGGAGTACTGATTCCCACAGACCCAAGAAAAGGGGAATGGAAGAATTGGATGAAAGGTAATTCACTGAGCAGGAGAAGGGTTTTCATGAAAATTCTTTTATTAGATTTGTGAGTATAAAAGCAAAGTGAAAGGTTGATGCTGCCATATGCATAATATTGACAATTTTACCACCCCTACTAATAGATGAATCTACTTAATACAAAGGAGGAAAAATATATTTACCGGTGTCAAATAAAAAAATAGGCCCAAAGGAAGTGGGGCACACTCTGTACCTCTGTGAATGTGTCTTTGCTTCAGTTTTTTTATTGTAAAATTGTGGCATTGATTATATTTACTCTAAGATCCCTTTTTACCTTAAATTTTGTAAGATTATAAAACAAAAACAGTGACACAAATCTGAATCACTATGCAGTGAATTAAAATTTGTCTTTTGGCATGGAATAGATAAAAAGGTGTCCATGAAATAAAATTAAATATAACAAACACTATATAACTTCATCAATTTCTTTGACATTTAAAAAAATGGAAGGTATGTTCCTATCTTTGGGGGTTCCAAACATTACTGATTTCTCTTTGTGATTACTGCTTGAATAATAGTAATGACCATAGTGCCATTCCTTCTAGCAACAAAGAAAACTCTACCTACATTTTATAGGATCCTATATATAGAACTAGAATGAATTATAGGACCATAAACTTAAGGCATGAAGGCACTTTATAAATCATCTAGCCCAACCTCTCCATTTTATAGACAGGCAAATTGAGTTCCAAATAAGTTGAGCGACTTGCCCAAGATAACAGAGCTAATAAATGTTTGAAGTAGAATTTCAGTCCAGGTCTTTCTGACTGCCTGAAATGATCTTTAGCCACTGTATCAAACTAAATCATATCACTCAATGCCTTAAAACCTCTTGTATTCATCTGTAAAATATTAAGGATTTGAACTCAATTCAGTGCTCTTTGTCTCCAAGTTCAGTGCTCTTTCAACTGAACTGCAGTGATATTTTCTGAAACAGCAGAAGTAAAATTAAGAAAAAAAGTTTTACTGATTTCTTGTTTTTACATCACAATCTTTCTGAATTATCCTCTGCCTTGTCCCATACTTGAACATGGATCTCTTCTTGCAACAAAGATAAACAGTTGAGAAGAAAAAAAGACTAAGTTACTATTGTCTTATGTTGTCTACAACTTTCTGCCTGATTTTCTGGCTCCCTAAAGAGAAGAGGGAGGTATGTGTCATTATTTATTCTTCAGAACCAAGATTATTTATAACAGTTTCTCTGAATTTAGCTTCATTTTTTGTATTCTTTTATATTTTAGCTTTAGCTTAATGTGGGATCGTAATTACTACCCCTGCTTTTTTTCTCTCTCTTTAATAAGTTCTTTCTTTGATCTTTATTTCATGTTTGTGTATATATCTTATTTCCTATCCCTCCTAACTCCTCCACTTTAGTCCTACCTGCTACCTTGCCTCCTATTACTTAATCTACTCTCCCTCCAAGGATCCCTTCCTTATCCCCCCCCCCCCCCCCCCCCCCATTTTCCCCTTGCCCTATTGTTTTTTGTTTTGTTTGCTTTTTGGAGGGCAAATGGGTTAAGTAACTTGCCCAAGGTTACACAGCTAGTTTTTTGTGTGGGTATTAAGTATCTGAAGATGGAAGCAAACTCAGATCTTCCTGACACCGGGCAGGCACTTTACTCACTGCACCACCTAGCCTCCCCCATTGCCCTATTGTTTCTATCTGAATTTTGAAGACTTTTGTAGTCTTCCAAACATATATGTTCTTTCCCCTTTATCACATTCCCATGAGTGTAAACACACTTCTATTCCTCCCCTCCATACCATTCTCTCACCCTCTTATTTCTTTGTAAATTTAGAGGACTTTATTCCCTCCTAAATGTACATATTGTTCTCTCTTTAATTGAGACCTAATGAGTGTGGTGCCCTCTAAAAATCCCTCACCCTTTTCTATCCCCTTTGCCTTTTATTTCTTTCTGAATTTAAAAGACTTTTATACCCTTCTAGATATATGTGTGTATGTGTATATGTATTGTTCCCTCTTTAACCTCTTTAACCTGATGAGAGTATGTTTCCAAAATGACTAGCCCTCTTCCCCATCTAATTCCTCTGTGTTCATTCATCCTTTCCCCTTCTTATTTGTATGAGATAATTACTCTTTTTACCTTTACCTAAATGGAATTACTTTTTAGAATTGTATCATACTCAGCTCTACCCCAGGCTTTCTTTCAAACTGCCCCATTAATAATTACATTCTTAGACATACAGTTTACATTTTCTCTAAATTAAAAAAAGGTAAACAGTCTGTCCTTATTAAATCCCTATTTCTCTTGGATCTTGTATGTCAAATTTCCTTTTAAGTTAAGGTCTTTTCACAATAAAATCCTGAAAGTCTGTCAATTCATTGAATGTCCATTTTAAAAAAAAAATCAGGATTATGCTTAACTTTGCTGGGAATGATATTTTCAACAGCAGCCTCAATTATTTTGTTCTTCAATATCTAATGTTCCAAGATCTGTGGTCTTTTAATGTAGCTGCTGCTATGTCTTGTGTTATTTTAACTGTGGTTCAGCCATAATTGAATTATTTCTTTTTATTTGTTTTTTTCTCAAAATATTTTCTCTTTGAGTTGAGGGTTTCTATATTTAAGTATGATATTCCTGTAGGTTTTAATCATAGGGTCACTTTCCAGTGGTGATCAGTCTATTTTTTTTCTAATTCCACTTTCCCCTATTATTCTAACATTTCAGGACAATTTTCTTTGATTATTTCTTGTATTATTTTCTTCTTGATGTATTTATTCTCCAGCTCAGTTGTTTTTCTTACAAGATATTTCACATTCTCTTCTATTTTTTTTTCATTCTTTATACTTTGTTGTATTATTTCTTGATCTCTTATAACTTTGCCCAATCCTAATTTTCAAGGAGTTGTTTTCTTCCTTAAGATTCTGGATCTCCATTTCCAATTGGTTAACTTTCTTTTCTTTTTCTTTTTTTTTTTTTTAAGCAATTGGGCTTAAATAACTTGCTCAAGGTTACACGGCCAGTTATTTCTGGGTGTGGTGCTGAGTGTCTGAGCCCGGGATTCGATCTCCAGGTCGTCCCAACACTGGAACCGGTGCTCTTACTCGCTGAGCCACCTGGCCGCCCCTGAGCAATTGGGGTTAAGTAACTTGCTCAAGGTTACACGGCCAGGTGTTTCTGGGTGGGTGCTAAGCGTCTGAGCCTGGGATTCGATCTCCAGGTCTTCTCAACACTGGAGCTGGTGCTCTTACTTGCTGTGCTACCTGGCCGCCCCAAGTTAACTTTCTTTTCATAAACTTCTTGTTTTTTCTTGGATTGTTCTTTAAAAAAAAATTTTCCCTGATTTTCCTTTGAGTTTTAACTTAACTTTTTAAAGTTCTTCTATGAATTCATTTTGGGCAGTTGACCATTTAATATTACTCTTTGGGGTAGGAAAGGTTTTTTGTTGATGTTGTTTTTCAGTATCCTCCTTGGAAGATGAACCCCAGTCTTCTCTATTCTCATAGTAACTTTCTATAGTTGGGTTCTTTCTCCTTTGCCTATTTAGTGTTTTTGGTTTTGTTTTGTTTTAATTTGTAGCAACTTCTAATCACCTCTAGTCCTGGTGTATGGGAAATGGTGCCTCTGGCCTCAGGGCCTCTTTCAGTTTTCCCTTAATGGCCTGGAACTGAAACTGAGAACTCCTGTAAGTGTCTACAGCCAGCAATGCCCCTGCCCTACTGCTTCTGCACTTGCTGGATTTTGCTGGTTCCTTCTCACTCAGGAGTGCATCTGGGCATCTCAGATGGGCCTGATATCTCTTATCAGCAGAGGTTCCTTCAGTCTTTTCTTATTCAGACATCCAACTCCCTACACTGCTTGGAAGGTCAAAATTCCTGTGACTGGTATAGAGGCTACCTCCTAACCCAACTAGTTCTAGGGCTCTCTGCTTATTATTTCACCAGAACCAGCCTGGAGGTGCTTAGACTTCATAGGGACCAACCTTTATCCTGAGATTTTTCTTGTATTCTTCTCTAGTTGTCCCAGGAGGAACACTGTTCTGCCCCAACTCTTCTTTATTTTTTAATTTAATTTTGTTTTTTGTTTTTTGGAGGGCAATTAGGGTTAAGTAACTTGCCCACGTTCACATGGCTGTGTGTGTGTGTGTGTGTGTGTGTGTGTGTGTGTGTGTGTGTGTGTGTATTAAGTGTCTGAGGCTGGATCTGAACTCAGGTCCTTCTGACTCCAAGGCTGGCACTCTACTCACAGCACCACCTAGCCACCCCAACTCTTCTTTATTTTTTTACCAGTCTACATTCACCCTGAGGTGCTATTTTGTCTTACTTATTGGGGAATTCTGCAGAGCTTGGAATTTTCTGACCTGCTCTTCCATCTTCCCATATTCCTCTCCTGTAGCCACTTTTTTAAATGTAATTCCAATATTATATTATCGTGTCTATCTTTCAATAGCCCTTCCAGAATTGACTATGAAAGTGAAATGTGATATGTAAATTACAGACTGATCTATAAATATCTACCTATGATCCCATCATGTGGTAGTATTTTTGATAAGGTTCAAGCAGCAAGGGTAATAACAAAATTTATGAAGTGCCTGAGGTGTGAAGAACATGCAAATGTAATGGAATAAATGAGTTGCAAATATAAAGAAAAGGTGTCCTGGAGATGGAATTGGCAGAGAGAAAACAAAACATTTTCTTCTGTCTTCTAAAGTCAATGGAGGTTTAAGAAGCAGAGATGGGACTCCAGGAAGTCTTTGAAAGATGGAAATGTTTCAGGAACCTTGCACTTTATTCAGAGACATGACATTTCAGCTTTGTCACTGGCATGTGATTTAGGCCAACTTCTAAAGGCCTTAATTTCCTAATCTGTGATTTATAAAAAGGTTGAATTAGATAATTTCTAATTTATCTTCAAATTTTAATTCTGTGATGCCATAATCCTATTTGGTATTTGGTGAAATCTGCTGCTCTATCCTGGTTGTAGTACACTGAAAAAGGCAAGGACAGGAATGGGAAACACAAAGGGGATGATACAAAAGTCAGTCTTAGGGGCAGAGCCAAGATGCAGAGTAAAAGCAGGGACTTGTGGAAACTTTCCCCAAAACCCCTCCAAATGCTTGTAAAAAAATTACTCTAAACAAATTCTAGAGCTACAGAACCCACAAAATGACAAAGTGAAAAAAATCTCCAGCATAAGACAACCTGGAAGGTGGACAGGAAGTGTATATCACAATGGACTGGGAGCAGAGCACAGTCAGTTATGGGTTACATGAGCACAGACAGGGCCGGAGCAGGCCTCAGGGGTTTAAATCACTGGTATCTGTGGTACTTTCCAGACTTCTCAACCCACAAACACCAAAGAAAGATAGAAAGTCAATAGGAAAACTCTGTGGGACCTGGGTGAATGAGGTTCATAGTATGACTGGAGTCCAGCCCCAAACCTGGGGTGGTAGAGGTGGCAGTGGCAGTGACAGCAGCAGCGGTAGCTGCTTCTGGAACTGTAGGTTTACAGATGGTGGGGGATTGAGCTGCTGATACAAAGCCCCTGAAGGCTGAGACAGTATACCCACAACCAGAGGAAGCAGAGTTCCACCTTGATAAAATTTTTTTTTGCTTTTTTTTTTTGGAGGGCAATTGGGGTTAAGCAACTCATCCAAGGTCACACAACTAGTTTCTGTGTTGTGTCTGAGGCTGAATTTCAACTCAGGTCCTCCTGACTCCAGGGCTGGTGCTCTATGCACTGTGCCACATAGTCGCCCCTTCATAAAGATTTAATAAGTCAAGTATCTGGCTAGGAAGATGAGCAAACAACATAAAATCAAATCAGGGGCAGAGTCAAGATGGCAGAGTAAAAACAGGACTTCCATGGGACTCTTGCTCCCACCTCCTCCAATTCATGTAAAAGATTACTATGAACAAACTTTGGAGCTACAGAACCCACAAAATGACACAGAGACGCTAACCTCCCACTGAGGACAGCCCGGCAGGCTGGCAGGAAGTGGTCAGCAAAATGTTCTAGGAGCCGAGCCCAGCCCTACAAGAGACAGAGGATTTAGCCTCAGGGCAAGCCTGACCAGCAGTCGGCTGGAGGGACTCCAGATCACCAGCAGTTGTTGCAGTTTCCAGAATTATCAACACATAGATGCTAAGGACAAAGTGAAAGGTCAGTACAGTGTCGACTCTAGGATCCAGTAGTTGGGGAGTGAAGTCAACCTTTGCCCCAGGGGCAAGAGCAGCTGAGGCATCACATGGCAGCTTCAGTTCCTGGCCTACAGACTGTAGGGGGACCAAGCTACCAGTCTGAGGGCTAATCTCTCTTCCTTTAACCTGCTTGGATATAGAGTGTGGTCTAGGGTGGGGGGCCTGGGGTGTGTGATCAGCTTGCCAGAGGATGTGGAGGCTTCAGAGAGGGGACCCAGCTAATACCTCTGGCAGCTGAGAAAACTCCAGTGATTTGGGACAAAGCCCTTCTGTCTGGTAGCAGAGTCCCCCTGTGGCAAAAAGCTCAAAAGTCATGTTATTAAGTAGCAACATGAGCAGGCAAAGGAAGCAAACCAAGCAGAGCAATCCAACTTTACACTCCTATTTTGGGGACAAAAAGGATCAAAGCATGGAACAGGAGGAAGACAGTGAAGTCAGAACTCCTGCACCAAAAGCTTCCAAGAAAAATACGAGCTGGTTACATGCCAGAGAGGAGCTTAAAAAGGATTTTGTAAAACAAATAAGAGAAGTAGAGGAAAAATTGGGAAGAGAAATGAGAACAATGCAAGAAAATTATGAAATAAGAGTCAACAACCTGACTGAAGAAAATAACACCTTAAAAAATAGACTAACTCAAACGGCGAAAGAGACTCAAAAAGGCAATGAGGAGAACAATGCCTTAAAAAGCCGAATTTGCCAGATGGAACAAGAATCTCAAAAGCTCACTGAAGAGAATCATTCCTTCAGAATTAGATTGGAGCAAATGGAAGCTAGTGACTTTATGAGAAATCAAGATAATATTAAACAGATCCAAGCAAATGAAAAAATAGAAGGCAATTTGAAATATCTCATTGGGAAAACCACTGACCTGGAAAATAGATCCAGGAGAGATAATTTAAAAATTATTGAAAGCCATGATCAAAGTAAGAACCTAGAAATCATACTTCAAGAAATTCTCAAGGAAAATTGCCCTAATGTTTTAGAACTAGAGAGCAAAATAGAGGTTGAAAGAATCCATCTATCACCTCTTGAAAAAGATCCCCAAAAGAAAACTCCTAGGAATATTATATCCAGGTACTGGAATTCCCAGATAAAGGAGAAAATATTACAAGCAGCCAGGATGAAACAATTTAAATATTGTGTAAACACAATCAGGATAACTGAGGATCTGGCAGCTTCTACCCTGAGAGATAGAAGGGCTTAGAATATGACATTCTGGAGGTCAAAGGAGCTGGGATTAAAACCAAAAATCACCTACCTAGCAAAACTGAGTATCATGTTTCAGGGGAAAATATGGTCATTCAGTGGAATGGAGGACTTTCAAGCATTCTAGATGAAAAAAACCTTAGTTGAATAGAAAATATGACATTCAGATTCAAGAAGCAAGAAAAGCATGAAAAGGTAAACAGGGAAAAGGAACCATAAGGAACTTATCAAAGTTGAACTATTAACATTCTTACATGGAAAAACAATAATTGTAACTTATGAAACTTTTCTTAGTATGAGAATAATTGAAGGGAATAGAGATGTATGCATATGTGTATATATCTATACATATACACATACACACATACACACATACATATATATTTCTATATAGGAGGGTATATGGACATATGAACACATGTGAATGTGTGTATATATGTGTGCAGGTATACATAGATAGAGGGCACAGGACCAATTTAATGGAAAGGGATGATACTTAAAAGGTGAAACTAAGAGGTGAGAGAGGAATATAATGAGAGGACATGGGGAGAGAAAAAATGGGGTAAACTATCTCATATAGAAGAGGTAAGGGAAAATGGTTACAATGGAGGGGAAGAACAGGAAGGCAAAAGAAAATGGATCAACCTTATTCTCATTGTATTTGACTTTAGGAGGGAATGAAATACACACTAAATAGGGTATGTCACCCTACAGGAGAGTAGGGGGACAGGGATGAGAGGGGGGAAGATGGAAGGGAGGGCAGGCTGGGGGGAAGGGAAGTTGGAAGCACCCATTTTTGAAAAGGGATGGGATCAAAGTAGAGAATAGAACAAGTGGGAGGAGGGATAGGAGGGAGGGAAATGTAGTCAGTCTTTTACAATGTATCTACTATGGAAATGTTTTGCATAGCTACACATGTACAACCTATGTTGAATTGCTTATCTTCACAGTAAGTGTGGGTGACAAGGGAGGAAGGGAATGAATCTGGAATTCAAAGTTTTACAGTCTAATGTTTAAAAATATATATACTGTTATCAATATTATTTTACATGTAACTGGGAAATAAGTTGTACAGGCTCTGGGGCATAGAGATCCACCATGCCCTACTGGAAAGCTGGAGGGGGTGTGGGCGAAGATATGGGAAAGAGCAGATTGGAGGAGGGGATATCCGGTGGGATTGCTATTTTGGGGTGGAGGGTAGGGGCAAAATGGAGAGAAAATTTGTAACTCAGCATCTTGCAGAAATGAATGATATAAACTAGAAGTGAATAAAGCATATAATTAAAAAAAGAAAAAGAGGCACAGAATCATGAAATGAGAGCCAGAAGGGATCGTAGAGACCATTGACCCCATCTCACTCATTTGATTAATGAAAAAACAGGCAGAGCAGATAAAGTGACCCTCCCACAGTGATGCAGCTAATGTCTGAGGTGGAATTTTAATTCAGGTCTTCTTGGATTTATGGAGGGGAGTTTTCTTATTCTTATTCCTCTGAAGTCATCTCAGTAAATGCATCTGAAAAGTGCTCCTCCTCTTTTTTTATGTGGACATTCTTTTTATAATTTTTGTTTGTTTGGGGGGGGGGCAGGGCAATTGGGGTTGGTGACTTGCCTGAGGTCACATGGCTAGTGGGTTTTGGGTGTTTGGGGCCAGATATGAGCTCTGGTCCTCCTGACTCCAGGGCCAGTGCTCTGTTTGCTATGCCACCTAGCTGCCCCAGACATTTTTTTTTTTATTAAGAGGGATAGAAAAGCATGTTGCTATGAGAAATAGTCAAAATTATACGTGGATAAATAGAGGCAAAATATGGGTGGGGTGGGTTTTTTTTTGATCTGTTATTTTTTTCCTTAAAAAATTTAGCGTTCCTCAAAGTTTTAAAAACAAATGTTAAAAAATTGTTTTTACATGCAACCAAGAAATAAGATATATAGGCAATGGGGTATTTTAATCCACCTTGCCCTACAAGAAAGTAAGGGGCAAGGGGGTAAAGGGGGGTTGGGGAGATATAAGAGAGGGCAGATTGGGGGAAAGGGTATTCAGTATGCTTGCCATCGTGAGGTGGGGGGGGCAGGGGAGAGATGGGGAGAAAATTTGTTACTCAAAATCTTGTGGAAATGAATGTTGAAAACTAAAAATAAATAAATTCAGGAAGAAAAAAATACCCTCAGACTATAGAAGCTTACTTTGGTGACAAAGAAGATCAAAACATACAACCAGGAGAAGGCAACAAAGTCAAAGTTCCTACATCAAAAGCCTCCAAGAAAAATATAAATTGGTCTCAGGCCATGGAAGAGCTCAAAAAAGATTTTGAAAATCAAGTAAGAGAAGTAGAGGAAAAATTGGAAAGAGAAATGAGAATGATGCAAGAAAATCATGAAAAACAAGTCAAAAACTTGTGAAAGGATACACCAAAAATAATGAAGAAAGTGATACCTTAAAAATAGACTAACACAAATGGCAAAAGAGGTCCAAAAAGCCAATGAGGGGGGAAGAATGCCTTACAAAGCAGAACTGGCAAAATGCCAAAGGAGGTCCAAAAGCTCACTGAAGAAAATAATTCCTTAAAAATTAGAATGGAGCAAATGGAAGCTCATGACTTATGAGAAATCAAGAAATTAAAAAGCAGAACTAAAAGAATGAAAAAATAGAAGACGGTTTGAAATATTTCATTGGAAAAACCTAGAAAATAGATCCAGGAGAGATAATTTTTAAATTATGGACCTACCTGAAAGCCATAATCAAAAAAAGAGCCTAGACATCATCTTTCAAGAAATTACCAAGCAAGAGTCAGTCTGAGAGGAACAGAGAGTGGACAAGATAGTATGGGGAGAAGTTAAGTAGGGATGCGACTCAGTTATCTGATATAAAACCATGAAGTGGATAGAATAGAACTCTGATCTAGTTTGAAGTGTCATTTCTTTTTCCTTTGGTATACATGTTAAAGGCCTCAGGTTTGTGTCTCTTCTCTAGTGTGTAAAGGGGCAAAATTATTCCTCTCTTTTCTTCTCTGACTTGTTTTCTGGTGTCCTTTTCTCAAAGTATACTCAACCTGGGCCTAGACTGATATTGTTCTTTTATCTAATACCTCCCCCTTTTAGAAATGTTTTTGTGTTACTATGTTTTTGTTAATTTTACTGATGTCTTTTGTTTTCTTCAATAGTCATTTTCTGATATTCATTCCTATTCTAGCATAGAAACCTTTCTTTTAACAAAGAAAATAAATAAAACAATTATGTGTCCATCTTTGGTGATACTGAAAATCACAGAGGTTTTTGATTTTGGTTTTTTTTTGCTTTTTGGAGGGCAATTGGGGTTAAGTGACTTGCCCAAAGTCACTTGGCTAGTAAGTGTGTCAAGTGTCTGAGGCTGGATTTAAACTCAGGTCCTCCTGACTCCAGGGCCAGTGTTCTATTCACTGTGCCACCTAGCCACCCCAACAGAGGTTATATTTTCATAGATTTTCATCTGTATGCTGACTTAGATCTTTTATCTGTATGCTGACCTTACCTTAGAGTGCATTTGCTTACAAACTTCCATTAAGCAGGGGTGGCTAGGTGGCACAGTGAGTAAGAGCGCTGGCCCTGGGGTCTGGAGGACCTGGGATCAGTTCCGGCCTCAGATACTTAACACCCACAAAACAAAACAAAAAACTGGCCATGTAACCTTGGACAAGTTACTTAACCCCAATTGCTTTAAAATATATTCCATTAAACACCTTTCTCTTTTTATTTTGAGCAGATATTCTGTTTAGCTTTCTAATGTCCATCTGTTTTTAGAAGGTCCTAGGAGTTGCTGATGGGAAAGGCTGTTAGCTGCTCTTCCAAATCCCTCTTCATAGCTCTGTATTTTATAAGGTAGTAGAATAGCATGCCTATAATATCTAGAAGAAAGCCTGAGGAAATGTTTCTGGTCTTTAACACACAAATATAAATGCACTGCACTTTATGTAGTAAATAGTGGCTTGAAAGTATGTGAAAGATCATAACTTAATGTCTTTGATAAACTTTACATCTCCCCTAAAATCGGATAAAAATTTAACTGCCAGTATTTACTGTTAAAGACATTCTAAGATAAATCCTTTGCTGAAATTTATCCTTTTATTAAATATTTTTTATAATTATAGGCTTTGCTATACATTAAACAACTATTTGTCCAGAATAATTGAATACTCTGGCTATTTAAGTATGATTGTATTAATATCACCACCCATAAAAAACATATGACATCCGTTCATAAAACTAAAACTACTCAAGCACAATTTAATCTTTCATTGGTTTAGAAGGTTCTTTAACTCTTGCAGTGCCTCAGGGTCATCCTGGTTAATATTATCAGTTATTTTTGTCAAAGTTCATAAATGTAAAGAGTTGATCTAGAGGAGCTCATATAAAAATCTAGGTTTCTATAAGATAAAAGCCATTGACTGAATATTTTAAAATATTATCAATTTGTTTATTCATTCAATAGATAATTATTATAGGTCCTAAATATGCAGTCATTTCCTAGGAATTGAAGGGGATAGAAAGTTCAGGCTATGACATGGTCCTTGGCCTCATAAAACTTATAGTACATCAGGTGGAGACAAAAAGAGATATCTGTAATACCCCCCTATTGTTTGATCACTGTTATAGACAGGGACCTCAAAAAGTGCTATTTTTTTCCCCAGGGAATGTACTTGTCAACTGGAGAGAAAAAGCAGTCAGGGAAGGTGCCATCAAGCAAGTGACATCTGAGTTGGTATATAAAGGATGAGCAGAAATTCAAGTAATAAAGACAGAAAAGGAGTGTTTTCCAGGTATAGGGCACAAAAGGACAGAGTTGAGAAAGCATAGCACAGTGCTCAGGAAGCTAGACAGTGTTCTTTGCCCAGAGTAGAAAGGGACTGGAATCTAGTAATAGCAGATGAAGATGGAAAGGTAGGCTGGTGGAAGATTATAGAACAAATATTCTTAACCTTTTTAATGTCATGTTCCCCTTCTGGAAGTTTACTAAAGCCTATGGATCCCTTCATAGAATACAAAATTATTTTAAATACATAAAACAAAACACATAACATTATAAAGGTAACCAATTATATTTAAATGCATTTTTCTAAATATATTTTTAAGCCACTTTAAAACGTTCATAGATACCAGGTTAAGAATTCTCATTTTGGAGGACTTTGAATGCCAAGCAATGGAGTAATGATCTGTGATTATTTTCTTTTTACATGAAGTTGTTTAGTTATCATTTGTCTCTTATAAAATAATGGAGAAATATATAAATTAATCATAAAATATATGGTAGCAATTAGTAGTTACAAGTTGCTTGGATTACAGAGAAATGAGAGTTCACTATATTCAGTTTACTTAAAGTGAGGCACACCTGCATACATAAGCCAACTTTTTACATAGGAATTGTTCATCTCCTGTATTTTTGGGTAATCAGATTTAAAGTGTGTAGAAACAATTCTTCACAAATGGAGATTGATAGTAGAAAACCTTATTTGTCACACTTAAACAGAGTGACATTTTTGTTCTTCCATGGGGGGCGTCTTAACTGAGGGTAACCATCTGCCTGGTGTAAGACTTGAGTACACAGTGGTTTCATTCAGAGGATGGGTGGATGAGCTGGCAGGGCTGATTTAAAGTGGTAACATAAAATTGATTTGTCTCCAGACAGGCCGGGCTTTCGACACTCCTGCAACAGATGGCTACGTAGTGCCCTTAACTTTGAGGTCTCCACACATCATGAACTGAGTATATTCCAATCCAAAAGCTGTTTTTTCATTGGAGAAAGTTTTTTTTTTCTTCCCATGCACAGATCTTTCTGATATTGGCCTTTGGGGGATTTTATATGTTGCCAACATCCTTGGCTTACACACACCACAAAAAAATATGGACAAAAAATATGGTCCTTGTTGTTAGTCAAGTAACTGGTGCTTGAAAATTCATGAATCATAGGAAGAAAGGTTTTTATTTTTAAGTAAAGCTTAAATAAGGATTTCTCCATCTTGAATGATTTGATAAACCTTTGTATAACTCTCCATTCGGGAATGAAATTAAATGGAAAAAGCAACTCAATTTAAAGGGTCTTCTGTGGGGAGAAAAGAGAGATTTCCATATTTCCATTGACAAGAGGTTGATTGTCATGGACACTTTTGTTCTACCATGTGAAAGTTGTTTTTTTTTTTACTTTTCTACTACTACAAAGAAAAATAAATAGTATCTGTCTCTCCTGAAACATCCTTAAGCCTTTGTTTTATAATTAAAAGTCACTCCCCCCGTTATAGTATACTATTCTAGTTTCTACTAAAACATCCTTAAAAAGCTTTCCAGTATGTGAAATAAGGTATTATTATTATTATTATTATTATTATTATTATTATTATTAATCTATATAGATATTTTTGTATCATTTACCTTTGGTAGCACAAAAATCAACTATCTTACTTTTTCACCAAACGGTGTTGAAGAACTTTGGATGTGCATGAAAAAAGTATAGTTAGTAAATCAATTTTATACATAGCTCTTAAAAATAGAATAACATTAGAAAGACCAGTGGATCCAAACGAAAAGAGATGATCTGACTCAAATACAAAAGTATCATTAAAAAAAAGTGGTTTCACTGATGTAGGGGATATAAAGATGGCAAAACCTGAACATATGACAGCAGGTGCCTTTTTCTGCTCAGCAGCTTCAGTCCATTCCTCCATGTTAAACCAAAAGTGTCAGGATTTTAATAGAGAAGAAAAGATCCCTCAAAACACCACCAGAACATATTATACAGAAAGAGTCAGATAGGCAGGCAGACACAGACATTGAGTGATACATACACAGAGAGACAGGGAAAGACAGAGACAAAGAGACATGGAAAGAGTTGCAGGAAAAGCATTTAGAGAAAAAAAAATGTTGGATATAGGCAAGATTCAATTAATGTTCCTGTTTTCTTAGAAATTATAGTTTAAGGGGCAGCTAGGTGGCACAATGAATAGAGCACCGCCCTGGAGTTAGGAGGACCTGAGTTCAAATCCGGCCTCAGACACTTGACACATTTACTAGCCGTGTGACTTTGGGCAAGTCACTTAACCCCAACTGCTCTGCAAAAAAAAAAAAATAGCAAAAAAAGATTATAGTTTAAATCCATTTTATAAAATGTTTATTTTTCAATAAATTTCTTCTTGAGACTACTAATTTGTGCTCATTAACTTCAAAACCTATGTCAGAATTTTATAGTTCCTGAACAATTGAACAATTCCCCAGTCGTGTGTGTGTGTGTGTGTGTGTGTGTGTGTGTGTGTGTGTGTGTGTCTTTAGGAAACAAGGGCATCTTTTCCAGGAATACATGCCTTTCTAGGACATTCTATGTTCACACACTACATTCATAATTATAGTTTTGAACTGTCTGTCTCTGTTCATATTATGTCAACAATAATGACATCAGTATAGAACATTCCATTCATTTTCTCTGTTTAGCCTTATGATATTTCTGTGAAGTAGGAACTATGGGGAATTATCATAGCCATTTTATGAATGGAGAAAGTAAGGTTCAAAGAAGTAAAAAAAATCCACATAGTTGCACAGCTTCTATGTGGCTGAGATGGGATTTGAACTCAGCTTTTCCTGATTCAAGGACTATACCTTATATACTACATTGTAATTTTTCCATTTCTTACTTCTGTTTTACCTTTCTGATTTTTCAAAAAAGCAATGAGTTAATAATGTTCACACTTTAATGATTAGATACTTCAAAACAATTCTTCCAAACTCTAAACTTTAAAATGGTATAGTTGGGATGGGAGGTAAGAACCAATAATTTTTATTTTATTAAATTTTCTCCCTATAACAGTTGAAATTATTTTTAAAAATGTCTTTTTCCCATTTCCTATATTAGCAGATGACAAATATCAACCCATTGTGAAAATAACTAGTACAAGAATTGGCCATCATATTGGCTAGCTCCTATAAAAGCTAAATAGTGTTTTCTAATTAACCTTTATATCACATTAAATATATATATATACACACATATATATTTTATATATGTGCACACATACACACATAATTTTAGCAAGGTCTTTTACCCCAGGCATTTCTAATTTAATTTAAAGAGTTCTGTATAACTCATTTAGAGTCTATCATTAAATTGTCCTTTTTTTTCTTTGAATATAGGTTAATTGCTGTTGTTACCACAGAAAAATATTGTTCTTCCCTCAGTTTCTAGATTAAAAAAAAATTTCCCTTAGAATATTTTTTTCACGTGGGTCATATTTGGGCCTTGCCCTTCAGACCTTTTTCTAAAACAAGACAAAACAAAACAAAAAAAGCTCTTTGAAGGGGGGAATAGAGTAATCATTGTCTCCTAGTAGGCCCAGAACCTGCCTCATTGAATTATCTTATGACTTTTCCTGTTTTACTTAATTAATACAAATAATCTGACCATGGCTCCACATTTAGTTGACACCGTCCTGATAAGATGTCAGTAATACTCAACCTGATTAAAATTAAAGAGTTCGATTAACTAGCATTGAATGAGTACTAAATGATACTGCTACTAAGTGTGCTCATCTTAGAACAAATTTTCTCCATCTCAGGGCTTCTGATCCTTGTTCCCTGAACCTGCAGAGATCAACCACAGTTAAAGCTGGGGAGGTTAGATTAACCCTCTGCAGAGAATCTGGACATTTTCCTGGTCATGTAATAGTTTGAGGGTGTATGTATGTGCATGTATGTGTGTATGTATATATGCGTGCATGTGTACATGTATGTTCATATACACAATATGGCTAATATATGTATATGTGTGTATGTGTATATAAATATACAATTTAATGTAAACATAAATATATATTATTAAAAATTTGTTTGTGTAGTATGACCTGGCCAGGCACAATGAAGCAGGTACGTAGAGAAAAAGAGTCACAGAATCAAATTTCATGGGCATAACGCATTTTTGTGGCTTTCCTGGCCATTTCTCCTGTGGATATAAAGAAAGGTGTCAGTTTTGTAATGACAAGTGCAAATGGGGACACTGTTTCAAGTGACTTATTCCATAAGCCAGATGAAATTAGATGTATTCATGTATCCAGGCTGTAGACCTGAAGCTCACTATACTTGATTTTAGAACTGGAATGTAGAATGCATGACAATAGTCCTAGACAAAGTAGACATCTTTAAGGTAAAGAGAAACGGTAAATTTTCCAGGATTTAACAGCTAATAAATACATGAGGTAGGAATTGAACCCAGATCTTCCTGACCCCAAGTCTAGTGTTCTACCTACTAGGGAATACTGACTCTTTTCTTCTCCCTCTGTAATTAATTGTTCTAGATAAGTGTGGCATGTAGGAATCTCTTCTTGAATAATCTGCTATAACTGGGCTAATGATTCTGGGACAACCAGGACAGCTTTAATAAATCTAAAATTTCCCCATAATATTCAGTGTTATCATCACCATAGTATTAATATAAATAAAATGAATGAAATTATTTTCAATTTATTTAGAGCTGAACCAAATAAGACCCAGAGAGGCAATAGACTGTAATTTGCTTAAGGGCATATATACAATTAGCTATTGAGAAGGCCATTATTAGACCTGGAATAGTCAATGGCTAATTCCTAGTTCAAGACTCTTTCCTCTATGCTAGGCTACTTTTTCCTAAATATAATTGGAGTATTGGTTGTTAATGGCATATTCTGAAAATATAGGAGGATGTCACTTTATACACTGAATGGGTTCCTAAAATATTGAATACAAGAAGAATTTTTATAATTTGAGTACTTTAAATAAACTCAAAGGAGTTCAATCATATAAACTATTGTATTACAAATATACTCTTTTGCAAATCTTTATTTTCATATTTTATGCATCCTGGAATGTAACACATCACATTTTTATGAATGGAACAGAATGTGCATTCTCTTATTTGTTGATGGAATAGAAGCAGGGGAATAACTGGAGAAATCTAAATGTTTTTTTTAAAAGTATCAGCAAAATTTACTGAAAAAAGGAAAATTGAAACACAAGTAAAAATAAACAATTTAGGAATAATATTCCTACACTAATATAAAGTAATAATCACATGTAATATATTTAATACTACTTTGTAACCTTCTGACTAGGAGATGGAGGTGATTTCACATTTCATGATAGCCAAATGAAAACAAAATTTTTATAAAACAAACATGGTCAAGGAGGAGAGCTTTGCCAAGGAGGGAGTAACCCTGGAGATCTCAAACAAATGTAACAGTGCCATGTAAGTGTTTCATTTTGTCTGCCCTGGAAAAAAATGAACAACTATTCATGATGTTTTCTTCCTCCCAGGGAGAAGTTGGCTGTGGCTCGACTGCAGCGGGAAGTTGCCCGAAGTAGAAGGGAAGGAACAATGGTGAGCCCTGACTATTCTTTTTCCAAATTCTGATTTGATGCTTCTCATTCAAGGGTTTGTGGCTTAGAAAGCATTTTGTCTAATTAAGGAGAGCTCAGGAAATGATTTGTCTTGCATCAAACTCAATGATGTTTTGGTAAATGATGTGTTTATAATGTAGCTTCAACACTTCTGCTGTTTGCCAAAAAGTCAGCTACTTTGGAAAGGCTCTTCCCTCTACCCTTTCAATTGTAGGGTCTTTCTGTCTCATTTTGTGATGATCTGTTGGATCCCCAGTCCACAAACTCTAGGAACACTATGGTCACAAATGAGCAATATCCAATTTCCAAATTTGGATTTTTAACAATTATTAGGGCTTTCCAAGCTCAGAAAAGAAGGGTGGGTGGTGTGTGTATGCAGAGAGAGTAAGGTGCTTGATAATGGTATAATCTTGCACTCTTCCTCACTCTCCATTGTTTCATAGGTTTCCCTTTCCTTTGCCTCTTGTGCCATTTAGAAAACGGATGTTTCTTTGTTTTGAATTGCTCTAAAATCGATGAGATTGTTTTGGTTCACAGAATCTTCACTTTATATCATGTCTTTTGCCAAAATAGCTGTTTGTACACTAATAACGTTAAAGGTGTCTATCCTGGGACCCACAAAATGTTCTTTTGCGGATTAACTGCTACTGCTACCCCTGAGACAACAGACCCTGGGGCCCCCTTTTCTTCCATTTATGACAAAATTAGCATCTATTAAAATTTTTATGGGTGAAATTTTTTTGAAGTGATTTTTCAGATCTTTAATGTCACAATCATGTGATTTCACGAATGCTCATTAGAAATCCAGTATGTTTAAAAGGCAGAATTTGTGTAAGATAAACTTGCCTGAGTTCTAGAAAGCAAAGGGCTAAAACAAAAGGCCAAATTCAGAGGAATGATTGTTTCAAATTTTGGAGATATAATGACTCATGAAGAATGTTTACACATGTAAATATGACCTACAGTATACACTCAGATGTCTAGAGGCTGAATGACAAACTGTTAGTAAAGGCATTCTTTAATCTAAATTTCTTTAATTGGATATTTTCCATAAGACAAATGGAGTTCTGAATATAAAACAAAAACAAAACAAAACACAGACAAACTTCATTAATATCTTGGAAAAAATAGTTTTAAAGAGTGGGACAGAAATTAAGCTAGTCAGTTGAGTAATCAAATACATTGCGTGAGGAATTTTCAGACTGGACTTTATATTTCAATGTAGTAAAAGAAAATACATTAAATCAGGTCATTATCATAATATTTAAATATCAGTATTCACTCAAGTCACTTATCTCCTCTGGATTTTAGATTCCCCATCTTTAAAACGAAGGGGTTACATTACATAACCTCTAAGGTCCCATCTGGCTTTCCTATTGTATGACTCTGAAACTCTCTTTTATTGAATTAAGGTTTTATAGTCACTTACACTCACAGTTATCTATGATGTGCAGCTTGTTCTGTCAATATCTAAATACAACCAGAGACAAGCATTCAATGGAGCTAACCTATTCTTTGTGGTCATTAGAGATTCAAAGTCTTAGAACAAGCCTTGAAAGAGTCTGGCTTTGGCTTCTAGAGGGACTGAACCTAAACTGTCTGAGAGGTATTGCCTATCCATTTGAAAAAAAGAAAAAAAAACAGGCATAGAGGAGTAAAAATCCACTTTCATTATTTTAATTGAAAAAAAATTCTACCACTTGAAAAGAAAATCTCACAAGAAATTAATCATTTCAGTTTCTTATAAGTGAAGGTGTTTTTTACTCTTTTCCTTCCACCTCTGCATAGTATTTGGCTTGTTCCTCCCACTCCCATCCATGACTGAATGTTTATTTTGCTTGTTTTTATCTTTGTTTAGGGACCTTATATGTCTTTATGCCTTGTATGCATTAATTGGTATCAGTTATTAATAAGTCATTTTAATTTTTGGTTTTCACCTCCAAGGAACATTTTTTCCATGTAACTAGAAATATTTGTGCAAACATTTTAAAGCCTACATTTTAACATGTAACTTCAATACAATATTGAGTATTGTAGGGCACTACTAAATGGGAATGACTTGTTTTACATTATCAACGTTATTGAAAGTGAAGCTTGTAACTATCAAGAAATGGTCACTGTTTCCCCTCCAGTATAGTACTAAAATATCCAGTATAGTCACTTCCAGTTGTGATGCAGCACAAATAACTTAGCTTGCTATTTCTGGTAATTATGGTTACCTTAAAGATTGTACCAGGTGTACTCATTGCCCTGGAAGCTTGGAGCCATTCATACATACACATTCATACATATGTACGCATACACTATTTTTTTAAAGAACACTGGATGGAGTCCCCAGTAACATCATGGTGCTTTCTAAGCAATATAAAATTCATTTTCAATAGAAATATTGTTATCCATACAACATATTATGGGCCAAATAAGGTATTTGTGGACTGTACTAGGAATATTCAACATTTTCAAAACAATTTTATAGGATGTTACATTCTAAATTCCAAAAATTCTTAGAAAACTATTTTAGATGAAAATGAAGTTGTATAGGACTCTGGCAACAACTTCATGTTGTGAAGTGAATGAGAAAAAAGTATTCTTGGGAATGGAAGTTTAGGTTGGGTTTCTACAGATTTTCCTACTAATAAATGAAGGAAAAACTAGGACATTCAAGTATGAAACTTACATGATGATTGTTCTATAAAAGTTAATCTTATGCCTTCTATGTTTAACTGAAAGCAGGTGAATATTTTGATAAATAGTTGATTATTGGGAAATATATGTGCTCTGTTTTTTTCCCTTGTCTTTTTTTGGAGGGGGGAAGACAGAGCAATTGGGATTAAGTGACTTGTCCAGGGTCACACAGCTAATAAGTGTGTCAGATGTCTGAGGCTGGATTTGAACTCAGGTCCTCCTGACTCCAGGACTGGTGCTGTACCATCTAGCTGCCCCAGATTTCTGTTTTTATATAAGGGAGAGGAATATATTTGACAGGTATTTTGATAAAACTTTTGTGCTATTAAGTTCTATTGCATTCAGTGGCTCTCATGGTATAAAATTGATGTAATGTGACATTCAGATAAAAGAAGCAAGAGAAGCATGAGAAGGTAAACAGGGGAAAGAAATCATAAGGAACTTATCAGAGTTGAATTAACATTCCTACATGGAAAAACAATAATTGTAATTTATGAAACTTTTCTCAGTAGTTGAAGGGAATACAAATATATATATATGTAAATATATATGTGTGTGTCTATATATGAGGTTATATGGGCATATGAATACATATGTGAATGTGTATATATGTTTACAGGTATACATAGATAGAGGGCATAGGACCAATTTAATAGGAAGGGATGATACTTAAAAGGTGAAATTAAGAGATGAGAGAGGAATATAATGAAAGGAGATGGGGAGAGAAAAATGGGGTAAACTATCTCATATATAAGAGGCAATGGAAAATGGTTACAATGGAGGGGAAGAATAGAAAGGCAAAAGGGAATGGGTCAACCTTATTTCCACTGAATTTGGCTTGAGGAGGGAATGAAATACACACTAAATAGGGGATCTCACCCTCCAGGAGAGTAGGGGGGAAGGGGATGAGAGGGGGAGTTGATGGAAGGGAGGGCAGGCTGGGGGGGAGGGAAGTTGGGAGCACTCAAAAAGGGACGAGATCAAAGTAGAGAATAGAACAAGTGGGAGGTGGGATAGGAGGGAGGGAAATATAGTCAGTATTTTACAATATATCTACTATGTTATTGTTTTGCATTAGCCACACATGTACAACCTGTACTGAACTGCTTATCTTCCCAGTAAGGGTGGGTGACAAGGGAGGAAGGGAATGAATCTGGAATTCAAAGTTTTAAAATCAAATACATACATATATATATATATATATATATATATATATATATATATATACTATTTTATATGTAATTGGGAAATAAGATATACAGGCAGTGGAGAGATCCACTGGAAAAGTCAAAAGGGGTATGGGAGAAAATATGGGAGAGAGCAGATTGGAGGAGGGGATATCCTGTTGGACTGCTATTTTGTGGCAGTGGGTAGGGGAAAAATGGGGAGAAAATTTGTAACTCAGAATCTGGCGGAAATGAATGATGTAAATCAGAAGTTAATAAAGCATTTGAAAAAATTGATGTAATGTTAAAATATGAATATTTGCTTGATGGGTTTAGACATTTCAAGATATTCAGTCCTACTGTATGAAGTAGCAATCCTGAATGATCATGGGATTTTAGAATTAGAGCTGGAAAGGACCTTAGAAATCTTTGGAGATCTAGTAGACTCCATTTCAAATCACAGATGAGTAAATGGAGGACCAAAGACATGATGTGACTAGTAAAACCCAACTTTGAAGGCAGATTTCTGACTCTAGATTCAATATTTATGCCATAATATTTCACATGCGATGGATGGAGCATTGGGTCTGAAGTCAGGAAGATCTGATTTTAAAGCCAGTCTGTGATACTTACTAGCTGTGTGACCCTGGGAAGTCACTTAACCTCTGTTTACTACAGTTTCCTGTTCTGTAAAATGCATGTAATAACTCTCAAGGGTCATGTGAGAATTAAATGAGATAAATATTTGTAAAGTGCTTTGTAAATATTAGCTGTTCTTATTGTTGTTATGATCATTTGTACTACTGCTGCTGCTGCTGCTGCTACTACTCCTTGTTACCACTATGGTTGTTGTTACCTTAATCTGGCATAGAAGGGAAATTTTTTGGTTTTATTTTTCTTTCGCAAATTGATGTGGTAGAAGCAGATTAGATAGAAACTTGGCTTTGGATTGAAGAATAAATGCACCCGAGTCCTGTCTCTGACACATATTATCTATGTGACCCACCAGGTCATTTAACATCTCAGTGCCCTAGGCAAGCCTCTAACATTATAAGCTGCTCAGCATTGATAGAGAGAGTTTCCTTTGTGGGATTTCTCTACACTAATGAATTCAAATGTCTAGTCCAAAGAAAAATAGATATATTGATGAAAGGGGGAGAGATAGTGACTGAACCTTTGATTTCAATGGTGTTATTAAAGAGATTGGTACAGTCATCACCATGGACCAAGGGGAAATATAAGACTTATCAGAATTATTTTTCCTCAAATAGTATTTAGGTATGTTTCTATGCTACTGTTTCTTGTATTAAAACAAAGAAACAAACAAAAAAGAACTTTCTGACAATAAAGGGTTTACTTCTACTTTGGACCAATTATATACCTCAATAATAGAATCCCTCATAAAAACAATCAAAGTACTTGAGTTACCTTACAAGAAAAAAAATTTTAAACTAACCCATTTAAATTAAAACAGGAATTTAGGAAAATAAAATATATCTTTAAAAGTATATATTTTTCATTTAAAGGTACCATGGATTTGTGAATGATCATCTTTATTTTGAATCCTATAACAATGTTGCTGATAATGAGAAGTAGTATAGTCAATAGGAGACTGATCTGATTGTCTGTAAGACCTTTGTTGAAGTCTTACATCTAAGCAGCACTAGCTAGGTGATAGTGGGTGAGTCATTTAACCTTTTTGTGCTTCAGATAACTGTTTAAGGGATGATAGAGTTTGAGGAACAATGAGGAGAGGGACCTGACAGATTGTGCAGAACTAAGCTAGTTCTTAGGGCAGATGGTTTGCAAATGGGAAAAAAAGAACATGGAGTAGGAATGATGAGACTCAGAATCTAGATGCAAGTTACCAATGAGTTGCCAACAAGCATTAGGTAATAGGATTTTCCATACCAGGGTTTCCTCACACCCTATGAAATTACTGGCTTCAATTTCCTCACCTTCCCAATTAAAGGTCACATGTGTTTCTAGAGTTCTATAAGGTTACAAAATACTTTCCAAAAAAGGCAGTTCAACTCAATAAACATTTATTTAGTCGTAGCCACTGAAATGCAAAAATAATCCAGAGCCAGATACCAGGAACCTTACCATAATGGGAGGTTGTATACATACATACATGCATACAACAGGTAAACATACAAAGGAGATTGATTTAGACAAAGGAAAGGTCCAGACAACTGCCTTATTACAATTTCAGGAAGGGAAGATCCCTTTTAGCTGATAGAGTTAGAGTGTGAAGTCTGAGAAACCTGCTAATAGACAGTTGTGTGGCTGTAATGTTTGCCCAGCTGTCTACTCTAGTAATCTGTATGAATTGTTGGTGGGACTAGGGGTTGAAGAATAAGATAGAGGAGAAGGGAGTTTGCATACATGTAGTGTGAGCATGGGGTATGACAAATATGTACCCTAGTAACTTGGGAGCCCCTAGATGGAGGGTTTGTGGCTGAGTGAGAGGGGCAGTGGAAAGAGGGGGACATGTTTTGATAGAAATGGACATGCTTGTAGGTATTTTGAGCCTTCAGACATTCTTTTGTAGCTTTGGGTTCTGGTGTACTCTCTCAAAGTAATGTCACCATTTGAGGAACAATGAGGAGAATGTCATTACAGATTATATGACTAATTGGACTAGTTCTTAGGCCTGAGAATTTGAAAATGGGAAAAGATAGCACTCACTAGGGTGAATAGACTGAGTCTAGATGTGAGTGTAATTAATGGCAAGTGAGAAGCATTTGTGAGGGAGTGCTGAGACTGCAAGGAAGGCTTCATGGAGGAAATGACACCTTGTTCTGTGACTTGAAAGAAGGATGGGATTGGAACATGTTGAGATGAGGAGGGAGCATATCTCAGGCATGGACGACAACTTGCATGATTTTGCAGAGGAAGGAGAGTACAGTCCAAGCTTGGGAACAGCAAGCAATCCAGAGTGCATGAAGAGGAAGAGTGGGAAATAAGTATGGATAGATAGCATGGAGCTACATTGTAGAGGGTCTTAATTGCCAGACTACAGAATATGTATTTTGCTCTTTAGACAATTGGAAGCCTCACTTTTCTTATCTTTAATATGAAAGGTTGAACTAGACAGACTCCTTCTGATTCTAAAACTATAATCCTAATAGGGCACTGAAGAATATTGAGTAGTGAAGTAGCAAGGTCATATCTGTTTATTAGAAAATTATTTTAGGCAAGCTGTATGAAGTGTACATGGAGGATCAAAAAAAAATTTAAGAGAGATTCTTTAGGAAGTCATTTTAATATTCTTATCTCAGAGGAAGTAAGGACCAAAATCAAAAGGTGATTGTATAATTAGAGATAAGGGGTAGGTGTAGAAAATATGGAATCAGAATCTTGGTAACTGATTGTATGTGTGTGTGTGTGTAGGGGGAGTTGAAGTGGTGGGGAGTGAATTGATAGTCAAAGTTGACTGTTTAGTTTCAAACCTGGGTAACTTAGAGGATGGTGGTACTTTTAACAGCAGTGATAAAGTTGGAAAAAAGAGTAAATTTAGGGGAAAATGATGAATTCTAATATGAATATTGTAACTTCAAGCTACTGATAAGATACCTAGGTGAAAATGTCCGTCAAGTAACTGGATATGTGGAAATGGGTTTCATAGTATTAGATGATTGTTTGACATATAGACTTGTGATTCATCTCCATATGTGGATGGCAGTGAAGTAATGGAGGGAAGAGAGAGGGAGGGAGGACAGGGAGAGAGAGACAGAGAGAAAGAGAGAGACAGAGACCAGTTTCAGGTTATATTTCCTCCAATGTTCTGGAACATTTTTGTATGTATGTATGTATGTATGTATACACACATATATATGCATATATATATATATATATATGCACACACACACATGAGAATTCAGTTAGACTAAGGCATGAACAGATATGACTGTAGTAAGGAAATGAGCATGCCATTTGTACTTGAATTATGAAGTCAATCTCATTACTTTACAAAGTCACACATATCAGGAACAAGTAGCACTCTAATTTCATATGAATATTTTCCATTATAATTTTTAACCTTCGTAACCAGATTCAATTTTCTTTTGATTATGTGATTAGTTGAATGAATACCTCCTAAGATCTAAAGCTGGAAATGCATTTAAAGATCCACTAATCAGTCTCTACTTTTGTAGATGAGGTTACTGAAGTCTAAAGACGTTATTTAAATATCTTGCACAAGGTCACACAGTAAGTGGCTAAGCCAAGATTCTAACCTAAGTCTTTTGACTTCCAATCTAGATCACTTTCCACTAGACCACACTGATATATGGCTAATTTAAGGAGCCATGACATGGTTGATATGAATTCTTCTTCCACTGAAGCATATTGCAACCCCTCTAAGGCTTGGGATACACTCTTTAAAAGTGGCTTTTAAAGAAGAAATACATCACCCATTGTCCAACTTTCTGGTAATGAGCCTTTCTAAACTTAGCTGGACTGGTTCCAGAGTGACAGATGCACACTTCATTACTGGACTTCTTTATGGGAAATCCTTCCAGCTTAGTAGTAGTTGTTTTCAGAGCTTGTGTTCCCCAGTAAAGTTAGCATTCAGGAACTCAGAGGCATGTCCACTTTCCTTGGTGTAAAGCAAGAAAGTAGGCCTTTATTGGAGATTGGTGAGATTAGAATTTAAAATAATATGATTGGGTGAAGAGGATTTTATAGTAAAGAAGTTATTTTCTTTAATTTCCCAAAAGATGTCATTTTCAATCAAATTAATTCATAATGATCCAAATTAAGGAAAGTTTGAGAGTGCCTAGCTAAATGGAATCTAAACGTAATACAAGCTATATCCTTGCTTTGCTAAGAGTTACAATTTCCTCTTCCTTTGTCTCCATTCCACCTCTCAACTCTGGTCACTTAAAAGTAACAAAATGAAAAAAAAATGAACAGAATTGAGTATCCTCTGGTCTCCTCTCTGAAAAAGCTACAAATAAATAGTTAGATCACTATAAGCTAAGGCCCAGGGGTGGTGAACCTGGAGCCTCAAAGCCATATGTAATCCTCTAGGTCCCCAGGTTGAACAAATCCCCTTAATAAAAATTTGTTCTATAAAACTTGGGCTCAGTCAAAAAGATTCATCCAAGGCCTTAGAAGGCCACATATGGCCTTGAGGCCTCAGCTTCCCCACCCCTGAAAGCATCTGGAAAGAAAATCACATGGATAACCCACACCCTAGAAAGTCGCAAGTGCTCAAATGTTTAGAATTAATCATTGTTTGAAGTTTGTCATTCCATCATTTCTTAAGTCAGTTAAGGTATGTTTCTGATACAGCAGAAAAAAATGCTCAACATGAGGAGTTAAAAACCTAGATTCTAGGCTACTAACTAACTATGCTACATAAGCTTGGAGAAGTCGGTATACTTTATCCTATGGATCTCAGCTACTTCATCTGTAAAATAAAGCTAGATTAAATCACCTCTAAGAATTATTGCAGAAGTGGTATAGCATATTAAAGAAAGGACGGACTGTAGAACCAGAAAAATCTTGGATTAAATCCTGCCTTTGACACATGTCATATTAATACCCTGGGCAGCTCTCTAAATTAATAAGATATAGAAGAATGGTAGAAATGCATGGGTCAAGTGAGTTTCCACACTTAAAATTCCCTAAACAAATAATATCACAGGTCTGGATTACCTAAATAAATAAACAAATAAAAAGTTGGAAGAGAAGGACTCATTCAAACTTTGAAAATGAAGATGTGTATGAACATTCTAATTTGGCATTAACCATTCCATATTTGTATTTTGTAATCATAAGAAAAACTATCAAGTTCTGAATTGAAAAGAACAGAATTGAAAGAACAGAATAGAAAAGAGCTGACTTGTGTAATTTTCTCATTTATCACACAAATCTATCATTTAGAAGGATTAGTGATTGATAGAACAAAGCCAAAGCGTGGTAATAAATACATTCTTGTTCTTCTGGAAGGAGGTCTCTAATTGAGGATCCAAATGATCTGTCCTTCGTTCTGTGGTGTTAAGTATTTATTCCATGACTTGGATGAATGTATATAGGATGAAATACTTATCAAATTTTATCAAATTTTCTAATGGCCTGTAGCTGGGAGAGATAGCTACCACATGGGAGAACAGAATTGGAACCTAAAAAGTATTCAACAGGCTAGAGTGATGGAGGTAAAGCTACTAAAATAATTTTCAATAGATATGAAAGGAAAATCTTGTGTTTGGGTCAAAACTTACATACTGTTCAAGTATAAGATGGGGGAGGTAAATCTAAAAACAATGGCATCAAATGCAAATAACAATGAGTCCCTACTCCATACATACATAGGAATCGCTGTAGGCTATATATTGACTTAGTTTTAAAATGTTGTGTTCTATGTATTTTATTCTACTTAATTTTGTTAAATATTTACCAATTACATTTTTATGTTGTTCAGATTGTACTTGGGAGTGTTGTAGGCTACATAATTGAAACTTTGTTTTAGATAGTAGTTTAGGTGGAAAAGACCAATGGATGTTAACAAGTCCCTCAGATTAACTCTAACTGATGTAGAAGCTTGATCATCAGTTGGGATGGACATTTAATCATGTTCAGAGCAATATCATGTTTATGCTTCCAAAGTTGTAATAATTATAGCTAGAGTTCTTACTTAGCCCCAAAGATTTATACTCTGAATACCTTTTAGGATGCCCTAGAGAATTTTAGGGAGGAATCTGAAAAGAATACTCCTAATTCAGTTCATATTGAGCTATTAACATATAATATCTACCTTTCCCCTCTTCCAGACTAAGAAGGATACCTAGAGGCTCACTGAACTCTTCCAGTTCAGGAGAATTTGTCATACACACCTGGACATTTTGATGGCCACTATTTAATGTGTTACTTGAAAGTGTGCTTCTTTTTAGTGGTGTTCAGAATAGCCTTGGGAGAACCAATGTAGTCTGTTTTGTGATCTTTCCTTTTTGATTCCTAAAGATCCGTTGGGGCTTAGGGGTTTTTAAATTAATTTTTCCAAGTAAAAAGCTTTTGTTTTCTCTTTCCCCCAAACCACATCCAACTGAATAACAAAACATTTTCATAACAAATATGCATGGCCAAGCAAAGCAAATTCCTCATTGCCCAATTCCAAAAATGTGTCTTATTTTGGATGGATTCTGTCTTATTTCTGTCACAAAGTGAGTAGTACATTTCATCTTTAATCCTATAGAATTATAGTTTGTCATTGTATTGATCAGCCTTCCTCAGTCTTTTAAAGTTGTTTTTCTTAATAAATTTACTGAATAACTTGTTCTGGTCCTGCTCACTTCACAAGGTATCAGGTCATACATTTTCTGAAACCATCCATTTCCTAGAGTTTTTGTGGGAGAGGGTAGGGCAGAAGGTGTGCCAATGATATTATTTTGTTTTCATATACTATGATTTGTTTAGCCATTTTTCAATATATGAACTCCCCCATAGTTTTAAAGTTAGTTTGTTTGTTTTGCTACTACAAAAAGAGGTACTAAGAATATCTTTATACATATAAAACATTTTTCTCTTTCTTTGATCTCTTTGGGTAACAGATATGATTATGCTATGTGTGTGTTAAATGATAGATAAAGGGAGTAGCTAGATGATGCAGTGAATAGAGCACCAGTCTTGGAGTCAGGAGGACCTCACTACAAATCTGACCTCAGAGACTTACTAGCCATGTGACCTTGGGCAAGTCACTTAACCCGAATTGCTCTGCATTTCCCCTTCCAGAAAAAAATGTAAATAAATGTTTTTTTCAAATGCTTTATTAACTTCTGATTTACATCATTCATTTCTGCCAGATTTTGAGTTACAAATTTTCTCCTCGTTTTTCCCCTACCCACTGCCACAAAATAGCAGTCCAACAGGATATCCCATCCTCCAATATGATCTCTCCCATATTTTCTCCCATACCCTTTTAACTTTTCCAGTGGCTCTCTATGCCCCAGTGCCTGTATATCTTATTGCCCAATTACATGTAAAATAGTAGTAATAATAGTATATATATATATATATATATATATATATATATATATATATATATATAGGAACATTTGATTTTAAAACTTTGAATTCCAGATTCATTCCTTTATCCCTCGTCACCCACCCTTACTGGGAAGATAAGCAGTTCAGTATAGGTTGTACATGTGTGGCTAATGCAAAACAACAACATGGTAGATATATTGTAAAAGACTGACTATATTTCCCTCCCTCGCATCCCACTTCCCACTTGTTCTATTCTCTACTTTTATCCCATCCCTTTTCAAAAGTGGGTGCTTCCAACTTCCCTCCCCCCCTTGCCTGCCCTCCCTTCCATCATCCCCTCTCTCATCCCCTTCCCCCCTACTCTCCTGGAGGGTGAGATGCCCTATTTAGTATGTATTTCATTCCCTCTTCAAGCCAAATTCAATGGGAATAAGGTTGACCCATTCCCTTTTGCCTTCCTATTCTTCCCCTACATTGTAACCATTTTTCCTTGCCTCTTCTATATAAGATAGTTTACCCCATTCTGTCTTTCCCCATCTCCTCTCATTATATTCTTCTCTCACCTCTCTATTTCACCTTTTAAGTATCATCCCTTCCTGTTAAATTGGTCCTGTGCCCTCTATGTATACCTGTAAACATATATACACACATCCACATTTGTATTCATATATATTTCTATTCTCTTCAACTACTGAAAAGAGTTTCATAAGTTAGAATTATTGTTTTTCCATGTAGGAATGGTAATAGTTCCACTTTGATAAGTTCCTTATGATTTCTTTTTCCTGTTTACCTCCTCATGCTTCTCTTGCTTCTTGTATCTGAATGTCAAATTTTCTATTCAACTCTGTTTTTTTCAGCAAGAATGCTTGAAAGTCCTCTATTCCACTGAATGACCCTATTTTCCCCTGAAACATGATACTCATTTTTTCTGGGTAGGTGACTCTTGGTTTTAATCCCAGCTCCTTTGACCTTCAGAATATCATATTCCAAGCCCTTTGATCCCTCGAAGCTGCCAGATCCTGGGTTATCCTGATTGTGTTTCCATGATATTCAAATTGTTTCTTCCTGGCTGCTTGTAATATTCTCTCCTTAATCTGGGAATTCCAGAACCTGGCTATAATATTCCTAGGAGTTTTTTGGGGGGGGATGTTTTTCAGGAGATGATCGGTGGATTCTTTCAACCTCTGTTTTGCCCTCTGTTTCTAAAAAAGTCAGGACAGTTTTATTTGAGAACTCCCTGGAGAATGATTTCTAGGTTCTTACTTTGATCATGGCTTTCAGGTAGTCCAATAATTTTTAATGTATCTCTCCCGGATCTATTTTCCAGGTCACTGGTTTTTCCCATGAGATATTTCACATTGCCTTCTATTCTTTCTTTTGTTTGGATCTGTTTAACAACATCTTGATTTCTCATAAAGTCATTAGCTTCCATTTGCTTCAGTCTAATTCTGAAGCAATGATTCTCCTCATTGAGCTTTTGAGATTCTTTTTCCATCTGGCAAATTCGGCTTTTTAAGTCATTCTTCTCCTCATTCCCTTTTTGAGCCTCTCATTTCATAAATTTTCTTGCATTGTTTTCATTTCTGTTCCCAATTTATCTTCCACTTCTCTTATCTGCTTCTTAAGGTCCTCTATGCCCTGTAACCAGCTCCTATTTTCCTTTGAAGCTTTTGGTGCAGGAGTTCCGACTTCACTGTCTTCCTCCTGTTCCATGCTTTGCTCCTTTTTGTCCCCAAAATAAGAGTCTAATGTTGGACTCTTCTGTCTGCTTTGTTTCCTTTGCCTGGTCATGTCACCCCTCAGTCACTTGACCCCTGGGCTTTTTGCCACAGTAGGACTCTGCCACCAGATGTGGGAGTTTTCGTCCCAAACGCTGGAGTTTTCTCAGCTGCCGGAGGTATTAGTTGGGTGCCCTCTCTGAGGTCTCCACATGCTCTGGCAAGCTGGACACACACCCCAGGACCTCCACCCTAGTCTGCAATCCAGATCCAAGCAGGTTAAAGCAAGAGTGATTACCCCTCAGACTGGTGCTTGGTCCCCCTACACTCTGCAGGCCAGGAGCTGAACCTGACATGTGGAGCTGGCTGGCTCTGTAGAGTCTCAGGAGCTTCTTGCCCTGGGGGCAAATGCCATGCACTCCCAAAATCCAGACTGCACTGACCTCTCACTTTGTCCTTCGCATCTATGTGTTGATAAATCTGGACATGGCCACAGTTGCTGCTTATCTGGAATCCTTCTGGCCGGCAGCTGGTCAGGCCCACCCTGGGGCAAAAGTCTCTGCATGGGGCTGGGCTCAGTTCCCAGAGCATTGGACTGGCCAATTCTTGCCGGCCTGCCGGGCTGTCCTCAGAGGGAAGTTAGCTTCTCTTTGTCATTTTGTGAGCTCTGCAGCTCCAAAGTTTGTTTAGAGTCCCATTTTTACATGGATTGGGGAAGGTGGAAGCAGGAGCAGGGGAGAGGTCCTGTTTCTACTCCACCATCTTTAAATAAAAGTTTTTAAAAATAGATATGTAAAAATTTGGTGAGTTTTCAGATGTAGTTCCATATTGCCTTCCAGCATGACTTATGCCAGTTCACAGCTCCACGAGGAGTCCATTAATGTGAATGTTTTTCCATAGCCTTTGTAACAGTTGCCATTTTTTTTCTTATGATTTTTGTCAGTTTGATAGGAGTGAGGTAGAACCTTGTAGTGACTTTAATTTTCATTTCTCTAATTAACAATGATATGGAACATTTTTATACAGTTGCTGATAGCCTTCATTTCATCCTTTGAAAACTGCTTGTTTATACCCTTTGCCCATTTATCTATTAAGCAATAGCTCCTTTTCTTAAAAATGCAAAGTAGTTCCTTATGTATCTCGGATGTAAGACCTAAAGAAATTTGCAGTAAAGCTTTTTCCCAAGTTACCTACTTTCTTTCTGATTTCAACTACATTGGTATAGTAAAAATGGTTATTTTATCCTCTTCACTTATTTGGTCATGAACTCTTCCCCATAGATTCGAAAGAGAATTTTTTTTTATTTACTCCTCTAATTTAATGTGGCATTTTATATCTAATCATGGAGCCATTTGGAGCTTTTCTTGGTTTATGATGTGAATATGCTAATCTATAACTAATTGCTCCCAGACTGCTTTCTAATATTCCCATTAGATTGGGACCTGTGTTCTCAGAGGTCTCTGTTCATAACTACCAGGCTAAATGGAGTCTTTGACAAGGACCAAGGTGGTTGTCAAATATTAGGTTTCTAATGGTTGGATCTGTAAGTATCTGAAGCAGTGACTAGATATACTATATTTTGAAGAATTATGTGTATGTTACTGAGCTATGCTTCGTATGTGTTGCTATTGAATGGATCACCAAGATATTCTAAGTCTAAGTTTCTTGGATGTGGTTTTCAGGAAGATTTGCCTGATCAAGATGAACTACTATTGGATATAGTGTTAGTTAATCTTCTCTGTCGTTTCCTTGTTCCATCCTTTGTGCAAAGTCACCTAGGCCTTGAGATTTCTTCCCCCTCTGAGAGTTCTGTACAACTTAGGAAAATATTTCAAATCCCCCTAATTGTCAGTTTCAGATATCTCTTTCCTAAAAAAGAATTTTGGGAATCAAAGGATGGATTTCTTGGAAGAGGGATTGCTTTTAATGACATTGTGGAAGTGAAATTGTATATTTATAAAAAGGATGAGAAGGGATATTCTGAAAAAAGAGTACTTTTAGCCTACTTAGGTGGAATTTTTGTTTTTTTTAATGAAAGTAAAGGGGAATATCCATCAAACCTCAATTAAAGAAAAGTATAGCTCCTCAACAGAGCCTTCTAAAGGGGCCAAAAATTGGCCCCACCCTTCTGAAGAGTTTTTCAGGGAGAAGAGGTTTTGGATGATGGTCCAAGGAACACTGAATTTATTGCAACATGAGATGAGTCCTAATATCTGCATAGTAAATTTAAACAATTGTGTACACATGACCTATGATATTTTAGGTATTTTAATTTAGATGTTGGAATCCAGTAATGGTAGCATTGAAAATACCATTATCTATTTGGTGGATCTCAATTTTCTTGGTGCTTTTCCTGGCTCTCATAACTGTTTCATGCCTAGAAGGATGATATGAACTGCTTTTACTATTATACTCCTATTTTAAGATGTTTTATTTTTTTAAGTACATTATTTGTATAAAGTTCTTCCTGAAGCTGCTGGGTTTAGCAGTAGAATGTGCCTGATAGCATGCAATGTTTTACCTTTTAAATTGAAAAAAAATCAATTTTACTTTATTATTATCCAAGATTAACTGCATTATTTTAAAGATATTTTTAAGATCGGTTGGCTTAAAGAATTACCCTAAGCAGTCATGATATACATAATGAGAGATTTGATAGTCTCATTGTAGTCTGCTTTAGTCAGATAATATTTACAGCAATCACATTTATTCCTAGTCAACAATATTTAGAAAGAAGATTGACAAACCAAATATGTTGACTAGGATAATAGTAGGACTGGAGATCATGTCATATAAAGATGTGTAGCAGTAACTGAGCTATTTTAGTCTGTGGAAAAGAAAACTCAGGGGAAGAGCAAGTGATAGCCATGTTAGCTTTCTTCAGAGGTTTGAAGGGCTGTCTTGTAGAAGCTGGATTAGATGGTGTTTGAAATGGAATGATTGGAATTAGTACTAGTGGGGAAAGAAGAATTACTGCTTAAAATATGGAAAACTTCCTAATAAGTTGAGCTGCTCAGAAATGAGAAGTTGAATTATTTAAGTTAATAGCCACTTATTAAAAGCCTTATGAATGTTGTTTGTGCTCCAACTGGAGTCATAGGAATTGTTTTCTGAGGTCCCTTTCAAAGACAAGTTTCTGTTTAAGCATATAAGAAATGCTTGTTGCTGTGTTGACATACAGTAAAGCCATATATGAGAACTTTTAAGAGGAGCAAAATATACTTGAAAATTCTGGGGGAAGAGAGAAAATTTACTCTGGGAGTATTTAGACAAATCTTCTTATAGGTGTAATGTTATCTAGCATTTCAAATAAGAGAAGGACATTCATGGATTTAAATGGTGGGAATGGAGAGGACATCATTCTAAGCAGAGGAATTGTTGTCTATCTTACTCACTAAAGCAGCTGTTTGAAAACCTCTTCCTAGTCAACTGAGTTACTGCCCGGTTCTGACTTTGCATAGCTTTTTACTGCTTGTGTCTGGAAATCTGGCTGGGACTGAGTACCTTTTCTACTGGGTTGCACAGGGCTGCCCCTGCCCAGTTCTCTATGATGGAATGCTTCTCATTTAGGTTCTAGCTTAATTTAACATCTTCTAAATGTGTCAGAGAATACGGTAGAATCCTTCTATTTATTTGTATATATTCATTGGTGCTCAAAAATAGCAGGTCTGGAAATCTGGCTTTACTATTTCATGTGTCCTCTTGGACAGGCTATATCCTCCCACTGGACCTTAGTTTCCTCATCTATAAAATGAAAGTGTTGGATTCTCTCCAATGTCCCTTACATCTCACAGGTGTATCTCCAAATCTCAGGTGGATTCCCTTTCTTGCTCACTGCATGTGAGGGGAACAAGGGAACAGACAGACACTTAATAGAATCTACTATGTGCCAGGTGCTATAACAGTTGCTTTATTAATATTATGTGATTTTGATAACGACTCTGGGAGGTAGATGCTATTGTCATCCCATTTTATAGTTGAAGAAACTAAAGCAGATAGCAATAAAGTGATTTGATTGGACTCACACAGCTAGTATCTGAGGCCAGATGTAAACTCAGGTCTTGATTTCAGGCCCAGTGCTCTGTCCACTGTACCACCTGGTGCCTTATCACATTGGAATGAGCCCTTCATAATGTTTCTCACTTCCATTAATATTTTTTATATCTTCCTGCTACCACCATATGAATAAATGCCCTTATTACATCATTTTAATCACATCATTAATTTCATTAATATATGAATCTAAGAGAAATTTCCTTTCTAAGTGTGGATTGGCATCTTTATGACTTATAGTCTTAGAGAGTTAGAGGTGGGTGTTCTAAAAGAGGAGAAAGGCTAAGAGGTTATATACCTTGCCCAGGGTCATATACCCAGTGTGTGTCAGACACAAACCTTGGATCCAGATCTTCTTGACTACAAGGCTAGCTCACTAATCACTATACCACACCGCTTCTTCCATTATCACTTCATACATAGGCAAAAAAAAAAACAAACACACAAAACGCCAAGGTTTCCCCATTGCATACAAGGCCATCTCCACTTATTCTGATCTATGTCTTGCCACTGGAGCCAGATGGCTCTGGAGGAGAGAGTGAGGTTGGAGACTTTTCACACCATGCCTCACTTAAATTCATTTCACTTGCAAATCAAGACAACACCTTCCTGATGTCATTGGTCCTCTTTGATAGCAAAGGATAAGCAATATACATAGGCATCTTGGTGGCTGTAGCAGCAAGCACCCCAGTGTTCCCAGGGTGGCTGCTAGCACAGGTTCTTGGATCTGCTTTGATAAAGGAAAGCAACTCAAAATGGGTTAACAAGCTTACTTTAATCAGTCAGACATATATTGTTTACCTTGTTCAGGGGAAAAGGTCAGCACCCCGAACTTCAAAGTGTACAGGCAGAATTATCAAGACAGAAACAGATCAAGAAGACAGATTTCCAAACTGTCCAACCATTACATCCATACCCAGTCAATATCTGGGTTTCCACATCTGGGTTTTTCAAAGCCGGGGGGGCCCTGGACAACGGCTTCCCAGAATCCATATCAAATCACAGAACACTTCTCAAAGTGAGCCCCCAAAACAAAGCTACACATCAGGGCTTATATAGCCTTCTCCTGGCTCAGAGAATGTAACAACCTTATTGACCCACTGGCCAATCAAGAAGTATCTACTGAAAAACAAGCCTCCCACCCCAGGCTCCAAGGCGCACTTTAGCCTAGGGGCAGGGAAGATCTTTAAATTTACATTCCCATTACAGTGGCACAGTGATTTGAATGCTAGATTGGAATCTGGAAGACCTGAGTTCAAATTCTGATTCAAGCACTTACTAGTTGCATGATCCAAGATGAATTACTTAACCTTTCTCAGCCTCAGTTCTTAGATTGTAAAATGAAGATTATAGCATATACCTCCCAGAGTATGAAATGAAATAATAGATACAAAATGTTTAGCAAACCTTAAAGCACTATACAAATGCTATATAAGTATACTTGAATCACTGAATTATCACCTGTACTCTGTTCCTTTGCCTCAAGGTTCTCTGTGGTTGGACCTATCTTTTTTGTTGCTCCTAAGTTTATCTTTCTAAAACTCTGTTCATGTTGTGTTCTTTTCTGCTGGAAGAGTGTTATCTGTTCTGCAGTACCTGAAGCTCCCCTATTTTTTTTTTTTTTTGCTTTTTGGAGGGCAATTGAGGTTAAGTGACTTGCCCAAGGTCACATGGCTAGTTTTTGTGTTAAGTGTCTGAGGCTGGATTTGAACTAAGGTCCTCCTGACTCCAGAGCCCATGCTCTATTCACTGTGCCACCTAGCCGTCCCAAAGCTCCCTTATTTTTGCATTTAAGTTCCTAGAAAATTATGCCCTGTCTAACTTTTCACTCTTCTCTCCTACTACTCTGCTTCAACAGCTCTCTGCTGTAACCAGACCTTAGCTATGCAAAGACCTGGTGTTGTCGAATGTTCATAGAAAGGTGAGGGATTCTAAGTTCAAATGAATCAAAATTATTTAATTAATACCTACTATATACCAGCTATGTAGGCACTAGGAATACAAAGACAAAATGAAATCATCTTTACTCCCAAGGAGCTCCATTTCTAAAACAAGTAATATATACCCATGTAAATAAATTGTTGTAATTCAGTTCTTTCAGTTGTGTCTGACTTTTCATGACTCCCATTTGGGGTTTTCTTGGCATACTGAACTGCTTTGCCATGTCCTTCTCCAACTCACTTTATGATGAAGAAACTGAGGCAAAAAGGGTCAAATGACTTGCCCTGGGTCATACAACTACTAAGTGTAGGAGGGTAGATTTGAACACAGGTCTTCCTGACTTCAGGCCTAGTATTCTATCCACTGTACAACCTAAATAAGTGCCTACTATGTGCCAGATACTTTATGGGGTTCTGGCACAAAATAAATTCACATGAATTTGGGGAAGAATGCCATCAACTATAGGAAACCAGCAAAAACATCATATAGAAGGTAGCATTTTTGCTGAGCTTCAAATAGAGGTAGGGAACTTAAAAGGTGGAGGTGATAAGGGAGAGCAGTCCAAGCCTAGAGTCCTTTGCAAAGGCATAAAGACAAGAAGTGAAAAGTAATGAATGAAGAATAGCAAGTAGGTTGGTTTGGTTGGAACACAATGGGTGGAAAGAGGAGTAACGTACAGGAGACCTGGAAAGGTAGACAGGGTTCAAATGTAAAGAGCTATAAAGGACAAACAGAAAGAAAATGGAGATTTTATCCAAGAAGTAAGAGGGAGCCATTGGACCTTTTTGAACAAGGAAACTTTGTGCTGAGACCTATGCTTTAGGATAGTCACTTTAATGATGCGTTATTTCAGAGAGGAGATTTTAGTCAAGGACACCAATTATGAGACTGAAAATAGTTCATGGGAACTTAGAGGAGGCCATAAATGAAGGCAGGGACCATTTGAGTGAACAGAAGGGGACAGAAGTTATATGTATGGAGGAAGAATCTGCCTTAGCAACTGAATGAATCTGACTTGACACCTGTGTGTGTGTGTTTGTGTATGTGTGTTTGACAAATGAAGACTTCAAAATAACTTGGATGTTACAAATAGAATGGACTAGAAGGCTAGTGATACCCTCAATTTCTGCAATGCAAAAATGAACTTAGGAAGAGAGAGAGTTTTGGGTCAAATAGCTATATATTAAGCATCTTCTATGCATTTTATAAGTATTGAGACTTCAAATGTATTTTGTTATCAGGAGCATATATAGGCTTAAAACACCTCTAATGAGCTATTTCTTAAACAGGTGTTTAATGTGAAAATTGAAACTTCAAAGTCATATTTCTCTTAGCAACTAACTGTAACAGAGACACCTTAAATATATGTAAACTTTTTGTTCTGTTTCTACCCCGATTCCTTTTTTTCTTTCCTTTTTTTGCCCTTTTCCCCATTATACTTTTTTATTTAAGATTTTTTTTAATTCTCTTATCCTCTTAAAAGAGAAAAATAAGTCTAAAACATGAAAGGACTGCAGGTGCTAAAACTCACCTTTAATATTATTGCCATTCCATATTTATAATATACATACATGCAAATGCAATTTAAGTGCCTATTCATTGAAACAAATATAATTATATGGACTGAGTTCTAGGGCATTCAGTAAGAAATAATCTTATCAGGCTTTGGTATAGCACTCATAGGTTTACAAAGTGCATTACACACCATGCTGTCATGAGGTAGGTCGTATAGATAGCTTGGTATAGTGGAAAGAGCTCTGGAAAGGAATCTGAGTAGCCAGGTTTGATTTCCATCCCTACTTCTTCCCACTGTGTGAATTTTAGGTGAGCTGCTTCACTTTTCTGAGTGATGGCATTCTTATCTGTGAAGTGATCTCATGAACCATTGCTCTTTTGCATTGTAGATTGGGACAATGAGACTCTGGGAGCTTATGTGACTTAACCAGGGTCATGCAACTAGTAAGTAGCAGAGTTGGGATAGTCATGAAGAAGATAACAACTTCTTAGTACCGTAGATATACTTCTAACTCTGCTTTGAGAGATTGACTTCATGATAGCAAAGAATTGTTTTGATATGGCATAGGCTGGTGCACATGGGTCTTGGCAATAGGTCATGAAAGGTTAATGAAAGCATGTATCCAGCTTAAAGGATGAGAGTTGGTGATATCCAGTTTTGGAGGACATAAAAGGAACAAAAAGTCTTCTGAGTAGCTGGACCTAAAACTTCATGATGTTTGCCACCCATACACATGGAATCCACACTACCATGCCCCTTTCTCACAATATGTTGTCCTCATTTCTGCCATATTCACAATTCGGGCCAAGGGGGGGTTTCAGAAAAGCTCACTATTTTTGTTGCCTACCATGTCAGAGAGAATGGGGCATGAAGTATGTGCTAGTGATCAAATGTTGGTTGACCAAGCCTTCATTTGCGTAGACACGCAAATGTGATATATTCTGGGGAAAATACCTACTGTTTGAATCAGGAATAATGTTTAGAGCACAATACATATTTTACTTTCTTATTTTTAAGCCAATTCTTATACATATTCACTGAAATCTTGATAGATATTCTGTTTTGTGTTTATAGAATGTTTGAAGTATCATCTTTAATTAGTATTGCATAATAAGGCATGCTTTTAAAAATAATTTCTTTATTTTGAAAGGACAGTTAAAGAAACTGTCTCAGATTTAACTAAGGGCAACCAAATTTTTAGTCAGAAGATGAATTGATTTTTTGAGTTGTAGAGCATGAAAATGGTTAAAAATTCAGTGTGTTGGTATCATAAATAAAATCCCACTGTTTTAAAATCTGAATATTGTTTTAGATTACACAATTTTGTACACCCTACACACCCTGAAGATAATAGGAATGAGTCAACCTGGAAATTAGCACATTTCATTCAAATGCATGGGCAATTTCAAAGGTTCTTACAAAGATATTTCTTGTGTATTTAATTCAAAAAAAGTTTCTATCTGTTACTTTCGTATCTTAACAAAATCATTCTTATCATTAAAAAAAATTCTTTAACATGGTTGAAAATGAATCATAAGTTCCCAGAAATTTGTTTATGAAGGCTAACATGATAAGATACGGCCTTTCACGTTTACATGAGTTTCACTTACAGAGGCCAAAGACTTTGATTTGCTATGTTACCTGCTGTGGCTTAAGTGATGCAAAACGATTATTGTGGCTTCCTTGGAGTGGAGGCCTATTTCACACCTGCACCCTTTTGTTAGGGGCACACCATGAGAACTGGATGTGAGGGCCTCCGAGAATAGACTTACACCCTCAGTAATCCTTCTCCACTAGATTGATTTATGAACGTATCAGACTCTTTGTTAGCATGCAACCTCCTAATTAATTTAAAGCCCTCTATGGAGAAATTAAACTCCTAGTTAAGATTTTCAACAGGCTCAGATGGTGCCAATAATGGGAAAGCAAGTTATATTAATGGGCTTCAACATGGTCACAGCATTAGTGCTTTACAAAGAGGCTTGGGTATGTGGAAGTGTAGACGTTTCCCTGAAATAAAGGATGGGCCTGGCAGTAAATCACCCAGTTGTTACTCTTAACCCAATTGTTTATCATTTAGGTTCCAGCTTCCCATCTGTTTGTGCATGTGTGTGTATGTGAGTGAGCACATGAACACGTGCATGCTCACTATTATGTGTATGTGTATCCTAGGGACCCTCAAATCTGTTGGAGTTATATAAAGCTCTAACAAAAGCTTTTGTGACTCATGAATCAGTTACTTGAGCTTGAAAATGTCTAACTGACTGTGTTTTATTTTGCCTCAGAAAACATTTCTTAGTCCAGTTCAGAGCAGGAAAAATCAAGGCAATTTTGTAAGTGTTCTAAATATTAGTGGAAGATCGAAGTCCCTGAAAATCTCCTAAAGAAGATCTTGTTTCTTTGAAAATACCCTATACATGCACTAGTGAACCTTAGCATTACTCAAGCAAAATCATCTTTGGATGTATACGTGTTTCTCTCTTCTTCCCCTTTCTCCTTCCCTCCCCCCTTTCTGATTTCCATTGCTTAAGCAAATACATCATTTGAGGAGAGAAATGATTCTGACTTTCTCTATGCTCATTCTCCTCCTTTTTTTTTTAAGCTCTATCATCCAAACACTCTCCTCCATCTGGAAGGACAAGATAGTATGGCTTCAACTCAACTTGATGCTGACAATTACCTCCCTCATGTCCCGTTTAACAATCTTAGAGTTCATCTGCACAGTGTGGTCAGCCAGCAGAGATCAAGCATGTGACATCTGGGCCATTCTGGTTCTCCACTAGGGAGTACGCTGTCTGCAGCCCTCCTTGAACTTAAATCTCATGCATGGCAGCACAATGCACAGCCTTCAGCTTGTGATACTTTTATCTAGAAGTGATAAATCTGTACAGTAGCCTCCAGCAAGTGGCAAGACAGGCAATGTAGAAGCGCTGGGGTCATTCAGGAATGGATGTTATTTAGCAATAAATGAAGTGTTAAAAGATGAAACTCGAAAGTCTAAATGGCCCTTCTAGTCTCTAACCATTTCTTATGTCTCTGCAGTAATGAAGCTAACTATTTGTGCTTAATTAAGAAATGGCACCAGCTGTACATCATCCCTGCATCATTAATGTTTCCTGACTTGAAGTTCATACTAAAATTTATTTTTAATTTAGATATTGAAGTACCACTCTTTTCCAGGTTTTTGGCATTTGGAGAGTGTGTTAGTGAGCTCTTATGTATCTAGGGCTCTTCCCTTCATTTCAGACCAAGAAATTTTCTTTTTCAAGTCAATGGGAAGCTAGCCTCCATAAGTCTTAAAGGATTAAAATATTAGAAAATGGAATATATTGATGATGCTAATTTGAGCAAATTCCAGAGCAAGAAGCCTATTAGTTATCTCTGCATCTTATGTTTCCAAACTCTATATACCCCATAAAGGAGCTACATTACCAGCAACATTTTGAAAGTACTGAGTTAGGATCAGTTTTTCTCTATCTCTCTTTCACATGTGTATACATATACACACACACATACTTACCATACCTACATACATACATTATATATATAATATTTACATATAAATTTATATATCTAAAATTTTCCCTCACAGAGATCAAATGACTTTTCCTTGTGGTCTAAAAGAAAGATTTAAACTATTTTACCCGATATGCCTTCTTTTAGAGATAGATTCTAAGAAATTCCTTTCCAATGATCTGTTTATTCTGCCCCTCTTTCAGAGCAGTATTTTCTCCCACCTTCTCTTTTCACTGTTCAATCTGATCACCCAACTAACCTCTGTAGCAAAATGAATGACCATATCAAATTAAATTAGTTGCAATGAGTTGATTGTACCACAAATAGCAAAGATTTTAGAGGGATAGAGGAATTGGGGCCATGGGAATGCAATAAGCTAAACTTTGTGGCAGTTATAGAAGCAAACCTGGACCTGATGTAAGGATCACCCTTCTAGTATTTGGATTTAATTTAAATGTGGATTGGACTAACATGGAAGATATTGGGTATCCTCATCATTAGAGGTCCTCTAACAAAAGCTAATTGATCACAAGCTGGGGATATTGTACTAGATAGTTTTTGAGGTTCCTTCCATCTGAGATATTTCTGTGTTTCTGTGTGCTATACCCCTGCTTTCCCTTCTCTGTAGTTCATATTATTGATTCAGCCTTTCTACCAGAAGAGGGAGCTACATTCATTTAAAATAACACTCATAATCAAAACTCAGTTTATCCTTTGCACAGTTTATTTCAGATACTTTATTTGTGACATAGAAGAAGGATAATTCTATCTTTACATTCAGAATTGAAACTTTCTTTGGGATGAGCTGCTGGTTCTTATGAATCTAAGAATGAATTAATCCTGTAGAAAATAAGATGTTAGTCATTCTCAAAATACCATACCTGATTCTATAGACCCCAAGTATATATCCTGTTGGGAGCCACATTTGGGCAAGGAAGGGGGTTGTACATCTTTAATCAAGCATTTAATAATTTAATTTTGATTAAGTAACAGTGAAGGCTAAGTGGTAATGAATGTAAAATTCACACACTCATTAAATTTAATTTTGCAGTAGAAACAGTCAAACCAGGCCACACATAAAAATACCCATGCCTTCCATCTACCTGTCAGGGTTCATGAAACTTCTAATATCAATAACAAATTTCTTTGAAAGAATACATTTTACCTCTATGAGTCTGACTGTTAAAATGCATTAATTAACCGTTAATATTTAACACCTTAGAGTAAGTGTGTTTATTAGGCAGATCTTCCCTATTTTTGTCATTGACAATGAATATAACAATGCAAATAAATGTCCATAAGTGAAAAAAAGATGCTGTTCCAGAGAATCCTTGGAAGGACAGAATAGACTCGAGCTCTTTAGCAGGGGCTTCTACAATCAAGGTGCAACACAAGGGACTCGTGGTCTAGCATATAGTTGTGTGGCCCAGTGTATGCTGTAGAAAAAGAAGACACAATAACAGACAAAGTGGTTTGAGGAATTCCATCTGCTTCATAGTTGTACCTAAGTTTTCCTCATTCATTTCCATTTTTCAACCCTAAGTGCAGAGTCATCTTCCTAAAAATTGGTTAAGACAAATTTGTATCATTGCCAGATAATTGGATGGAATTGCCAGAGATGTTAGGGCTTTGAATTATACTGACTTTTCTCTCTTACCAAAAAAAATTACACATACCTAACAGCAACAACTTGCAGTAATATAATTCTAAGGCTGGTAAAGCACTTTTCATTCACAGCAAACCTTTGGGGTAGCTGGCGTGAACATCATTATCCTCCTTGACATGAGAAAACTGAGATTTAGAGAGGTTAAGTTACTTGTCCAGTGTCACACATCCAATAAATAAACTTTGAAGCTGAGATTTAAATTACTGTCAATTTTCAGCCTTTTCCTACCCTATTATTTTGATAACCCTTTATTAAATGTCTGTTTTGTATTGAGCATGACTAGACACTGGTGGAAAGGCAAAGTTTATCAAAAACATAGCTACTGTCCTCATGAGGCAGTTAGCTGACAGTGGTTAGATAGCTAGACTTGGAGACAGGAAGAACTGAGATTGAATCCTGCCTCTGACACTAGCTGTGTGACCTGAGCAAGTAACTTAACTACTGTACGCTTCAGGAAGGAAGGTAGAAAGGAAAGAAATGAGGATTTATTAAGCTTTTACTGTGTGCCACGCATTGCATTCAGTGATTTACAAATATGATCCCATCTGATCTTTACAACAACATTAGGAATTAGGTGCTATTATTATCCCCATGTTGCAACTGAGGAAACGGAGACAGATAGAAATTTGCTGACTTGCCCAGAGTCATACAGTGACAAAGTGACAAAGCCTAGACTTTGAACTCAGATCATACTAACTTCAGGCCCAGCATTCTGTCCTTTAAATCATCTAGTTTCTTCTAGGTTTCCCATCTGTAGAATGGGTATAAAATGCCACCTGCTCAGAAAATTTTTGTAAAGATCAAATAATTCTCTCTGTCTCTGTCTCTCTGTCTTTCTCTCTCCACACAGACACAGATGGAAACAGGTTGCAAACTTTAAAGTGCCATATCATATATATGTATGAAATTTCAGCATCATATATGTATACACATGACATCAAATAAAAATTTCACTTTAAGGTTTTTAATATACCATACATACATACATAAGTATATATGAATATATATGTATGCATGTGTGCATATAGAGAAAGGAGGCAGCTTGGTGGTACAGTAAATAGAATGTCAGGCCTGGAATCAGGAAGACTCATCTTCCTAAGTTCAAATCTGGCCTCAGACTCTTATTAGCTGTGTGATCTGGGGCAAATTACTTAACCTCTGTTTGCCTTGGTACTTCATTTGTAAAATGAGCTGGAGAAGGAAATGGCAAACCTTTCCAGTATCTTTGCCAAGAAAACCCCAAGTGGGGTCACAGAGAGTCAAACATGACTGAAAAATGACTCACCATCAGCAATATTAGAGATAGCATTGCAAACTTTAAAGTACTCTATCAGTTTTGATTATTATTATTAAGATGACAATTAAGGAAACACACCTTAGAAGGGAGATAAAAAATGGTTTAGGTAAATACTACATAACAGTACACAATAACTGCTTTGCTGAGTTGCAAAGAAAATATTACAAACTAAAAATTAATAATTATTGGTTCTCCCACAAAACATAATTACCTTCTGGGTTAGATTTCTACTTGAGAGAAGAAAGTACAACCCAACTGTTAAGCAGTTTCTCATTTCCCATAGAGAACAAGTCCAACTTTAATACCTTCTGCTAGTTTCTGTACGTTTGAAGGACCTGTCCTATTTTGGTAAGAATTCCCTTCATCTGTGGTATAGTGAGAAATATGAGTAACATGACTTACAGGGAAATTAAGTGAAGGCAAACCTCCAGAAGGAAAGCATGAGCCAAAGAGTCCGATTAAGGTAACTACAGCTTCCTTATGCTATATATGGAGTTTACAGGGTTTTTTTTTTTTTTGGATTTGGTTTGACTTAGTATTTTTCTTTAATCAAGTGCCCTAAGGTGGAAAAATGAAAACTAGCCTCAAGTATCACTAGACCCATGACAGCAAAACCAAGGAATATACTGTTTGCTTCCAACTCAGCTAGGTTCATTTCATATCAAATTAGTTACTCAAATTCACTATAAAGCAAATCATATTTGCTGGCTGGAGACAGATTTGCATTACCTTGGGCAGCACTCAAGTGGTTAACTGGACTAATGCTCATGCAAGTGCTTGTATACACACACAGAGTGAGTAGTGGCCACTTTAATGTAAAAGGGTTGAGCTCAGCAATCCTGATAAAGCCTCATCAGAGATCTCTCAAGGCAGCAAAAGGAGGGTGAATGCTTACAGCAGCAGTACTGGGGTAATATTGTCACAAAAGAGAAACTCCGAATAACCACACATCCAAAGAAAATAGCAGAAATGTGCCAAGAGAAAAAGATATATGATAAGCAATACAAAGGATATGCCAATAAAGCACCATGACTCCCTGGGTGAGCTCTCCTGAAAGACAAACAGATGTACAGCTTAGCTTGTGCCATTGGACTTAATTGGAAAAGAAAAGATTTCCATCCTGATTAGTGAAAGGGAGATTTACTATGGCAAGCTCCTTTGCAATTTCGAAAGTCAGACTAGTATCAGGGTTCCAGGAAATGGCATTCAATGTGGAGAGTGTTTGATGTATCACTCTGATTTTTTTATGATGGTCTTTGCCACGCCAAGGTCAAGGAATATTGTGGAGTCTTGGTAGATTTTGTGAAAAGGTTATATCTGTGTCTAGATTCTCTTAGGGTTTAAAGTGTATAACAAATTTACATCCATCCCTTGATTGGTTATTGTTGTGAACCCTCCCCCTCAGTTGCTTAGGGTTTGGTATGAATTGAAATGAAGGATTGAGTTATGTTGTGGTCCTGGGCCATATGCCAAAACCCTAACCTCATTTAGCCACCTTAGGATTCCATGTCATCATTCACAAGGGAGACCAGGCTGATTTCAGGTCCATCCTTGTGCCTAGAAAAGGAATTCAAAGCCCATACACTCATCCCACTATTTTCTAGAAGACATATCCAGCCTAGAAATTTGTAAAACAATTTCCAGAAGAGACTTTTCCTAACTGTGGAAATGAGTATCTCACAAACATGAGAGCAAAAACCAAAAAAGCTGAGTTGCTAATTATAAAAGGTAACCACTGTTAATTTTCTGTATAAGTTTTCTAATCAGTGAGTAAGAAGGAAGATAATTCTTATTGTCAGTTTTAGTGAATCTTTGTTGAGTTTACCTTTCCATCCCTTTTAAGGTTGCATTGTATGCATGGGATATTTACAGACCTTCAAGAGGAAATAAGCTTTCTCAAAAGTTCTGTTAGTAACATAGATAAAGCTACTTATATATTAATAAGAATGTATCACTAAATACCTACTATAGTATTTCAATGTCTGAATGTGAATATTTCTCCTTTCTCAACTATTGAGAAAGAAACTGATACCAAATATTAATTATTGTTTTCTTTTATAAATAATGACTTAGAAGTTTTTTGCTATCATGTTTATGGAATCAAGGTCTACATACCCTTTTATGTTAATGGTGTCCATCTGTATAGTCTCATATAGTGAAACTACCTGAAAAGGAGTCTGAAAATTAGATATGAGAGTAGATGTCCAGTTAGCCAATAAATATTTATTAAGTGCCTAATAAGTGTCAGACACTGTTACTATATTAAGTGCCAGAGGTATAAATACAAATACAAATGCCCTGATGTAGCTCTCAATCTAATGGGTAAAGATAATATTGGGGAAAAAAGGAAAGAGTGAAGAATGTTTCCAGCATGGAAAATTTAAAAGGAATTCAAAAGAGTACAACCAGGTGGGTAATTAAGAGAATGATGACTTGGACCTCCTCTTAAAATGAAGGTTTTGGAATTTATAGCTTCAATCAGAGGGGCAGAAGTTACAGATAAAGTGCAAGGACCAAGACCAATTGGTGGTTGTAGGGTGATGAGATTCCAAGTAATGAAATACCCAGTGATGAGGTTCCTGGGGCAAAGTGCATAATGGAATAAGGGAGGAAAATACAGTGATGATATTTCTTTGACCATACTAGTTATTTCCACAGATAGAAAATCCATGTGGAAAATCATATGGACTTGTTTTCTTTCTCTCCTGGAAATTACTTTCCATAGGTAGAACTAGTGTCCAAGGAGTTCCTATGTTGCTTGGAAGCTCATTAAAGAAATTCCACTTTCCCCATTCAGGATTTCAGATTCTTGGCACAATTTCATTTGGTGTCCTATTATGACCACTTTGAAAAGGGATTTTGGGATTCTTCTCAGCCAACAGTACTCAGGATCTTTAACTAGTAGAAGAGATAGGACATTGTGGTTTGATGATCACATTCTAAAAATAATCAAAAACCGATTTGGTAGGGAGAGGATTGTTTGCTGAGAACTTCCAGGTATGTGGATTTGAGTTCATTTTCTACCTGAGTGCAAACATGCAAATCAATCTAAGATGACTTCTGTAGTTTAAGAAAGTAACTCTTGAAAATAATTCTAAAAACAAAAATTCACAAAGATTCCTGAAAATAGAATGTAGGGTAATTACAAATTGATACGCGTCATAAGCTCTGTTGAATAGACGGGAACTGGAAACTGCCCAACCTCTCAGAGAAAAAGAAGAAGAGGAGGGAAGAGAAGAGAAAAGGACAGGAGAGGAGAGAAGTGAAAGAGGCTGTTTCCTCTAACAGTGGAAAATGCTGGCTCTGGAATCAAAGGACATAAGTTCAAATCCCTCCTCTAATGTAAACTACTCATCTGACCTTGAACAAGTAACAAAACATCTCTGGGCCTTAATTTTCTCATGTTTAAATTAAGGGGATTAGGCTAGATGGCATTTAACACCTCCTTCTAGTTCTAGTTCCATGATCTTATGATCTTATAACCTAACAGGGCTCCTAAAGAGGAGATGGCATTGAGGGATATAGTACAAGTACAATGTACAACTTCTCCCCATTGTTCTTGCTACTTTGGCTCTGATTACTTTGTGCTAGAATTTTTGTGGAATGTGGATTAACTCCCTCTGAAGATTAGAGGCCAAAATTACTCATTTTCCACTTCACCTTGCCTCCTCCCCACCACCTTTTTTTTTTTGCCAGTTTGGATGGCATATTGAGGTTGCTTTCCTTTTTTTTAAAAGTACATGTCAATCCCTGTTAGTGTCAGAAATTCATCTCCTCAGTTCAATTGTATAAACATATATTAAGTGCCAGGTACTATGCAAGAGCCTGGGAATACAATGACAAAGAAGGAAATCCTCCTTTCCTAAAGGAGATCATATGGCAGAGAGTAAGGGGGATGACTTGAAAAAATGGAAAGATGTAGGGCCCTAACTTGGGGGTAGTCATAAAAGTGTTTCTATATGAAGTGGCCCTTTAACTCGGTGTCTGGAGAGGTAGATATTCCAAGTGGCAAAGGTGAGGACAAAGAACATTTCAAGAATGGGAGGCAGCCTGTGAAGAGAGATGGAGGTAGAAGATGGAATGTGGCATACAAGTTACATGTCTTTAAACAATTTTTCTGAGCCCTATTGTTTTGGTTTAAATCAAGTAGAAGAGGGACACATTATTTTCCTCTCCCCATTCTTGATGCTGGAAGATAATAACATGTCAATAATTAATTGATTACTATGATATTGCCAAGTAGGCAGCTTCCTAAGGGTCCTATAATGTATATTTATGCCACTGTTCTAGATAATTGAATCAAGGTTAGATCAATGGATAAGAACCTCTCTCCATTTAAGATCAGTCTTAAAATGTCAATTGATATTCACCTCAAGTAATGGCAGATGATAAATAAAATGTGATTTTGGAGTAGGTTTATTGCTGCCCAGAATGTCCATTTGTCAATACTCTAACATCTCATCCCCCAGAAAGAATATAAGGAAAGACAGTACTAATCCAGCAAGCCTCATGCACATTAACAAAGTTAGAAAAATGAGAAAGAAAGAATGAAAGAAAAAATTTACCTGAGTTCAGGAACCAATTGAGCTAAAACTAGATTGAATTGGTGGTATTTTCTTCATCCATATTTGAAGTTGATAATATATTTGTGTGTCCACATAAAGAGACAAATTCATTTCATAAATCAATACAATGTTTGGGTCAAAACGTAATACACTAACCCATCATTTTAACAGATGAAGAGATTGAGGCCTGGAGTTGTCAAGTGATACACCCAAGGTCACATTTTTTTTATTGGCTGAGTTGATTCTACAGCTTTAGTCTCTTAGCTCTCAATCCATTTCTTTTTGTATTACAGTCTACTCTAAAATAAGCTTTACTTTAGAGATCTGACCCTTATAACAATAAGACATTTTCTAAATGCTTTATATTTTGATAGTTATCAATAGAAGTAGTTTACTCTGGAAATTGTAATTGTTAAATATCAGTTAAGCAACAAGGATATCTTCAGTGATTTATAGAACCACAGGGACAGTAGTTCAGAGGTCTGCATACTAACTCATAGGTCCCTTTCTTCATACATGGCAATGATTTTTGTCACTATAATCATTGGGAGTTGTAAAGAAAAGACTTAGATTTATTTCCATTCTTTGTCTGTTCTTTATTTTTATTCCCCAAGTGGATTTCTGGGAGAGGATGAAGATTAGGGGGAATTCCCTTCACAGATAACAGCTAGTTAACCCCAAGGCTCAGAGGGTGTCATAGTCATAATCATCGTTTTATATTGAAGTTTGACATTTGCTCATGATTCAGAGTAGTAGTGCTTAATTCAGAGACTGTCCCAGGTAATCTTGTATTATATATGGTGGCTTGATGTCAGTGATCATAAACCATCTCAAAAGAAAAAATATGTGAGGTTGACTGCCAGAGATTACAAAAAAGAAAAACATGTTTTAAATCATAAGCTGAATAACTGTCAGTTCCCTAAAACTAGATTTCAAGTTTTAATGTCGTTTCAGTATCTATTGTTCAGTTTGTCCCTTTCAATTCAAGTGAGGAGAATTAAGTAGAATTTGAGAATACCCTGAATGGGATGCCATTTTATGGCATGGATGATGTGAGATGCTCTCTTAACTTGAAATTATACGTAGAGTTCTAAAGAGGAAACAGATTAAGATGAACAATAACAGAAAAATGCTTTTTTCTGTAAAGGGAGAAGAAATAGTAGTTTTGTAGATCTCAGTCCCAGGTCAAGTGTTAGGGAGCTTAGTGACGTAAATGTTTTGTCAGCAGGTGGGGTAAGGAGTATTTTATTTATTCTGTTTCCAAACATCATTCTTCAGACATCCACTTGGGAGTCATCAGAGAGAAGCTTCACAGAAATATGAATTCATTCTGAGGGATCCATTCAAGATGTTTTAAACTTTTTTTGCATGAAATCAATCATTATCCTATAGGTTAGTTTATAAATATATTAGACTTAAAATTTTAAGATAATAAACTGATGTATCATGCATTAGAAATGGAAGAGAAAAGACACAATTCACTTTTCTGTAATGTCTTAGGCCTGAAGTCTAACACCTATAGAAAATAATTCACTTTCTCATAATCTCCTGGGCCCAAAGTGGGGTGTTTATTACATGAGAATAAGGGTGCACTTTCTCAAGATGTCACTAATATATATCTCTTAATTAATTAATTAAGAACTAAGATTATTAGGAGCAAAAGGGAAGCAACCACACAGTGAAAGGAGAGATTCATCCAGGATTATTGTGGCCCTCAGAAATGACAGAAAGGGGACTGAAGCAGAAAGACCCCAAATTTGGCACATGGGACACTTGGAGAAGAAAGCTATGACACAGCATAGAAAAATATTATTCATCAAAATTCTTCACCTCTATCCACATACCTGAGATGTTTCCTACTGGTTTTGTGCATGCATTTATCTCAAGATCATGGAGTTCATTCTTTATAAAGGGAAGAGGAATATAGCCCTATTAACCCTGCTCCTAGATTCAGGAGCAAGTCCTATTTATTTCCTTTTATACTTGTGTAAATATGCTTTATATTCAAATTGCTTTTTGCTAGCCTTGCTTATGTGCAGAGAAACATACTCAGATGTCCCTGTAAGCAATCGGGAATAAGATATATGTCAGTATTCTGATTGAGAGATCTAGAGATATTTAGATTTGGAGACTTTAAAGATTGTCTAGTCAGAGAATCGTAGGTTATAGATTTGAAAAGGTCCTTCCAGGTCATCAAGTTCACCTCGCACATGTTATGGATGACTTAATTAACACTCAGAATGGTTTAAGTGATTTGTGCAGGATCACCTAACTACTTTGTCTAAGGTGGCATTTGAACCCAGGTCTTTCTCACTCCAAATTTTGTTTTACAGGTGAATAAATGGGGACTCAGAAAAGTAAAGTGACTTTTTGAAGGTCATATAGCTAGTAAGTTGCAAAGCTAGAATTTCAATCTAGCTTCTCTAACTTCAAGATGCGCTACTCTTTGAACTCCCCCACTGATCTTGGTGGATCTGAATGGTGTTGCAAAAGAACTGATGGGATTTGGCTGTTGATCTGATAAGTAAGTGACTTGGGTCAAAAAGGAGTTTAGCATGTTGAGGCCTTGTGACTGGGAGAGTGATCCATCTATGAACAGAAATAGGGAAGTCTTGAGTAAGGGTTAAATTTGGGGGGTAATGTAAATCTGCTTTTAAATTAATGCCAAAAAGCAGTACAGAATAGAGCTTTTCTTTTTTTCCAAATGCTTTATTAACTTCTGATTTACATCATTACTTTCCACCAGATTTTGAGTTACAAATTTTCTCCCCGTTTTTAACCCCAGAATAGCAATCCAACCTCCTCCAATCTGCAATCTCCCGTATCTTCTACCATACCCCCTTAGACTTTTTCAGTAGGGCATGGTGGATCTCTATGCCTCAGTGCCTATATGTCTTCTTTCCTAATGACATGTAAGATAGTATTAATAATAGTGTATATATATATATATGTAATTTTAAACATTTGATTTTAAATCTTTGAATTCCAGATTCATTCCCTTCCTCCCTTGTCACTCATCCTTACAGGGAAGATAAGCAGTTCAGTATACGTTGTACATGTGTAGCTAATGCAAAACATTAACAAAGAAGATATATTGTAAAAGACTGACTATATTTCCCTCCCTCGTATCCCACCTCCCACTTGTTCTATTCTCTACTTTGATCCCATCCCTTTTCAAAAGTGAGTGCTTCCAACTTCCCTCCTCCCCCTGCATGCCCTCCCTTCCATCATCCCCCCCTCATCCCCTTCCCCCTACTCTCCTGTAGGGTGAGATACCCTATTTAGTGTGTATTTCATTCCCTCTCTGAGCCAAATTCAGTGAGAATAAGGTTGACCCATACCCTTTTTCCTTCCTATTCTTCCCCTCCATTGTAACCATTTTCCTTTACCTCTTCTTTATGAGATACTTTACCCCATTCTGTCTCTCCCCATCTCCTGTCATTATATTCCTCTATCACCTCTTAATTTACTCTTTTAAGTATCATCCCTTCCTATTAAATTGGTCCTGTGTCCTCTATTTATGTATATCTGTAAGCATATATACACACATTCACATATGTATTCATACGCCCGTATACCTTCCGATATAGAAATATATATATGTGTATGTATATGTATATATGTACACACACACACATATATATGTATATTTCCTTCAACTATTTTCTGTTTTTTTTAATTTTTTTTATTTTTAAGCAATCGGGGTTAAGTAACTTGCTCAAGGTTACATGGCCAGTTATTTCTGGGTGTGGTGCTGAGTGTCTGAGCCCGGGATTCGATCTCCAGGTCTTCTCAACACTGGAGCCGGTGCTCTTAGTTGCTGTGCTACCTGGCCGCCCCTCCTTCAACTATTTTCATACTGAGAAAAGTTTCATCAGTTACAATTGTGGTTTTTCCATGTAGGAATATTAATAGTTCAACTTTCATCGGTGGCTTATGATTTCTTTTCGTTGTTTACCTTCTCAAGCTTCTATTGTTTCTTGTATCTGGATGTCAAATTTTCTATTCAACTCTGGTTTTTTCATTAATAATGCTTGAAAGTCCTCTATTCCACTGAATGACCATATTTCCCCCTGAAAGATGATACTCAGTTTTGCTTGGTAGGTGATTCTTGGTTTTAATCCCAGCTCCTCTGCCCTCCGGAATATCCTATTCCAAGCCCTTTGATCCCTCAGTGTAGAAGCTGCCAGATCCTGTGTTATCCTGATTGTTTCCACAATATTCAAATTGTTTCTTCCTGGATGCTTGTAATTATCTCTCCTTGATCTAGGAATTCCAGAACCTGGCTATAATATTCCTAGGAGTTTTCTTTTTGGGATCTTTTTCAGGGGTTGATTGGTGGATTCTTTCAACCTCTATTTTGCCTTCATGTTCTAGAACATCAGGGCAATTTTCCTTGAGAATTTCTTGGAGGGTGATTTCTAGGTTCTTTCCCTGATCATGGCTTTCAGGTAGAACAATAATTTTTAATAATTTTTAAATTATCTCTCCTGAATCTATTTTCCAGGTCAGTGCCTTCTATTCTTTCATTTGTTTGGATCTGTTTAACAGCATCTTGATTTCTCTTGAAGTCACTAGCTTCCCTTTGCTCCAATCTAAATTCCAGGGAAAGATTCAACTCATTGAGCTTTTGAGATTCTTTTTCCATCTGGCAAATTCGACTTTTCAAGGCATTCCTCTCCTCATTGCCTTTTTGACCCTTTTTTGCCATTTGAATCTGTCTGTTTTTTAAGGTGTTATTTTCCTCAGTCAGGCCATTGACTTTCATTTTGTAATTTTCTTGCATCATTCTCATTTCTCTTCCTAATTATTCCTCCACTTGTCTTATCTGCTTCTTAAGGTCCTCTATGGCCTGTACCCCGCTCGTATTTTCCTTTGAAGCTTTTGGTGCAGGAGTTCTGACTTCACTGTCTTCCTCCTGTTCCATGCTTTTTTCCTTTTTGTCCCCAAATAGGAGTCTAACGTTGGAGTCTTCTGTTTGTTTTGTTTCCTTTGTCTGGTCATGTCACCCCTCAGTCACTTAACTCCTTAGCTTTTTGCCACAGTAGGACTCTGCCACCAGACAGGGGAGCTTTCGTCCCAAATGCTGACGTTTTCTCAGCTGCCAGAGGTATTATTTGGGTGCCATCTCTGAGGCCTCCACATGCTCTGGCAAGCTGATCATGAACCCCCGGACCTCCACCCTAGACTTCAATCCTGATCTAAGCAGGTTAAAGCAAGAGCTATTACCCCTCAGGCTGGTCGTTTGGTCCCCCTACAATCTGTAGGCCAGGATCTGAATCTGCCATGTGGTGCTGGCTGTGCTGGTGTCTCAGTGGCTTCTCTCCCTGGGGGCAGAAGCTGATGCACTCCTGACTACTGGTCCCAATTTCCACACGGCACTGACTTCTCACTTTGTCCTTAGCATCTTTGTGTTGATAAATCTGGAAAGGGCTACAGCTGCCGCTGATCTGGAGTCCCTCCAGTTGGCAGCTGGTCAGACCCGCCCTGGGGCTAAAACCTCTGGCTCATATGGGCCTGGGCTCGGCTCCCAGAGTGCTGTGCTGGCTGATTCCTCCGGCCTGCCGGGCTGTCCTCAGCAGGAGGTTAACTTCTCTGTGTCATTTTGTGGGTTCTGCAGCTCCAAAGTTTCTTCAGATTTACATGGATTGGGGAAGGTGGAAGCCAAAGCCAGGCAGAGGTCCTGCTTCTACTCTGCTATCTTGACTCCGCACTCCCAGATTAGACCTTTTCATGCAAACCATGTAATGAAAATGATTATCTATGTCATCTATCTCTCCCTTCCATACATACATGAAGGTCTTGGAGAAAATTTTACTTGGGAATTTCCCCACCATTGATACTATCATTGATTAAAAAAGAAAACCTCCAACAACCATTTTTATGGAACATGTTTGACTAGATGAGTAATCATTCAGCAAGTAGACCAAATGTCCATAAAATCCATATAGACATAGGCTGAGATAAAAATGGAAAGAATCTACCATTTGTCTTTAGTACCTTCCATATTCCTTTTCTGCACTTTCCTTCCTCTCTAGTAATTATTTTACCTTGTCAGCTTAATAATGATAATAAAAATCATTATAATAGTAACCTGTATATAATGTTTTAAGATTTATAAAACATTTTATCTTCTTGTGTGTGTGTATATATGTGTATGTCTACATATATATGTGTATGTATATTATATATGGGATTATATATATATATATATCATTTTATTCATACAACAACCCTATGAGTTAGTATAACAATATGGCTATCTACTTAGCTTTATATTCTCTACCTTTCCTCCCCCAATGATCAGAAGAATAAAATCTAGCACCTCTTATCCCGTTATTTGAATACCATGTTCTATTATTATCCCACTTCACCACAAATACCCTGTTTTACCTGTTACCCTTCCATTCAAATTTATGCTCTTTGGTTTTACCTGAAATCTCTAATGATCTCCTCCTTGCTCCAGTCCTTGCCTACAATATTATGTTTCTCTGGATCCTTCTCATGGAACACTGGCATACTGTTATCTGTGTGATCGACAAACTTATTCTGTTCTTCTGCGCTTTATTACTCAAGATGCTCCTCAGGAATTTTCTGGTTAGGTGTATGTTGGTTTCCATTACTGAATGGGCAGCACTCAGAACCTTTTTTCATGGTGCACAGTGTCCTAATGCTACTTCTTCAAAACTCCTTTTTCCCTTCTCACTTCATCTATAATAAAAACCTGTTCTTAGCAAAAGAACTAATAAATTCTTCCACACAAATAATCAAATGACTGATAAAAACTTGATGTGTTACCTTTACAAGGGATATTTTCATTTCAGGTGGCAAAAAGACATAAGCTAGAGAGGATGAATTACTAATTAAGGAGAATAAGTTATTTGAGGAAACAAGGAGATCTTCCCTGTATCCTTGAAATTATAGACTCTCAGAGGTCATCTAATCCAATGTTCATGAATAAGAATCCTCTCTACACAGTATTCAAGCCTTTTACTTTAAGAGCCAGGGCAGGGAGTGGGATTGGGGCTCTATCTCCCAAAGAAATCCAGTTAATGCAAAACTATACTTGTTAATGGAGGTTTTCATTTTATCAAGCTTAGATAGGCCACTTTGTATTTTCTAGCCATTACTCCCTGTTCTGTTTTTTTTTCTTTTTTTTTTATTAATTTGTTTGTTTCCTTTTAGTTTACAGGATTCAATTCCACAATTCCTTGAGTTTCACATTTTGTCCCCCTCCCTCCCCTTCCCCCCCATGGCGGCTTATAGTCAAGTATAGGATCTGTAAATACTTTCACATTATACATTAGTCAGGTTATAAGGACGGATTGTACCAGCTGGAATGAAAAATGGTAAAGAGGACATAAAACCAAATGAGAGAAGGAAAAAAGATCAGGTATTTTGCTTCCACCTAGATACAAACTTAGTTCTTTCTAGTTGTTTCTCTAGATGCACATATTTCTCTCCATCATGAGTCTTTTGGGATTGACTTATATCACTGCATTGCTGAGAAGAGTTTTTTTTTTTTTTTAACACAAAGAAGTTCTGTTATATGACTGTTTTTCAAATGCTTTCAGAGAGCTATCGTGCCCCCAATACCAGTTTTCACTTCTCCAGGCTGAGCACTGCCACTTTTTTTCAACTGATTTTCATACCATGGTCTCCAAGTCCTTCACCATTCTTGTTTCTGTCATATATATCCTAGTCAGATTTAGTATTCTTCCAAAAATATGGTGCTCAGAATTAAATATGATTTTCTAGTTGTGTTCTAAGTAAGAGTTGAATGGCACTGTCCTTTTCCTAGTCCTGAACACTATGTCTCACAATGCAGCCTGAGATCATATTAGTTTAATTTTTTTTAAATAATGCTATGTAGGCTCATTTCTACTACGATCAGGACTAGGTACACAAGAATATATTAAATGCTTAACAGGAAATAATTATTAACATATTTTCTGTTCTTAAAGAGCTTAGAAACCACACAAAAACATTTAAGTAGGGTATGATGGAAGAGAAACAGGTAAGATGCCTCTACCTTCAAGTCCTGAGATTTGATACAGCACTTCATTTTTTTTACATATCTGGTGAATTCAGGGAAAATTTAATAATCAGCTGGATCACGTTCACATCTTGCAGTCTAAATCCTATCACAGATACTAACTGGGCAAGAAGTCAGGTTACTTAACCTCTCTGTGCTTCAATGTTTTCATCTGTAAAATGGGGTTATAATAGTGCTCTAAGAAGAAATAAGGTAACACATAAGTGTTTTGGAAACACTTAAGTTACATATAAATACTACCTCTTGTCATTGCTATTGTTATTGCTGTTACTATTATGTGTCTACTATGTGCTCAGTACCATTGTAATTGATATCAGTTGTATAAAGGAAGGGCAAAACATGAACCCTGCCCAAGACTTACTGTCATATCAAGACTGTGTGAAGCAATTAATTGCAAACAAAGTGGGAAGTGAAGACTGGGAGAAATGTCAGTGAATGCAGGGACAATGAGAAGTACCAGACACAAAAATGGGGAAGATCAAAGAAGGAATTAGAAATATGAAGTTGAACAGGCAACATGTGGATCAGAGCACACAGCAGAGTTCTGGAAGGTACTGTAGATCAAACAAAGCAGTGGGCTAGAAATTAGACAAATAAATTGGGAGCCAATTAGATCACAGAGAAGCAGTAGATTAGATACTAGCAGTCAGGAATAAAGGAGTACCTTGATAATAGAAGTCAAGACAAGATAAGGAAATAATAGGTGGTCAGCAATTATTAGGCTCACTGGAATCCTTTCTAAAAAGTAGCCAGGCAAATTGACCAAATAGAAATCCAGGAGCACCAGATTCTGGAGTACTGGAGGATAAATTGTATAAATGAGCTAGATTATCAGGAACTAAATGAAGAGAAATATTGGAGAGAAAAGCATGTGTCTAGGTAGGAAGGCTGATTAGGCAGAAGGGACCCTATTGTTGTTGTCATTCAGTCCTGTCCAAATCTTTATAACCCATGTGGGATTTTCTTCACAAAGATACTAAAGTGGTTTGCTCTTTCCTTTACCAGCTCTTTTTGCAGAAGAGGAAACTGGGGGTTAAGTGACTTGTTTAGAATCAGACAGCTATTAAATATCTGAGGCCAAGTTTGAACTCAAGTCTTCTCACTCTAGGCTTGGCACCACCTACCTGTTCCTAAAGGAATCCCCACTCCCATCAAATCCATAAGAACTGATGATCTCTAGAAGGCAGGGAGTCAGGAACCTAGACAGTATGCTTCTAGCAGAGAGGCTGCTTAATCAGTCAGAGCTACAGGCCTGGGAAGCTAACACTGAAGTAATCTGCTGCCCAAGTCAGAAACTTGTCCCTTTGTAGTTTTAAGACTAGGATGTAAAAGAAACTTAAAGCATTTGGAAGTACTGCCATTTGAAAAAATCAGAAATCAAGATAAAATATTTCTGATTATAATGTAAGTCAAAAGGAAAATATGAAGTTTCAAAAATTCAGTTGACACAACCATTTAAAGAATATATATGTTTTCTAAAGTGAAGTATACTTACAGAGAGAAATGAAATCTCAGGATCTTTAAATTAGACATCCTTCAGCATAAACTAATAGGCCTTTTCGATTTACATTGCAAAACTTTTTACCTTCCCAAATCTAGGCCTGCTGATATAACCAGCTTATTTTGATTGGGAAAACCAGGATTAAATTTATGCAATAATATATATTTTAAACAGGGTTGAGAAATTGAGGCAAAATAAATATTTAACACCTCGTTCCTATGGGTCTAGTTTATTGCTTTCCTTAGGCCTATGAAGAACTTAACCACAGATTACGTCCATGAGAGTTTGAGCCTCAGATAAATGATGGATTGAGCCCCCTGCACTATACTTCCACAAATAGAGACAATCTAACTGAACCACAAGAAATGATCCTGATCCTGGAGGACTGATCTCTATGGCGCCTGTAGGACCAATCAAACAATACTACAACACAGCCAGGGAAGTGGTAGGATATTTTCATCCAAAGTGATAGCACTTTAATTTCTCTCAAGTGGGTTCAAAGTGCTGTTGTTGGTGTTTTCTTTCAACTTCTCATTTCTTACAGTTTAATCTTAACTCTTTTCTATTTTTTTGAAAAGATATCAAAGTAGAGTATTTGAAAGCATTTTTACACACAGCCAAGATGTGGCATGACATGATGGTTAATACTTTTTTTTTTTAACCACTTTTCTTATGGAAGTCGAATCCCTGCCCTTAGTCTCCTGGGTGTTTCTTTGGTTCACCAAATGAAACTACAATAATATCTTTTTTCATGATGGAAAGTAATGTCTGACTTTTTTTGGGGGGTGAGGGGAGGCTTTGTCCTTGAAGTGTACTTGGCTTATACACACGCACTTTTGTGTGTATGTGTATGGATAATTATATGTGTATACATATATCTGTGTTATGTATATATGTGATACACATCTTTATGTAAATGTACATGTATTAATGTGATATATGTATACTTGTACATATACATTATACACATATACAATATAGTACGTATATGTTTATGCAGTGTGTTTTAAGAATAGTCACAATTTATAGTGAGGTCCTTGATTGCTAAATTTAACTTAAACAGGACAAATTTGGGGACACTAAATGATTTCTAAGGGATTCAATAAGGTTAAATGCTTTATATTCCTACGTGGAAAGATGATACTTGTAACTCCTAAGGACTTTCTCATTATTAGCGCAATTAGAAGGAGTATAGATAGTGGGCATGGTTGTGAGTTAAATATGAAGGGGGTGAGAAAGAGGAATGCACCAGGAGGAGAAAGGGAGAGGTAGAATGGGGGTAACGTATCTTATATAAAAGAGGTGGAAAAGAGCTTTTGCAGTGGAGAGAGTGATGGTGGAGGTGGGGGGAGGGGCATGAGAACCTTACTCTCATCAGAATTTGCTGAAAGAGGGAATAACATGCATACTCTCCTGGGTAAAAAAAAATCTATCTTACCATTTGGAAAAGTAGAAGGGGAAGGGAAAAAGAGAAAGAAGGTGCTGATTGAAAGAAGGGCAGATTAGGGGAGCGGGTTGTCATAAACAAAATATTTTTGAGGATGGACAGGGTGGAAGGAGAGATAGAGTAAGAAAAACGGGGGAAAATAGGAGAGAGGGGCATACACAGTAATCCTAAGCATGGGATTCTGTTTCTCTGATAAAGGCCTTATTTCTCAACTATACAAAGAATTGAGTCAAACTTATAAAAATAAGAGTAATTCTTCAGTTGATAAATGACAAAAGGTATAAACAGGTGGTTTTCAGATGAAGTCATCAAAGCCATCTAGAGCCATATGAATTTTTTTCTAAATTACTATCATTTAGAGAAATGCAAAATCAAACCACTCTTAATGTACCACTGCACAGCTATCAGATTGATTGATATGATAGAAAATGTGGCTAATACAACAAATGTTAGAGGGAATGTGGGGAAAAATGGGACATTATTTAATTGTTGGTGGAGTTGTGAACTGATCCATCCATTCTGGAGCGCAATTTGGAAGTGTATCCAAAGAGCTATAAAACCATATATACCCTTTGACCCAGAAATACCATTGCTAGGTCTATACCCCAAAGAAATAAAAAAAAAGGATAAGGACCTATATGTACACAATTATTTATGGCAACTCTTTTAGAAGTGGCAAAGAATTGGAAGTTTAAGGAATGCTCATAAACTGAGGAATGTCTAAACAAATTGTGATATATGATTATAATGGAATACTATTGCAATATACTAATAATTCTATAATATATATAGTACAGTAATACTATAATATTGTACTAATGAGAATAAGCATTTTACTATACTAATAATACTACAGTATTACATAGTACTGTATAAGAAATGATAAGTAGGATTTTCTCAGAAAAACCTGGAAAGACTTACATAAAATGATGCAAAGTGAAGTGAGAATAACCTGGAGATCATTGTACATATGCTCATCAAAAGAATGACTATTCTCAGCAAAACAGTGACCCAAAAGAATTCCAAAGCCCTTGTGATGAACAATGCTATTCATCTCCAGATTAAGAGTTGATAAGAGTCTGAATGTAGATTGGAACATACTTTCTAAAAAAATTTATTTTTCTTATTTTTTGTCTGTTTTTTTCAAAGCATAAATAATATGGAAATATGTTTTGCGTGACTGCATATGTATAACCTATATCAAATTGCTTGTCTTATTAATGAAGTGGTGAGGGAAAAGGAGACAGAGAATTTAGAACTTAACATTTAAAGAAATGAATATTAAATTGTTTTTATATCATGAAGTGAGCCCATTATGATAGGGCTATGGTAGTGTTTCTATTAGCTTTTTCTTTACAAATCTAAGGCTGATTTGATGAATAGATAAAGGTTCTAAGGAAACTGAAAAATTCATTGAAGGCTTATATGTCATTATGCATGCATAGATCTCTCTTTTTTGTTTTGTAGTTACAAGTAAGTCATTTAATTTATGAAAAATTAAATATTATGTATCTTTTTCAGAAGATAAATATGATGTTGCTAATTATAGTTTTTCATTTGGGCTCCTTACTTAAAGATTCCATAAGTCTTGCAAATGCCTCTTTAGTAGTTTTATTTTTTGTTTATTTTTTTAAAAGTTCTCCATAAAAAACTCCCAGCTGCAATATGGTAGGCTATTTGCCAGTTTTAAGCCATGAGTAATTAAATGCTCTATGTTAAAAAAAAATGTTCCTTTGCCATCATGATTAACTTCAGTAGGAGTTATCTAAACCTAATGAAATATTCCTCCTTGGCTCTTTGCTTATAACATAGAATGTCATCTCTGAGGAACCTTCAGATATAAGCATAAAAAATCTGCTTCCAAAGTTGTTTATGGTTTAATTATAATTTTTTCATGTGAACCATGCAAACATACCCAAGATAAGAATATGAAGGGAGTACAAGCTAGTACAAGCTCTGCTTCTAATTGCTGTGTTGCAGATTTTTAGAAAGCCCAAAACAATACATATGCATGTGTAACATTGTTGTGTTTGTCAACTACATTGAAAATGAGATTGTTTTGGGAAGGAAAAAGGACAAGTCAGCAATTTCAGGATTTTGCAGACTCTGTCTTTGGATGATGCATTTTTCTTAAATGGAGCACAATGGCCCTACACATTGTCTAGAATGCTGGTGTAAATTAAAACACATGACTTTCTTTAAGGCACGGTTGGACTTATGGATTCAATTAATTTTGAAAAACTGAATCCCATGTTTGTGTATCAGTCCTAGGTTAAAAAAAAACCCTTTGCATCTTAAAATTCCTACTTGAAAAACTTGTTTGCATTAAGATAGACTCTTGTAGAGGTCCTATGAAGTGGCATGCTGATACTTCAATATGTCAACACTGATAACATTTTAGCACTAGATGGAGCCTATGAAGCTTTGGTTGGTAATTTTGACTTTCAGTCAAACAGCCTGAGAATAAACAATAAGAGATTGCATTATAGAGTATAAAGTGTTTACCAGCCAAAGGAAGCAGCAGTTGATATTTAGAACCATAAACCAACACTACTGAATAAAATGTTGAGATTAAACTCAAAACACTTGAAATTAAGAATATACTGCTTTTCTTTCTACTTGGTGAAGGCTATATCTGTAGCTAACATCTTTATATTCACTGATTTTAGTTATTTACAAGCTAAATTAAATGTTGACAAGTCAATCTAGTTATTTAATAAGCATTTATGATGTTCCTCCTGGATACAAAATACTGTGCTGTACATGAAAGAAATCCAACCATTTGATATTCAAAGAAATGATATGAAATGGGCTAATTCTTACATGGAGTGATTTGAAAAGGCTCAAAGAAACGGGTCACCAAAACTCACACAAATACATAGTTTATTGAATAACTCATTCCAATATAATTGAGAGTAAATGAGTGATCAGAATGGGGATTGTGCTAATTCAGGAAGATTTCCAATAAGAGATGATTTTTTTAAAATGAGGACAGAGAAGTGATATTTTTCATCTGGAGAGAAGTGATATTTTTTAAAATTATTGCAAGCAAATGGTCATAAATAGAATAAAAATACTGAACTGGAACATAGTGAGAAAAGATGTTAAAGATTTTCTATATTTAAAGAACAGTTAATTGAAACATTTAAATATTATAATATTATATATAATTTATATGTTTAAGTAAACATTTTAGTAGTATAGAGACAGTGCAATATTGGAATAGACCTGGAATCAGTGAGTTTTCATGCCACTTCTCACCTTTTTTTTTTTTTTTTGCTTTTTGGAGGGCCAAAGGTAGGACAATTGGGGTTAAGTGACTTGCCCAAGGTCACACAGCTAGCCTTTTTGTGTTGTGTCTGAAACTGGGTTTGAATTCAGGTCCTCCTGACTCCAGAGCCTGTGCTCTATTCACTTTGCCACCTAGCCACCCCCTACTTATCACTTTTAATTGGCTTTGTTATCCTGAGCAAGTCATTAACAAGCTGAGATAACTTCATAGGGCTTCCCTATAAATAATAGATAGATTATGATACTTGGGTTTACCAAAATAGGCCCCAGTTAGGCTAATTTACTCATTGTTTCATAGTCACACATATGGCATGGTTTTGTTAAAGTAAATATTTCATAAATACAATGAATTACAATATATAATTGAATAGAAAAATGAAAATAATGACATCCCCATTGACTGATTCATAGATACTTAAGAATGTAGTAAAAATTATCATTACATGAGACTTTCTTTATGGTTAAGTGGAAAAAAATACAGCCACCAGAATTTTTTTGGGGGGTTTGACTATCATTTGCCCATTCTACCCATTTCCTCTGTGTGCATATACATATATATGCCTGTCTGTATACTCTCTTCTGCCTTTCTGCATTTAAAAAAATTCTCCTGATATGTTTTCTCTTCTTCTTCTCACTTGAATCTTCATGGTACAGTGAAAGACTTCACAAAGCCTTCTTTGACTGCCATCTGTCTTTGATCTTCTTCACAACATATTCTGTCCACCATACAACTAAAGAATTACTTAAAAACTTCCTTGTGTGTATTGTTTCTTTTTCATGTGTGACAATGTGGCTCCTTCAACAGAACTTAATGTTGTTGATGACTTCATTTATATTTTATACTCTTGTATCTCCCAATATCACTGTTTCATACAAGGTAGGCACTTGGGAAATGTATGTTGAATCAAACTGATGACTAACTGATATAGAGTTAATAGGGAGTCAGTATAGCTTTTTGACCAATGATGATTTAAAAAAAATGTATAGAAAGATTATACTTGTAACTCTGCATGCCACTAATTCAAGCGGTAAGAAAATAGGGGCAAAGAAATTGTCTCAAAAAGACTATCTTATGTAGACAAGAATGAGTTGATGTAGTACATTGCTCCTGTAAATACGAAGTGAGAGAAAATATCCTTCCTCTTAATGTGAAAAAGAAAAACCCACATTGGCATGAATTTGTTACATTAACTATTTCATAAATACTATGAATTCCAACAATATATAGCTCATAAGTAAGATGAAAATAATGACATCCCCATTGACTGATGTACAGATACTCAAAAATAAATTAGAATGTATAATTACCTGAGACTTCCTTTATGTTTAACCAGAAAAAATGCAACCACCAGAATTTTTTTTCCTGTGGTGTTGGGGGGAAGGTTGGCTATCATTTGCTCATTATACCCATTTCCTGTAAGTCTTCCTATGGCATAGGATGAAAGAGTATTTGTAACAAGTGTATTTCCAGTTCCTAAACAATGAAAGTTCCAATGAAAACCTCACTAAAAGGAAAGAAAAGAGAGAGTAAGAGGATGTTTTAAATTCTCTTTGTTTCCTGGTTTCTTTTAGGCCTTAGTACGTGGGTCTGTGCTTATCTCTCTGACTACCTATAAGCTATTTTATTTAGGAGGACATGAACCAACCATTAGGTAAATGGCATAAAATATTTTCATTGTATTTTCTATAATTATCACCCTTTGTTTCTTTGAGATGTGAAGAACAAGTAAACCATGGGTTATACTGGTCATTTAGTTAGGGAACATGGTAATGTTGTATTCAATTGGAAAATGTCGTGTGCATTGGATTAATATATACTTTTTAGCAAAGCAGAAATATTAAGCAATCACAAATAAACATTTAATTCCAGAGAATACAACCACCAATTTTTTTATGATTAGATTGTGATTTTAGATCAGGGGCCAAAACCTCCATTGCTTTCTTTCCCCCACATTCCCAACATGGTATAGTGTTTTGCACATAATTAAATCCTTTAAACTTATTGTGGTGCTTTCTTATCTCTTGACAAAAAGATCACAAAGACTACATCTTTTACTCTTCTCTCTCCTATGATGTCTTCCTCAGCGTTAAGCATGTAATATATACTTAATAATTACTTGTTCAAGTCAAGTCAACAAGCATTTATTAAGAGCCCAGTATGTGCCAGGCACTCTGCTAAGTGTTTAGGATACAAAAAAGGCAAAAAAAGTTAACAGAAGAGATAACAAGTAAACAACTAGGCACAAACAAGCTATATACATGGATAATTCAGAGTTAACCACACAGAGACGGCACTAACTTTAAGAGGAATCAAGAAAGGCTTCTTGTAGAAGGTGAGTTTTTATATAGGTCTTGAAGAAAACCTGGGAAACCAAGAAATGGATATGAAGATGTATCCATTTGGAATCCATGAATGGAAAGGCATCTATCCATTCCTTGCATGGGGGACAGCTAGTTTTAATGTCTGAAGTCAGGAAATGGAGTGTTGTATGTGAGAAAGAGCAAGGAGGTCAGTGTCCATTGATTACAGAGTATGTGGAGAGAAGTAAAGTATAAGAAGACTTGAAAGGTAGGAAGGAACCAGGTTGTTAAGGGCTTTAAAAGTAAAATAGGGGATATTAGATGTGAACCTGTAGTTAATAGGGAGCCATTGATATTTATTGAGTAAGGACAATGATATAGTCAAACTTAATCTTTACAAAGATAATTTTTATAGTTGACTGAAGGAGGTACTGGAGGGGAAAGAGATGTGAGACAGGGAAAACAATCAGCAGGCTACTGCAGTAGACCAGGTATGAAGTAATGTGTCTATACCAAAGTGGTAGTAGTGCCACAGGAGAGAAGAAGGTATATATGAGAGATGTTATGAAGATAGTACTTACAAGACTTAGAAATTGATTGAATATGCAAATAGTTAAGGGAGAACAAGGTGGCAGTGATGAACTGTAGGTTACAAACCTTGGGTGACTAGCAGGATGGTAGTCACCTTGACAATAATGGGAAAAAGGCAAGGTTTGAAGAGGAAGATATTGAGTTAAATTCTGGCCATATTGAGGTTCAGATGTCAATAGGACTTTTTATTCAAGATGACTAATTGCAGGACATTTTGAGTTATGTATGTGTAACTTGTTGCATGTAATAGAATCTCTATAGATTTCAAGAACTCCTAGCTTCCTTTGAAGCAAAACTCAGGTGCCACCTGCTACATGAAGTCAACTTAGCCCCCTACTCTCTAGTTATTTGCATACTCCCTTGAAAATGTAATTGCATTACCTCATATTTCTTACTTGTGCACATATATCCCCTTGCATAATGTAAATTCCTTGAAGGCAAGAACTGTTACCTTTTTGTCTTTATATACTCATTGCCTGGCACAGCACCTGGCAAACTTTGGATGCTTTATAAATATTTGTTGAATTGAATTGAATTTTATAGATCCTCTCACATTCAGTACATTTGTTACACGTTTCTCCTGTGGGTATAGCATTGCACTAAGAACTATGGCAGATATAAAAATATTCCTAGATTAATAAAGAAAGCAGTGCAGCTTAAATTTGAGAGTGTAAAGAAATGAATGCTCTTATACCAGAAATTTCCCAGTGCTTCTTCTTGGTTATAATCAGCGAAAATATCATAATTCAATGATCTGTCTAAAGTGTTAGAGTTGATCATTTGATCTTGAGACTAGCTCATTAATTCATTATTCTGCTCCCATCAAAGAATGTTATTGGGAATAAGAAATATATCTGAGGAAAACAGTGGTATATCAGGACTCTGAGAAAAATGTGGTCAGGGCATTATTTACATATTTATTCTTTTATGTCTTAGCCATGATCAGCCTACATTTTTTTCCCTCTCCCTTCAAGATGGATTTTGGGGCAATTCTGTGCAATATGTGTGTTTCCCTGGATTGTTTTCTTGTTAAATTATCATGTATAGTTTTTGGGCCTAGAGATTCTCAAAAATCAGTGACTGTTTCAGTTCAATTCATCAAATATTTTATTGAGTAACTAGTGTATGCAAAGCACTCTGAGAAATCTGTGACGTAGTGTTAGTTAATATTAAATCCTTGACAATTCATTCTGAGTTACTTGCTTCTTATTCTGATATATTGACAGGGATTGTAATAGTGTAATGTATGACAAAAGGATAAAAAACAGTCTTTTTCAGAGAATATGTGGTAACAATAAAGACATGATACATATGGATATGATATTATGAGAGTAGGTACTATGACATTTAATGACAATTAAATGAAATAGAGAATAAATAATTTAGAAGATCAAAATAAGTGAAAATCTTCATGGATCAGGGTTTAAGGGAATATTTTATCTAAGAGACTGGAACTAAGATAGAGCCTTGAAGTCTGTAAGATTTTTTTTATTGTATTATATTTTATTATACTTTTTAAAAATGCTTTATTAACTTCTGATTTACATCATTAATTTCTGCCAGATTTTGAGTTACAAATTTTCTCCCCATTTTTCCCCTACCCACCACCCCAGATTAGCAGTCCCATAGGCTATCCCCTCCTCCAAACTGCTCTCTCCCATGTCTTCTCCCATACCCCCTTAGACTTTTTCAGTAGGGCATGGTGGATCTCTAGGCCCCAGTGCCTGTATATCTTCTTTCCCAATTACATGTAAGATAGTATTAATAATAGTGTATATATATACATATATGTATTTATAAATAATTTTAAACATTTGATTTTAAATCTTTGAATTCCAGATTTATTCCCTTCCTCTGTTGTCACTCACCCTTACTGGGAAGATTAGCAGTTCAGTATAGATTGTACATGTGTAGCTGATGCAAAACATTAACATAGAAGATATATTATAAAAGACTGACTATATTTTCCTCCCTCCTATCGCACCACCCACTTGTTCTATTTCTCTACTTTGATCCTGTTCCTTTTCAAAAGTGAGTGCTTCCAACTTCCCTCCCCCCCAGCCTGCGCTCCCTTCCATCATCCCCCCTCTCATTCCCTTCCCCCTACTCTCCTGTAGGGTTAGATACCCTATTTAGTGTGTATTTCATTCCCTCCCCAAGCCAAATTCAGTAAGAATAAAGTGGACCCATACACGTTTGCCTTCCTATTCTTCCCCTCCATTGTAACCCTTTTCCCTTGACTCTTCTTTATGAGATAGTTTACCCCATTCTGTGTCTCTCCATCTCCTCTCATTATATTCCTCTCTCACCTCTTAATTTCCCCTTTTAAGTATCATCCCTTCCTAAAATTGATCCTGTGTCCTCTATCTATGTATACCTGTAAACATATATACTCACATTCACATATGTATTCATATGGCCATATACCGTCCGATACAGACATATATAAAATATATGTATGTGTGTATATATATATATGTATGTGTGTGTGTGTATATATATATATATATATATATATATATATATGTTTGTGTGTGTGTGTGTGTATATATATTCCTTTCAACTATTTTCATACTGAGAAAAGTTTCATCAGTTACAATTATCATTTTTCCATGTAGGAATGTTAATAGTTCAACTTTCATCAGTGGCTTATGATTAATTTCCCTGTTTACCTTCTCAAACTTCTCTTATTTCTTGTATCTGGATGTCAAATTTTTTATTTAACTCTGTTTTTTTCATTAAGAATGCTTGAAAGTCCTCTATTCCACTGAATGACCATATTTCCCCCTGAAAGATGATACTCAGTTTTGCTTGGTAGGTGATTCTTGGTTTTAATCCCAGCTCCTCTGCCCTCTGGAATATCCTATTCCAGGCCCTTCGATCCCTCAGTACAGAAGCTGCCAGATCCTGTGTTATCCTGATTGTGTTTCCACAATATTCAAATTGTTTCTTCCTGGATGCTTGTAATTATCTCTCCTTGATCTGGGAATTCCAGAACCTGGCTACACTATTCCTAGGAGTTTACTTTTTGGAATCTTTTTCAGGAGGTGATTGGTGGATTCTTTCAACCTCTATTTTGCCCTCTGGTTCTAGAACATCAGGGCAATTTTCCTTGAGAATTTCTTGGACGATGATTTCTAGGTTCTTTCCCTGATCATGGCTTTCAGGTAGACCAATAATTATTAAATTATCTCTTCTGGATCTATTTTCCAGGTCAGTGGTTTTTCCAAGAGATATTTCACATTGCCTTCTATTCTTTCATTTGTTTCTATCTGTTTAACAGCATCTTGATTTCACTTAAAGTCACTAGCTTCCCTTTGCTCCAATCTAAGTTCCAGGGAAAGATTCAACTCATTGAGCTTTTGAGATTCTTTTTCCATCTGGCAAATTCGACTTTTCAAGGCATTCCTCCCCTCATTGCCTTTTTGAGCCTGTTTTGCCAATTGAGTTTGTTTTTTAAGGTGTGATATTCCTCAGTCAGGCTGCTGACTCTCATTTCATAATTTTCTTGCATCATTCTCATTTCTCTTCCCAATTATTCCTCCACTTGTCTTATCTGCTTCTTAAGGTCCTCTATGGCCTGTAACCAGATTGTATTTTCATTTGAAGCTTTTGGTGCAGGAGTTCCGACTTCACTATCTTCCTCCTGTTCCATGCTTTTTTCCTTTTTGTCCCCAAAATAGGAGTCTAATGTTGGAGTCCTCTGTTTGTTTTGTCTCCTTTGTCTGGTCATGTTGCCCCTTAGTCACTTGACCCCTGGGCTTTTTGCCACAGTAGGACTCTGCCACCAGACAGGGGAGCTTTCATCCCAAATGCTGGCGTTTTCTCAGTTGCTGGAAGTATTAATTGGGTGCCCTCTCTGAGGCCTCCACATGCTCTGGCAAGCTGGTCACTCACCCCAGGACCTCCACCCTAGACTGCATTCCAGATCTAAACAGGTTAAAGCAAGAGCGATTAACTCTCAGACTGGTCACTTGGTTGCCCTACAGTCTGCAGGCCAGGAGCTGAAGCTGCCACATGGCACTGGCTGTGCCTGGCATCTCAGGGCTTCTCTCCCTGCGGGCAGAAGCCAGCACACTCCCGACTACTGGTCCCAAAGTCCACACTGCACTGTCTTCTCACTTTGTCCTTAGCATCTTTGTGTTGATAAATCTGGAAAGGGCAACAGCTGCTGCTGATCTGGAGTCCCTCCAGTTGGCAGCTGGTCAGACCCACCCTGGGGCTAAAACCTCTGGCTCATGGGGACCTGGGCTTGGCTCCCAGAACACTGCACTGGCTGATTCCTCCCAGACTGCTTGGGTGTCCTTCGTGGGAAGTCAGCTTCTCTGTGTCATTTTGTGGGTTCTGCAGCTACAAAGTTTTTTCAGAGTCCCCTTTTTAAATGGATTGGGGAAGGTTGAAGCCAGAGCTGGGAGGAGGTCCTGCTTTTACTCTGCCATCTTGACTCTGCCCCTGTGTATTAATAGTAGAAGAGGAATATGAAGGTTTTATGAAGGTATAAAACATCAATAATGATATGAAGATCAGAATAGTCAAGGCATAGGTGGGACAACTGTTGGTAGGAAGATCATTCTGATTGGATCTGGAAGTTCATGTTGTAGAATGCTGACAGAAAGTATAAAAAGCTATTTTGAGAATATTATGAAAGGCTTGAAATGATAGTATAACAAAGTGATATCCTAGAGGTATGTTCTTCCAAAACTAATTTGTCCACAGAATAAAGGACATCAGAAATTTGAAGTATAAAGATCTCAGAGATTATGCCACACTTTGGGATTTAAAATATACTGAAAGATATTGGCTTATAGGATAATATCCTCAGGGCATTAGGAATATTTTAGAACAAAACAGAGGAAATTGAGGCCATTTTCATACTGGAGATAGTTGAATAATATTTTATATACACAAAATTTCATTTTAATTTTTTTAATTTTATATAGGATTATATATATATATATTATAGGAATAAATATATTTTATATTGGATATATATATATATATTTTATAGAGGATATATATTATAGGAGAAAATATCATTAGCATTGGTGATTAAAAATACAAAATGCATATTTGTTTGATGCAGAAAATTCCATGTAAGTATTAAAAATACTGCCACTGGAAATATTTGGGAGGTATTTAAGATTTTTGAGCCAGAAAACATGATGAGAATGACATTTTAGGATGATATGTCTAGTGTCAGAGTATGTCACAGATTGTTAAAGAATAAATTAGAGGCAAGGAGAACAGTTAGTAGGGTAATGCAATAACTTTGATATAATTTGATTAGGGCATAGGCTAGGCCACTAGGACATTGATGATGGGAATTCAAAGGTGTTAAAATGAATAGGATAAAAATAACCAATATAATTTAGTGACATTTAATATGAGTCAAGAAGAAGATTAAAATATGACTGAGCATTTGAACTTTGATGACAGAAATAAGGAAGTACAGGAATTGAAGACAATGACTTCAGTTTGGGGCATGCCAAGTTTAAAGAAACTGCAGGGCATCAAAGCAGGTCTTTAATGATATAAAACTGTAGTTCTGGATCAGGACTAATGCTTTTAATTTCAGAACCATCAACAAAGAAGACACACTTGAAGTTATATGTTAAGATTATTCTTTTTTAATTATATACATATTTATTTTACCTTGTGAATTGAGTACAATTTTAAATGTGTGAAAATAGTACTTTAAAAAGGTAGTTTAGGCTAAGAAAGTTAAGCATTCCCTTCAAATAGATGCAAAATTTGTACAAATAATTCTGATCATGAGTCATAGTTCTCTATTTCCACAAGATCACAAATTGGTGAGAAGCTTAAATTAAGATCAGAGCTATTTTAGCCAGACATTTAGAAGAAATCCTTTACTGTCTGTAATTAAATGGCAAGTTGTGGATTCTCTCTCCCTGGAGAGTCTCACAAAATGATAATTTTGTTTTTTCTTGTAGTGTAAGTAATTTGGTGCTGTCTATGGTTCTGGATTAGTAAGGTCAAAGGAAACTGCTGTACAGATTCTGAAATCTACTTATGTTTATAGGCTGTATGCAAACACATATGTCTGCATAAAATATTTAGCAAATTTAGTGGTGCCAAAGGTTCACCTTTCTAAAAAAAAATTAAGTCCATTTAGGACAAATGAAGAACTCAAACCTTATTTGTTATTTTTATGATATATGGTTTTCCTGCCACCTCTGGAAGGATTTTATTCAGGGGAGTGACTTAAATACTAGAAATATTCTAAATCAAATTAAGAACATGTTAATTAGGCCAATGAATGCTGATTTTTAACATATAAATCTGATGAGAGGCAGAGTGGGATGTTGTATATAGAGTGTTTGTCTTGGAGGCAGAAAGATCTTTATTCAAATCTCATTTGTGATTAGCATTAACTGAGTAACTGTAGACAAGTAATTTAACCTTTCTGAGTATCAGTTTCTTTGTATGTAAAATAACACTTGCTTCATCGAGTTGTTATGAGTTTCAAATGAAATACTGAATTGTAGCAGTTTGGATGGAAACTTTATGGTACTATGTAAATAACTATTATAATTCACTCAGTTTTCATATTTTACAACAGAGTTACTATAACCTCACCCTTTAGGAAGGTTCAGATAGAGAAGATACTGGCAAAAGTTACTCTCTGGCTTTAAACACATGGAGACACACATTTAATGTTCTCTCTATTATTACATGAATATATTAAATACTTGCTTATTATAATTGGATAAAATATTTGGATATGAACTCCTTCTTTGTAGTCTGATTAATAATTCCTAGAATTCCTGACATCTTTTGTTTTTTTTCCAGATCCCTTTACTCATGGTTTTGTATATTTAAATATTCAATATAGCATTCAGGTTTTCTACTGCATGGTATATCTAGTTATTCATATAATATTCCAAAAAGCCTTTGTGGGGATCTTCAATAAATTTGTAAAGACTGATTGAGGTAGTTAGGTAGTATGGTGGATATAGTGGTGGATCTAGAATTAGGGAGACCTGAGTTCAAATTTAGCCTGAGCCACTTTCTAGTTGTGTGACCTTTAACATATAAACTCAGTTTCCTCACCTGTAAAATGAGGATAATAAAAGTACTTACCTCTCCAAGGTGTTGTGAGGAACAAACAAGATAGTATGTATAAAGTGCAGAGTACCTGACATAGAATAGATGGTATATGAATTATTATTATATTTATCAATTTATGTTACTTCTACCATGACAGTGTTTGATACTTATCCCTAGAGGATAACCTTTGGTAACTACATTTTCCTTTCTCTGGTTTGTACCATAGCAGTGGGTGCGACACATACTGTTATATGCACGTCCTACAGTATCTGTGAACTTTCTGTAAACTACTGTGGGTAAATGCATTTATTCATAATTAGGACAGATGTCAGTTTTTAAAAATTAATCTGTTTTGCTATATTTTGTTGGCTTAAAGATATTTGTGATATCAAATTCAATCAGGGCATTTGAGAATACCAGTCTAAATATTTCCATCTTCTTTTCAAAATTGTTCAAGATACTTGTGTCATCCCAAACATTTCTGGCATGTTTGATATTTGTATTTGTTATTTTTTTAGTTGTATCTTGTCTTCATAACATACTGTTGTGCTATAAGAAAGAATACAAAGGGACACCATATTGCTATTTTCACTGTCAAGGTGAGCGTCACATCACAACAATTTCAGATAGGGCCAGTCTTTAACCCTGTGCTACTCTGTCAAGTTTTTAGATGTATAGGGGCAATTTCATCATAACTGTCAGGGTATTAATCAGTCATATTGCCAGGGCATAATTGACCAGTGTTCCTTTCAAACCTTCACACTAGCATTTCCCTATTTTATCCCTCTATGACATGCAATATTAGTTGGATTTTAATTGGAGTTATTATTGTCTGGTTGTCATCTTTCTGGTGATGTGCAAAGAGAATTATATTTCAAGAATGCCGATATCTTAGATCCAGAGAGTAAAACAGAAATTGAAAGAATCCATTGATCACCTCCTGAAAGAGATCCCAAAATAAATACTCTTAGGAATATTAGTTAAATTCCAGACCTCCCAAGTCAATAAGAAAATATTGCAAGTAACCAGAGAAAAACTATTTAAATATCTTGGAACCACAGTCAGGATCACACAGGATTTAGTAGCTTCCACATTAAATGAGCAGAGGACTTGGAATTTGATATTATAGAAGGCAAAAGAACTAGAATTACAACAAAAAAATAACCTACCAAATAAAACTGAGTATAATTCTTTGGGGGGCAATTTAATGAAATAGGGGACTTCGAAGCATTCCTGATGAAATGATCAGAGCTGAATAGAAAACTTTACATTCAAAAAGAAGACTCAAGAAGGATAAAACTGTAACGGCAATAAAGAAATCATAAAGGAATCAATAAAGTTAAACTATTTATATTTCTATATAAGAAGATGATACATGTAACTGCTATGAACTTTATCATTGGTAGGGCAGTTTTTGTTTGTGTTCAGTTATTCAGTCATGTACAACTCTTCATGACTCTGTGGACCACATGTACATGAAGTTTTCCTGACAAAGATACTGGAATGATTTGACATTTTTATCTCCTCTGGATTAAGGCAAACAAATCTTAAGTGATTTGTCCAGCATCTAAGGGCAGTTTTGAACTGAGGGCTTCCTAACTTCTGGTCTAGTGCTCTATATACTTAACCACCTAGCTGGCTCCTATTAGAAGGAGTCTACATAGATAGAGGGCCCACTTGTGAGTCAGTGATATTTGAATGACCTCTCCCCAAAAATGTAGGGGTGAGAATGAAGGATGCACAAGGAAAAGAGGGAAGGGAAAGGTAGAATGGGAAACATTTTTCTCACATAAAAGAATTGTGCAAGGAAGAATTTTTATAATGGACAGGAAAATGCAAGGGAGTGGCAGGTAATGCTTGAACCTCACTCTCATCAGAATTGTCTCAAAGAGGGAGAAATATATGTATGTATATCTACATATATATATGTATAGATATACACACATATGTATACACATACATATTTCAGTTAGGTATAGAAATATATCTTATACAATAGAGAAATAGGAGGGAGAAGATAAGATCTATGTGTGTATGTGGGGAGGTGAGAAAAGGAGGTTGCCTTAAGGGAGGTAGCAGTCAGAAGCCAAATACACTTTTGAGGAGAGACAGGATAAGACAAAATGGAGAGAAATGCACAGTTAGTAATCGTAACTGTAAATGTGAATGGTATAAACTAACATATAAAACAGAAGAATGGATTAGAAACCAGAATTTCACAATATGTTCTCTACAAGAGATACACATGAAACAGAAGACAAGACAGTTAAAATAAAGGGAATAAATTCAATTGAAGTAAAAAAGACAGGAGTAACAATCAGGATCTCAGACAAAGCACAAGTAAAAATAGACCTAATTAAAAGAGATAGAGAAGATGTATTTTGCTAAAAGGCATCATAGACAATGAAGTAATATTAAATTTACAGCAATTTTCTGTGATAAAAGAATCATTTTTCAATTATACAAGGAACTGAATAAAATTTATGAAAATAAGACCCATTCTGATAAATGGTCAGTGGGTAAGAATAGGCAGTTTTCAGAATAAGAAATCAAAGTTATATATAGTCATATGAAAAAAATGTTCTAAATCACTACCGTGTTTCCCCGATAAGACCTATCCCAAAAATAAGCCCTCCCTGTGCTGTTTAAGATTCCTCTAAAATAAGCCCTCCCCCGAAAATAAGCCCTATTGAGATTGCTACTGTAGTGAAGGTGAACCCCTGCGCTACACGCTACATTACGGTACCCTCTGTATGCAACACCCCCCCCCCCCCATGAAATGCACACCGCGCTCTGAGCTGCATCCAATCAGAGCTGCAGCAGTGAGCGTGTCATGCTGTTCTTCCCCGGTGATTTGCTTATTGAATAAAGGTACATTTTTTTGTTCACATTTACCTGTTTATTAAAATTGCTGTCAATGTTCATTAAAATAAGCCCTCCCCTGAAAATAAGCCCTCTGGTGTTTTTCTGTCCAAAAAAATAATAAGACAGTATTGATTAGAGGAAGGCAAAGTAAAAGACCTCTGAAGTACCAACACACTTATCAGAAATGACAATTGCTGGAGGGGATGAAGGAAAATAGGTACATTAATGAATTGTTGCTGAGTAGTGAACTGGTCCAACTTCTGGAGAACAATCTGGAACAATGCTCAAAGGTCTGTAAAATTGCATATCTTCTGATCTAGCAATACCACTGCTAGGTTTCAACCACAAAGAGAACAAGGATTTATGAGTACAAAATATTTCTAGCAGCTTTTTTTGTGGTGGCAAAGAATTGGAAATTAAGCGGGTGTTTATCATTTGGGCAATGACTGAACAAGTTGTGGCATTTGATTGTGGTGGACTACTGTTGTGCTGTAAGAAAAAATGAGGGCATGGTTTCAGAAAAGAAAAAAAACATGCTGAGATATATTAACTGATGCAAAGTAAGTGAGAATCAGAAGATCATTGTGTACAATAAAAGTAATGTTGTATTGATCAACTCTAAAAGAGTTGGCTGCATTGATCAATACAGTGTTCCTTGACAATTCCAAAGGACTTATGAGGAAAAAGTACTATCTACTTCCGTAGAGGGAATTGATGAACTCTGAGTGCAAATTGAAGTTCAGTTTTCTTACTGTTTATTTCCTGTTTTGTGTCATATGGCTAATATGGAAATATATTTTACATGATTTCATTTGTATAATTGCTATCATATTGTTTGCTTTATCAGTGAATTTGAGAGGGATTTGAGGGAGAGAGAGAATCAGGAACTCAAAATTTAAAAAGAGAAGAAAATTTAAAACAAATACATTTTATGTATATTTTAAAATCCCTTTCATTTATATTTAACATATCTAATCCTGCATACCTACCATCAGCCTTGCTCATGGATATACCTTCTTGTTTCAAAAGAATTTCTATAGGATTTTAACCTACAATGTTCTTTAAGAATGTCTATCTTCTTGACTGGTGAAGAAGTCATGTTAATCTTTCTTTAACTACTTTAGGATGACAGGTTAGGTTTTGTTAATATTGGGTGGGGTTTTAAAGATACCTTCCAAATCTGTTTTTGATCATTAGCACAGTCCAGAAAATGTGAACTAAGCCTGACATTGTACAGTTTTTTTTATTCTCTTTCTTGTTTTTGTTATCACTATTTTTATTATATATGAGATGCCCTGCTCACATTTACTCACACAGGAGGAATTCTCAGAAAGAAGTAGATGTGTAACTCCTGAAAAATTTACACACTCACTTAACCTATGGGCAGTGGGTTGAACGAGAAGGTCCTTGAAGATATCTTTCCAGTCCCAAAATTCCATGATTCAATGGAAAATACCTTAATATCCTAACTTTGAATTGCACAAAAACTTAAAGCAATTTTAGCACTTAACTGGAATCCTAAAACACACAAATGAAAATGAGAGCATTCTGGTGACATTTAATTAAATATAAACCCTTTAAAAGAGCTAATGGAATTGCCTTTTAAGAATTTCTTTTTCACACTCATACGATCATTGAGATGTGAAGTCATCCAGTATATTGACTATCAAATTGGTTGCCAACTAATAAAATTCGACGTGATGTAGTGAAAATGATTTTCACATAACTCATTATTACTAGAAGTCAATGCTTTTTGCCAGCAGTTTAGGCTTATTCTGCAAACTTTAGAATGCCAGATTCAAATACAAATTAACTCTGCCCCGGTATCATTTCCTAGTTTTATTTGATCTTAAAAAACATTTCATTATGTTTAATTTAGGGAAATGAGATTTCTTTAATTACTATCAGTAGAAGCTGTTAGAAGCTCAATTACATTTGCAAATTCATTTTTAAAAGCTTTATGGTTTTCAGATAAAAATTCCAAGATCAAACTACACCCATAAGAAGGTTTTTTTTTTTTTTCCACTCCCTTTGGTTCCTATGCTTCAAAGAGAATATATGTTTTATTGGACAAAATAAATCTTGCTAGCAGGTTAGGATCAATCTGAATAAGACCCTGAACAATATATTTGAATAAATGAGATATTTCATTACAGGAATCATGCTATCAAGTGTGTTCATAGACTCCTTTACTTTGCTAGTGAAAATATAATATGTTCTGCTACTTGGAAGGTTAGGAAGTGCCAACAGAAAGACACCTACCTTTGTAGATATAAATGCAAATGTTTCTCATCCATGTGGTCTGTCTGGAAATCATTTATATTCCTATTATGGGCTGTATATTACCATCATTCTGTCTGGTGTGGTGTCTCCATGAAAGACTGTAAAAAAGGTCCAGATAGTAGCCTCCAATTTATAGTCTCTAGAATACTATGAGTGGTTTTAGAGGAGATTCTTGTTTTATGTGTTCTGGGCTTCCAGTTTCACATAATTAAACAGCTATTTGGCAGGGAGAAAGATTTCTATAAGATGGGTAACACTCTTAGTGGGTGTTAAGAGTTTATTACTTTCTTGGGGGATATTTGTATGTAATTGAAATAATTTGCATTTTAACTCATAGGATATTGGCACCTGTAGTACCACAGAAGGAATAGCTCTAACTCATTTCTAATAGAACAAAAACTCATATTTAGAATTTAAGAGCCATAGCACCTACCACAGTGCTTTGCAAATAGTGGATGATCAATAGATTTTGTAGGTTATTTTTTTTTTTTTATCCTCCTCCCCTCTTCTAAACTAGAATTGCCTATATACACAATAGACTTAGCTAGGAAGAGTGAATATTAGTGACAGTCCTGCCACTTGGTGGCAATTTTGAGCTATTGCATAGCTAGAGGTAATATACAGTATCCCAGGCACAGTAAACAGCTTTTGAAAAACCTTGGAGTTTGCTTGAATTGCTTCACAGAAATGCAAAACCATCTCTCTTGGCAGGGAACATCAGCTGTTGCAAATCAAAATTGTAAATTGCTTTGTTGCTGTTTGTCATAGATAAATATATGCAAGGTTCAAATGATTTGTGATTGTTGATCATTGAGTAATTTGTTGCTTATAAACATGGGAAAGACAAGGACATGCCACAACTTACTCAGGATGCATGAGTTTAAAGTACTTGTTTTGCCGTTTGCTAGTTTGCTATAGGTGCTTAGAAATTCATTTGATGCTATTCTTTTAAACACCAAGCTTTCCTAGGATAATACTTCCAGTTATGGCCTTAAGATTATGCTTTAGGAAACTGACCTTCTCAAGAAAGGCTATCAGCATGAGAAAGAGAATGTTTCAGTTGGGGAGAGGGGAGGCTGGAAGTTATATATGTTGTTTGTTGCTTCTATTTTGTATCCATCATTAATTCCTAGGGGAATTGGCATTAAGACAGAGAAACATCCAAAGAGAAAATAATTGAAAGAAATGAGAAATATTTGTAAGAGGCCAGAAACTTTCTGCTTTAGAGTGTGTTAAATAACATCTCAGTTTCACCTTCCAGTCAGTCAAATTCATTTTGGTGTTATTTTCTAAAGGATATATAAGACATTTAATTTAAGAAACTGACCTGAAAAGTTAACTTCAGGGAGAACCACATTATTATTTATGTTCTATCATCTGATGATTAGTTAGATACTGCCTTTCAATAACTTCATCACTGAAGAAACTTTAAAAATGAATGTCAGCAGTATGAATGGAAACAGTAATAAAAGACAAAGGCATATTAATTGTTATTCTCAGAAAGCTCACGATTCAATAGCTGTCTAATTTAATAAAGTCTTGTTACAGTGAAATGATTCAGCTGTAAGCAGCTTGTAAAAATTGTAATAAGCACTGAAGTCAATGCCATTTTTAAAAATTCTTTGGGGTGGTAGTTCTTCATACTGTCAAAACCCACTATCAGGAAAGCAGCATTATGCTGCAGTTGTTTGTCAGTGCCTAGGTTTTCTTTTTTTTTTTTTTGTGAAAGAGTATTGATTACAGAATGAGAAACATTTAGTTTAACAGCAATCAATGAGTAATAGACAAAAGGATGGTCCAACATTTGGAACATTTAAAATGAATCTAAATGCACAATCCATAGAATTAAATTATTGAGAAGTGGCAAAGCATTATATGATTGATAAATTTCTAATCTTATATATCCCTTTCCTGCCACAGATTTAGAGCAGTACATGTTAGTGATATTAAAAAAAACCTTATTTAAATAAAAGATAGGCAATAAATATAAGACAATTTTGGGGAAAGAATTTACTTTTCTCTTACAATTTAGCGTCTACAGACTAAAGTACCTTTCTTCACCTGCCGTTATTTTTTAATAGTAAAGCTTAAAAATTTGGTTATCTAAAATGATGAGAAATCCTTGAAGTTTTTGTTCATCTCTACCTTATTTGGTTTCCTTACATTTTTGGAATGTTTATATTTGGATTATATAGCTTTAAAGCATCACCAACAAAGTTTTGTCAGGCAAAGAATGTAAGCTTAATGTAGAATTACAGAATAACACATTTAAAGATTGGAGAAACTTCCAAGGTAGTCTAGTGCAAATCCTTCATTTTATAGTTGAGGAAATTGAGAACTAGAAACATTAAGTGACAACCATAAGTCACATAAAAAAATAATATAAAAATAAGCCTATACAATGTTTTTTTCTATATGTAGATTACAAAAAAACCCTGAAATGTTCTAATAACATTGTTATAGCATTGCCATCCTATACATAATTTTAAAATTAAATTATATGTCACATTAATAAATATTGGTAGCTAAAAAAGGAAATTTTATGTAACACTAGCAGGAAAAGAATCTTTTCACAATACAAAAGAGAAGCTAAAGATTTATCATCAATGGTAAAGCAAAGGGAAAAAAAAGTCCTATAAAACTATAACATGGAGTTGACAGTGGTTGTCTCAGGCTTGAGATTTATTCCTATTCCTAGTAACATTCTTAACCAAGACTTATTTTCCAGAGATTATTGGAACTCATTCTTTTCCACAAATGCAGGGGATGTTTGTCATTATGAGCAAAAGTTGTGACATTTAGGCTTCTTAATAATATCCCTCTTACCCAGTAACACTTTGTAAGAATATGAATTAAGCAGGAAAATTCATGTTCTAGAGAACTGTGCCATTAAGGCAGATTCCTCTTAATGAGATGTCAACATTTAAAGAGTGAGAAAAAAGGAAGACTTGTTCACACTTCTGATTGTTTAATTGATATTAATCTTGTCTATCCAACTGGATTATAAATTCCTGGAAGATAGAAACCCTACCTCAAATTCTTTGAAGCTGCTGAAATACTCAATGATAATAGAACCCTAGAATTTTAGAACCTAAAGGGACCTTAGGAATTATTTCTCTAGTCAAACACTTCATTTTACAAAATAGAAAATCTAGCCCCAGAGAAATAAGGTTAAGGTCATCTTTCCAAGGTCACAAAGGTAGTTAGAAGATCTGAGCTTATAAACCTGGTTCACAAATTCTAAATGGAAAACTTTCTTGCATATCATATTTCTTTGAATGACAAACTAGAAACATGTAGTGTTAGAGCTGGAAATAACCTTAGATACAGACACAGAGGCAGGCCTGGAAGGCGAGGCCAGCAGAGGCAGGTCTGGAAGGGGCCTGATCAACTCTGAGGGCAAGTCTTCCCACCAACCACAAGGTTCACTACCAGGCCTATCACCAAAAGACTGGGACTGGAAAGAGCAAGGTAAGAAGCAAATACAGGGGCCCCTTATCCTGGACAGCAAACATTCCTGGGCTACCACCTCATAGCCCAGAAATTTAAAAAGAAATGCCCCTTTAAGGACCTCCAAAGGCCAGGAAGACTGAGTGAATCTCACTTGCTCCAAACTCCCCCTCTGACCCTGAAAACATAGTAACTCTTGCCCCAGGGCAAAACCCTCTACACTAAAGGCTTGGAATCCTAGAGGAAGGGCGTGGCTAGGACCCTGTCTCAAAATGGGTAGAAAGCAGACTACAAAGACAAAGACTCTGCCTCCTACTATCCTCAGAGGGAGGAACCAACCTCAGAGGGAGACAATGTGGACTCCACACCCAAAGCTGAAACTTCAACAGGGAATGGGTCCCAAGCACAGAAGGCTCTCCTAGATGAAATCAAAAGGAACTTTGAAAACAAAATGAGAGAAATAGAAGACAAAATGAATAATTCTCTCAAAATCAAAATAGCAGAATTAGAAAAACATTATAATGAAGAAAACATCTCTCTAAAAAGAAAAGTATATGATATGGAAAAGGAGATCCAAAAATTAACCAAGGAAAATGATTTTCTAAAAACTAGAATTAACCAAATGGAAACAAATAACTCTATGAGGAACCAAGAATTAGTCAAGCAAAACAACAAGAATGAAAATTAGAAAAAGAGGTAAAATACCTCAAAGAAAAAATAACTGACATGGAAAACAGATCCAGGAGAGATAATCTGCGAATCATAGGCCTACCAGAAAATTATGATGAAAAAATGAGCCTGGACAACATTCTCCAAGGGCTCGTTAAGGAAAACTGCCCTGAGATACTAGAACCTGACAGTAAAATAGAAATCGAGAGAATCCACCAGACACCTGCTGAAAGAGATCCCAAACTGAAAAGTCCTCGAAATGTTGTGGCCAAACTCCAGAACTACCAGATAAAAGAGAAAATACTTCAAGCGGCCAGAGAGAAACAATTCAAATATCAAGGGTCCACAGTGAGGATTGAACAGGATTTGGCAGCCTCTACACTGAAAGATCAGAGGCAGTGGAATACAATTTTCCGGAGGGCAAAAGAGCTCAGGTTACAACCAAGGATCACATACCAGTGAGACTGAGCATATTCTTCCAGGCAAAGAGATGGTCATTCAATGATATAACAGAGTTCCAGACCTTCTTGATAAAAAAGCGAGAACTCAATGGAAAATTCAACCTCCAATTATGAGATGCAACAGTGATTTAGAAAGGTAAACAAGGAGAACACACACACACAACCTGCTATTTGATAAGAGCAAACTGGTTATAGACAAGTAGAGGGTATGAGTATAAAATACACAAAATGATGATTTAAAAAAATCTCATTAAGGGCTACAAAGGGACTTCAATGGAAGAAAGGGAATGGATGAAGTGGAAAAGGGTAAATTATGCCACACACAGAGGCATAAAAACTGTATAGCAGAGGAAAAAAAGGGAGGGAGTTGGGAAGCATATGAGCTTCTTCCTCATTGGTTCTGGTACAAGGAGGGAATAACAACCAGTTAAGCATAGGACTCTAGGGAGAAATGCAAAAAGTATCATTTTAGAGGGAAAGAGGGGAGGGTGAGGAGCTTCGCATGAGATTTGTTCCTGTCACTCTTGGTGTGAAGAAGAAATAACATACTTCATTAAGTATAAAAATATCCTACAGGCAGTAGGAGGGGGAAAGGGTTACGAAAGGGGGATGGGAGTGGTTTGTAGGGAGGGAAGAAGTAAGGGGAAAGGGGAGGAAAAGGGACGGGGGCTGAAAAGGGAACACTGAGGGAGGCGGTGGTCAAAAGGAAAACTATTAAGGGGGGGAGGGAGAAGGGAGGGAGAATATGAACATTAACAGGGGCAGGAATAGGGTGGAGGAAAAGAAACAGATAACAATCATAACTATAAATGTGAATGGAATGAACTCTCCCATAAAATGGAAATGGATAGCAGAATGGATTAGAAATCATAATCCTACAATATGCTGTTTACAAGAAACACATCTGAAACAGAGGGATACACACAAGGTAAAAGTAAAAGGTTGGAATAAAATATATCATGCCTCAGCTAAAGTAAAAAAAGCAGGGGTAGCAATCCTTATCTCAGATAAAGCAAAAGCAAAAATTGACCTAATTAAAAGAGATAAGGAAGGAAACTATATCCTGTTAAAAGGCACCATCGAGAATGAAGCAATATCATTACTTAACATATATGCACCAAGTGGTGTAGCATCCAGATTCCTAGAGGAGAAGGTATAGATAGCAAAACTATACTAGTGGGAGACCTTAATCTCCCCCTCTCTGAACTTGATAAACCCAACCTCAAAATAAACAAGAAAGAAGTTAAGGAGGTGAACAGGATTTTAGAGAGGATAGGTATGATAGATTTCTGGAGAAAACTAAATGGGGATAAAAAGGAATATACTTTCTTCTCAGCGGTTCATGGCCCATACTCAAAAATTAACCATGTCCTAGGGCATAAAAACCTCACAATTCTATGCAGTAAGGCAGAAATATTAAATGCATCCTTGTCAGATTATGATGCAATAAAAATTATATGCAATAAAGGGCCAGGGAAAGACAGACTAAAAACTAATTGGAAGTTAAGCAATTTAATCCTAAAGAATGAGTGGGTCAAACAAGAGATTATAGAAACAATCAATAATTTCATTCAAGAGAATGATAATAATGAGACAACATACCAAAATCTGTGGGATGCATAAAAGCAGTTCTCAGAGGAAGTTTTATATCCCTGAGTGCAAACATGATTAAATTAGAGAAAAGAGAGCTCAACGAATTGGGCATGTAATTAAAAAGCCTAGAAAAAGAACAAATTCAAAATCCCCAATTAAATACTAAATTAGAAATATTGAAGACAAAAAGAGAGATTAATAAAATTGAAATTAAGAAAACTATTGAATTAATAAATAAAACCAAGAGCTGGTTTTATGAAAAAACCAACAAAATTGATAGACCCTTAGTCAATGTGATAAAAAAAAGAAAGAAGAAAACCAAATTATGAGTATCAAAAATGAAAAGGGTGAATCTACCTCCAATGAAGAGGAAATCAAAACAATAATTAGGAATTATTTTTCCCAATTGTATGTACATAAATTTGACAATTTTAGGGAAATGGGTGAATATTTACGAATATACAAGTTGCGCAGATTAACTGAAGAGAAAGTAAATTACTTAAATAATCCCATCTCAGAAAAAGAAATTGAACAAGCCATCAGTCAACTCCCTAGGAAAAAATCTCCTGGGCCAGATGGATTCACTAGTGAATTCTATCAAACATTTAAAGAACAATTGATTCCAAAACTCTACAAACTATTTGGGAAAATGAGTGAAGAAGGAGTCCTACCAAATTCATTTTATGACACAAATATGGTACTGATACCTAAATCAAGAAGAGATAAAACAGAGAAAGAAAATTATAGACCAATCTCCCTCATGAATATAGATGCAAAAATTCTAAATAAAATACTAGCCAAAAGACTACAGCAACTTATCTCAACAATAATACACTTTGATCAGGTAGGATTTATTCCAGGAATGCAAGGATGGTTTAATATTAGGAAAACCATCAGTATAATTGATCATATCAACAATAAAACTAGCAGACACCACATAATCATCTCAATAGATGCAGAAAAGGCTTTTGACAGAATACAAAATACATTCCTATTAAAAACATTAGAAAGTATAGGAATAAATTGAGCCTTCCTTAAAATAATAGGGAGCATCTATTTAAAGCCATCAGCAAGTATTATACATAATGGGGAGAAGCTAGAAGCATCTCCCATAAGATCAGGGGTGAAACAAGGGTGTCCACTATGACCCCTCTTATTCAATCTGATACTAGAAATGTTAGTAGTAGCAATTAGAGAAGAAAAAGAAATCAAAGGAATCAAATTAGGCAAAGAAGAGACCAAGCTATCACTCTTTGCAGATGATATGATGATATACTTAGAGAATCCTAGAGAATCAAGTCAAAAACTACTTGAGACAATAAATAAATTTGGCAAAGTTGCAGGATATAAAATAAACCCACATAAATCCTCGGCATTCCTATATATTTCCAATGAAATTCAACAGCAAGAAATAGAAAGAGAAATCCTATTTAAAGTTACTGTAGACATTATGAAATATTTGGGAATCTACCTGCCAAAACAAACCAAGGACCTGTATGACCATAACTACAATACACTTTTCACACAAATAAAGTCAGATCTAACTAATTGGAAAAATATCAATTGCTCGTGGCTGGGTCGAGCTAATATAATAAAAATGAAAATTTTACCTAAATTAAATTATATATTTAGTGCCATACCAATTAATTTACCAAAAAACTACTTTATAGAGCTAGAAAAAAATAGTAACAAAATTCATTAAGAATAAATGGTCCAGAATATCAAGGGTATTAATGAAAAGAAATGCTAGGAAAGATGGACTAGCTATACCAGATTTCAATCTGTATTATAAAGCAGCAGTCATCAAAACTAGTTGGTACTGGCTGAGGAATAGAGGAATGGATCAATGGAATAGATTAGGCACACAAGATTCAGAAGTCAATGACTATAGTAATCTATTGTTTGATAAACTCCCCGACCCTGGTTTTTGGGATAAGAACTCACTATTTGACAAAATCTGCTGGGAAAACTGGAACATAGTACGGCAGAAACTGGGCATAGACCATTATCTAACACCATATCCCAAAATCAAGTCTAAATGGGTGCATGATATAGGTATAAAGGTTGAGACTGTAAGCAGTCTCCTAAAACAAGGAATAGTTTACCTATCAGACTTGTGGAGAGGGAAAGACTTTATAACTAAACAAGAATTAGAGAACATTATAAAATGGAAAATGGATAATTTTGACCACATGTAATTGAAAAGTTTCTGTACAAACAAAGCCAATGTAACCAAGATTAAGAGGGAGGTGGGAAATTCGGAAAGAATCTTTACAACCTATGTCTCTGACAAAGGATTCATTTCTAAAATATACAGAGAATTGAGTCAAATTTATAAGAATACAAGTCATTCCCCAATTGATAAATGGTGAAAGTATATGAACAGGCAGTTTTCAGAGAAAGAAATTAAAGATATCTATAAGCACATGAAGGAATGCTCTAATTCACTATTGATTAGAGAAATGAAAATCAAAACAACTCTGAGGTACCACATCTCACCAGTCAGATTGGCTAAGATGATAAAACAGGAAAATGACAAATGCTAGAGAGGATGTGGGCAAATTGAAACCCTAATGCATTGCTGGTGGAGTTGTGAACTGATCCAGCCTTTCTGGAGAGCAATCTGGAATTATGCTCAAAGGGCTAGAAATACTTTCATACCCTTTGATCCAGCAATACCACTCCTAGGTTTTTTTCCCAAAGAGAGCATAGAAATGGGAGAAACACCCATATGTACAAAAATGTTTATAGCAGCTCTTTTTGTGGTAACAAAGAACTGGAAATTAAAGGGATGCCCATCAATTGGGGAATGGCTGAACAAGTTGTGGTATATGCATGTTATGGAATACTATTGTGCTATAAGAAATGAGGAGCAGATGGTCTTCATATTTACCTGGAGAGGCTTAAAAGAACTGATGCTGAGTGAGAAGAGTAGAACCAGGAGAAATTTGTACACAATTACAGACACAACGTATGTGTGATGACCTACTTTGATAGACTGGACTCTTCTTAGAAATGCAGTGATATAAGTCAATCCCAAAAGACTCATGATGGAGAGAAATATGTGCATCCAGAGAAAGAACTAGAAAGATCTAAGGTTATATCCAGGTGGAAGCAAAATACCTGATCTTTTTCCTTCTCTTATTTGGTTTTATGTCCTCTTTACCATTTTTCATTCCAGCTGGTACAATCTGTCCTTATAAACTGACTAATATATAATGTGAAAGTATTTACAGATCCTGTACTTGACTATAAGCCGCCATGGGGGGGGGAGGGGAGGCAGGTTGACAGAATGTGAAACTCAAGGAATTGTGGAATTGAATCCTGTATACTAAAAGGAAATAAACAAATGAATTAAAAAAAAAAAGAAATAACCTTAGATATTATTTAAGTGCCTCATTTTACAGAAGAGAAAATTAATATCCAGAGGAGTTAATTAATAATGGCCTAGAACATCCAGTTAATAACAGCCATGTGAATTTGAGTTTTGTTCTTCCAAAGCAAAAATCTATTGCTTATTCCATTTTTGTTAATGATTTGCCACCATATTGTTTACAGTGGTCAATAATTTTTTTTTCCTTTTCCTATCCAACTAATGTCAAGATCTGTCATGGTTTGGGCTGTGGTTTTAACTGAGTATGCCTCTTATACCTATATTTATGCACGAGTGTTTGAGGATGATCACTAACAATAGGTTATCATTACTTTATTGTTAAACCTTAGTTCCCCCCCCCCCAATTTATAGAAGAGAACTGTAATGGTAATGGAATTTAAAGATACCCTTGTTCTCACTTGGTTTTGGGGTTAAATGTTAAGACCCAGAGCTTGTGAATCCCCTAAGTGAGGTGGACTTGTTGACGTGAAGAGAGGGCTTGTCTTATTTCTTAATTATTTTATGGTTAGATTTATCCAGCTCTGATGAGAGAAGTTGAGGTTCTTAGTAGTATGGTGTTACTGTCTATTCCCTATTGTAATTAATTTACCTATTCCTTTAAGAATTTTGATGCTTTGAAATTTGTTGCTTATATATTTTGTATTGATATTACTTCATTTTCTATGTTCCTTTTAGCAAACTGCCTGCTTATCCCATTTAATTAGATCTCTTTTTGCCTTTTTGGCACCTGTGGGTTGAAGTACATAGAATGCTGGTCCTGTAGTAGGAAAATCTTCTCCTTGAATTCAGATATAGCCTCAGATACTTATTAGTTGTGTGACTGTGAAAAAGTCACCTATCCTGGTTTGCCTCAGTTACCTCATATGTAGAATGAGCTGGAGAAGAAAATGGCAAACTACTCCAGTGCCTTATCCAAGAAAACTTCAAATGGGCTCACAGAGAGTCTGAAACAACTGAAAAATGGCTGAACAACAACAACAACAACAACATTTTTTTCTTTTGCTTTGCCTGTGCTACCTGGACGTCCCTGGTTATATTTTTCTTGGAAGTTTTCATTTTGAGATTTCTTTTAGTTAGGGTAGATTCTTTTAATTTCTCTTTAATCATGTGGTTTATAGATAACATGATAGCTTTTCTATCCTAAAAAGATAGGCTTTTTATTTGATCATGGCTTTCAGGTAATCCAATAATTCTTAAATTATCTTTCCTCAATCCATTTCTAGGTCAGTTGTTTTTGTAATGAAATATTTAATATTTTCTTCCACTTTTTCATTCTTTTGACTTCTTTAAATAAATTTTTTCTTGATCCCTCATGGAGTAATGTTTCCAGTAGCCCAATTCTAATTTTTAAGAAATTATTTTCTTCAGTGGGTTTTTTGTGCCTCTTTTTTTCCATTTGATCAATTCTGCTTTTTAAGGAGTTATTTTCATCATTGAATTTTTGCACCTCTTTTAACAAGTTGGTAATTATCTATATGATGTTCTTCCCTTACTTTAATTTCTTTACCTAATTTTTCCTCTACCACTCAATTTAATTTTGAGAATCATTTTTAGATCTTTCAGAAATTCTTATAGAACTTGTGTCCAATTCACATTTTTTTCCATTTGAGGCTTTACTTGAAAATGTTTTGACTCCATTCTTTTCCTCTGAGTTTGTGTCTTGATCTTTCCTCTTACCCTAATAGTTTTTATGTTCTTTTTGTTGATTTGCTAATTTTCCATTTTCTTTCTTGGTTTGTAACTTTTTGTGAATGCTGGGCTTTGTTTCCATGGGGAACATGGGAAATTCCTGCCTCAAGTTTCAGGCTGTTTTACTCTGCTACTTTCAAAGCTAGTTCTAGGGCTTTTGAAGTTTTTGGTATTTCCTAGGTGGTATGATCCTGGGAGAGCTGTGGTCACTGCTCTCTTTTTCTGCACTTTTGACTTTATCAAGGAAGGGTCCCAGATCCCCTGGGATTGCAAACAGTCTTGTTTCTCAGGGCTCCCACTCCCTTGGGACCAGAAAAAAACACTGTTCTTTAGGATTTCTGATCCTTTATACCACAAAGTAACACTTTTCCTCAGGAGTTCCTGAGGGAACAGGGCTTCTACTCCCTCTTGACCAAAAATGCTCCTTCCTGTCCTTAAGCTATGACCCAGAAGTGAATATTGGCAATGAACTTCAAAACAGCATTTTGTCCCCTGAAGAGTGCTAACACAAGGGTTCTCTGTAGTTGCTTTTTGACCAGTTCCCAGGTCCCTTTATTGTCTCAAGTTTGAGAACTTTCACACGTATTGCTACTTCTTTTATGACCACTCAGTCCCACTACTGGTGTTTTATGAATAGATGACTCCATCTATTCAAATCAGAGGGTTCCAGGTCAGCATCTTCCCCCATGTGACAGATCTCTCTTTCTTGCTTCCTATATTTTATTAGACTGTGAGAGTATATCACTTGGAATTTTTGCTGCCTTTGTCACTTCAGAATTTGATTTCACTCATTATTTTTAAGTTATTTGGAGGGAATGTTGGGATAGCTCATATTAGTACTTTCTCTACTCTTCCATCTTGGCTCTCTCTCCCAGAAGAATTTCTTTTCAAAATTGCCTCTAAAAATTAGGTGGGAAGACACTTAGTGGGACTTTAATACCATATGTTAATATGAAAAAAAATTCTTAGTAGGGATAATGGTTTTTCCAGTATTATATATTTTCTCAAGTGGCTTAATTTTTTAGTTAATATAATTGGAAAAGGGAACTCTTTTATTTATCAAGATTAAAAATAGTAGGATCAGTGGAGCCAAGATGGCAGAGTAGAGGCAGGAACTTGGCATGAGTTCCTGCTCCAACCACCTCCATTACCTGTAAAATATGACTCTAAACAAATTTTAGAGCTACAGAACCTTCAAAGTGACAGAGAGAAACAAATCTCCTGCTGAAGACAGCCTGGCAGGTCAACAGGAAAGGTCTATCAACATCAAAGGAGCCACAATTAAAACCAAGAATTACCTACTGTAGCAGCAAGCACCCCAAGCGTCCTCAGGGTTTGCCGCCAGCACAGGTTCCTGGATCTGCTTTGATAAAGGAAAGCAACTCAAAATGGGTTAACAAGCTTACTTTAATCAGTCAGACATATATCGTTTACCTTGTTCAGGGGAAAAGGTCAGCACCCCGAACTTCAAAGTATACAGGCAGAATTATCAAGACAGAAACAGATCAAGTAGACAGCTTTCCAAACTGTCCAACCATTATATCCATACCAAATCAACATCTGGGTTTTTCAAAGCCGGGGGGGGTTGGGGGGGGAAGGGTGCCCTGGACAACGGCTTCCCAGAATCCATATCAAATCACAGAACACTTCTCAAAGTGAGCCCCCAAAACAAAGCTACACATCAGGGCTTATATAGCCTTCTCCTGGCTCAGAGAATGTAACAATCTTATTGACTCACTGGCCAATCAAGAAGTATCTACTGAAAAACAAGCCTCCCACCCCAGGCTTCAGGTGCACTTTAGCCTAGGGGCAGGGAAGATCTTCCAAATTTGCATTCCCATTACACCTACCCAGTAAAACTGTGTATAATGCTTCAGGGGAAAATGTGATCATTTAATGAAATACAGGACTCTCAAGTATTCTTGATAAAAAAAAAAATAAAGCAAGAGAAGCATGAGAAGCTAAACAGGAAAAAGAATTCATAAGGAACTTATTAAAGTTGAATTATTTACATTCCCACATGGAAAAAAACAATCATTGTAATTCATGAGACTTTTCTCAGTATGAGGTATAGTTGAAGGGAGTATATATATGTATGTATATTCATAGGTACATATATATGTATGTAAAGGAGCGTGTATATGTGTTTTAATGCATATGTGAGTGTGTACATATGTGTGTACATGTATATATAGACAGAGGATACAGGATCAGTTGAATAGGAAAGGATGATATCTTAAAAAATAAAATTGAGGTGAGAGAGGAATATAATGAGGAATTTTTTAGCTGGGGGGGTGAGAGGGAGAGGAAGAGAGAGAGACAGAGGGGAGTAGAGACAGACAAAAGGAAAGAGAAACTGAGATAAGGATACAGAAAGAGACAGACAGACAGAAAGAGGGGGAGATGGGGAGAGAGAGAAAGAGGGAGAGAGAATCAGCCTAGAGCACATGCATTCCAATGCCTCAAAGATAGTATATTTGTATACTTGTTTTATTGGCTGCCAACAGCAAGACTTTCCAAGACTTTGGAGGCACTATGTTTAGTTTACTGTAAGCCTATGCATATTTGTACAAGATCTATAGATAAGTGACAGCCAGCACTGCCTAGTGGGCAGAGAGCTGGCATCAAAGACTGGAAGGCCTAGACTCTGATCTTGCCTTTGACGTCATGTTCTTGGGTCCTAGGAAAGTAATTAACTTCTCCTTCCAGGCAGCTCTCTTGGTCAGAGGTTCTGAAGCTTTTTTTCATTCTGTGCTCCTTGGGAAGAAAGTCTGGTGAAACCTTTTGCCCTCTTCTCAGGATCATGTTTTTAAATGCACAAAATAAAATGCACAGGATTACAAAGAAAAAATAAAGTAGGATTTTCACCAAGCCAAATGTAGCTATCTACTTGTTTACTTGGAAGTTTCTTTTTTTGTCCATTATATACATTTATAGTAAGCAAAAAACTGTATTAGCCATGTCCTCTCACCCAAGTATGTCACAATTTATACTTTAAATACATCTCTCAGTCGTGAAATGGGTTGGATATTTCATCATGAATTCTTTGGGATTGGAGTTGGTTACTGTGTTGATCAGAATTTTTAAGTCTTTCAAATTTGTTAATTTCTGTATTATTTTTAATATTGTATTAATCATTCTCCTGGGTCTGTTCACTTTACTTTGTATTTGGAAGTTTCAACATTTCTTTTGGTGAAGGGAAGCTTCATGGAGATGGTGAGGGGGTGATGGAGAGATTCAGAAATGGAAATAACTTCCGTAGTGATGGGATTGTGACCCACGCTTTAACAAGTGGTGAAGGGGTCACAAATAGAAAAAGTTTAAGAAGACCAAATAGAGAAAAGTATCAAATTCAGGACCTCCTCCCCAGGGCACATTAAAATATGATTGAGAAATGTTGGCAAAATAAATAAAAGTATAATACAACAGATATAGTGATTTGTGATTTTCTGTGTCAGTATGAGGCCTACAAGAATCAAGTTTTATACCACAGATCAGATCAACACCATCATTGTAAAGATGGAAAAAATTTATGTCTAGAGACATTACCTGATTTGCTCCAGGTCTCACAGGGAGTAAGCGACAAATCTGAATTCAAAGCAAGGTCTTCTGAATCTAAATTCAGTAGTACTCTTTTCATTGTACTTATGCTTAAAAAAAAAAAATAGATGGGGGAGGGGAACAAAGTCAAGATGGCAGAGTAAAAGCATAAACTTGCTTGAGCTCCTGCTCCAACCACCTCCAATACCTATAAAAAATGACTCTAAACAAATTTTAGAGCTATAGAACCCACAAAGTTACAGAGAAAGACAAATCTCTTGCTGAAGGCAGCCTTGCAGGCCAACAGGAAGGGTCTATCATACTAGGTTGGAAGTAAAGTACAGTCCCACATGAGCCTTGGCAGCACAGACTCATGGCCCAGACTGGCTAGAGCAGACTTCAGGATATTGAGTCACTGGTGGTTTCCCAACTTCTCAACCCATAAATGCCAAAGTGAAAATAAAAGGTCAGTGGGAGAACTCTGTTGGAACTGGGTGAGAGAAGAGCATGGTCCAGCCCCTGTCCCTGGGATGGCTAAGGTGGCAGTGGCTGCAGCTGCTGCTGCATGGCTGCCTCCAGTGCAGCCACTATTGAGAAGAAAGCCACAGCAACCATCAGTGCCGAGTCACAAATCACCAATTCGAAAGCAGAAATTACCAGATTTGTGCCCAGTGCACTGAGGGTTCAATGAGAAAACAACGGAGCTACTGCTGTTCCCCAAAGAAAGTCAGAAGAGGATTCTGCTTTACTCCTTGCCAAAGCAGTCCCTAAATCTGGCCCTTCTGCTCCTGTTTCAGTACAAACCAAGGATGATGTGTATGAAGCCTTCATGAAAGAGATGGAGGGGCTACTGTGACAGCTTATGATGACAAGGGAGGTTTTAATCTCACAAATTCATATCAGAAAACATAGTTCATAGAGGAAGGAGTTCTTATATATTGGACCTGAGTGCAGAGGAGTTTTACTCTGTCAGAGCATTTCTTAACTTCAGTGCAAGAATTCTCTTACTGTTATTTAGCTTTGGTCAGACACTGCACAGAAGAAAAGATATTTCATTCAGAGTAGACTGGTAAGTTCTATAGCAGTGTCCCTTCATATCTCTACTATACCCATCACCATCACCATTTCCTTTTTTCTTTGCAGGCATGAGATAGACAGGATTTTAGTGTCTGTACTTTTATTTTTGAAATCCTTAAGTGGGTTTGTTAAGCCACTGGAATAGATATTTGTCAGAAACCAATGCATTTCATCCAGTGTTTTTTGTGTTTTTACTTCTGGTTTTGGTTGTTGTTTAACTTTCCTTATAAATATTTTGTAACATTTTACTTATAGTAAAATAGATCACAGCTTCATTTCCCTGCTATGAAGCAGGATGTTGGGGGAGGACTATACATATGTATTAATTGAGATGACTTCTCAATGACCAAAAAAAATTTTTTTTGAATGTCTCTCATGAAAAAAAGAAATGTTCTATAAAAATAAAAAAAAAGAATTCAGCAAACTGAAATCCATTTAAAATGCATTTAATGTTATTCTCCCAAATGGTGGGTTACCATTGTTAGAATCACAGTCCTTAATTACAGTTAGCATTTGACTGTATATGGATTATCTGTAGTGTGAGACTATACATTTTTCCTCATTCACTAATTCTTGAAATTTTACTGCCTTAATTCCTTTTCTTCCTTGTATCTATCCTACAAGACCAACAGGGTATCTAGGATCTTTTATTTTTTACCTTATCATCTCTTCCATTTTCATGATCTTAATATCACAAAATAATCATTTTAGAGCTTACAGAGACTGTGGAGGCAATTAATTTTATCTAACTTCTTCATTTTGCATATGATAAACTCAGTCTCAGAAAAGTTATGAGAGCTTACTCAGTAGAATTGTACTGCTTGTGTGTACCAGAGAGAGAACTTGAACCCCAGGCCACGCTTCATGACTCTGAGACTGACTCTTATTTGCCACACTAACATCTGACTCTTTTCACATGTATTATCCATAATCTGGGGCCATATTTTGTTCCTTGTTCACTATTTCCTGAAATCTAATTGCCTTAACTTCCTTTTCTTCTTGCTTCTTTTTTTAGAGGAAGTGATGACATTTAAAAAGATGTCTTCATGTATGTTTGATGAAGCTTCTGACACTTATTTAGAATTTGTAGTGTTTTCATTCAAAATTTCTATTTCTCCTAAAGCGATTGATTTTCTGCCCTATCCATCATAATTTAAAAAAAAAACATATATATATATATATGTATATATATATATGTTTTATATAGTACTTTAAACTTCCTCCAACTTTGAGTCTCCAGTATTAAAAAATACTAAGTTTCCAGTAACTCCTGTGATGAACTTCGCATCAATTTTATACATATTTCTTATAATTCATAGACTATTAAGAGGTGAGAGTTCACATGTAGTAATAAGAATAAGTGAGATTATTAGAATATATAAATTAATTTGAAATAACAGATTTTTAATTAGGCCTTTGTTGTAAAAGTACATAAGATTCAGTTAGATATGGCAAAAGGATCCAGGAATCATCAGAGAGTAGAGATTTAAATAGATGTTCAAATAGGACACTCCAGAATGAAATAGGGATCATGCTGACATTATGGTATGTTTTACCAATAATTAGAAAGCTTTTGTCAGAAATTAATATTAATTACTAAGGTCCAGAAACCATCTTTGTAACAGGTTTAAAATTTCAGCTCCAGTACTCTGTATAGGCTGTTGTTGACATGATAATTATTCTTCTATTTTAGAAGAGTGGATAATTACCATAGCAAATCCTCTAATTTCCAATACATATAATTACACATATTCAGTAAAGAAGGATAGAGATACAGGAATCCTAATCATGAGAAAAAATTCTTAACTTACATAAGCATTTCCCATTATTATTCTGTGAACTCTTAGTTGAAGGGTGAAGATAAAGCACAAGGATAAAGTTCTAGGACTGAAATCAAGAAGGGTCATCATTCTGAGTTCAAAACTGTCATCAGACACTTATTTGCTGTGTGACCCTGGGCAAGTCACTTAACCCAAATGATCTTAAGAAGGTAATGGCAAACCACTTCAAGGATCTTTGTTGAGAAAATCTGAAACAGGATCACAAAGGATCAGACATGAAAGAAAAACCACTGAACAAACAGAACGTAGCAAGCTATATTAGTCCTACTCAACTGTATCTTGGTTACTTTTTGAAAAATCATTAAACCCTCTGTAATAGGAATGTAAATTTAAGATCTTCCCTGCCCCTAGGCCCTTTGATAGGCTTAAGTGCACCTGGAGCCTGTGGGGGGAGGCTTGTTTTTCAGGAGATACTTTGTGATTGGGCAGTGGGTCAAGAGGGTTGTTACATTCTCTGAGCCTGGAGAAGGCTAACATAAACCCTGATGTTGTAGGACATAAATGAGGGAGACAGAAGATCCTCCGAGATTAAAATTGGAAGTGGATTTATTACCGTGGGACTGCCGGGGTCACATACCCAGATCAGACAGTGAATTGGCATGAACAATATGCTGGTTTTTAAAGAGATTACAATAGTCAGGTTACATAAGCTGAAACTACAATCAGTGATTGGTCAGTGTATATTTGAATTTTCCAAGCCTGCAAAGTTTTCCCTAGGCTGAGGTACTGGGAACCCAGAATGGGTGGAGATGGGGAATACTCAGTAGGGAGTGGAGGGGGCAGGGGTCGGGTACAATGGAGCAGGGATTTTAGCCTAGGCTGAAACCCCGACCCATGGATCAATTAGGAGAGGGAAGTGTGGAGTTTGTCCTGGAGTTCCTGTTTACAGATCAATTGGGGAAGGGAAGGGTGGAGTTATGCTAAAATGCCTGCTTACAGATCAATTAAGGGAATGGAAGGTGGGGTTGTGTTCAACAATGTGAGGCTTGGTTTTGGGGCTCAGTTTGAGAAGTGTTGTGTGATTTGACCAGACAAGTGTCTCGGCAGCTGTTGAGAGGCTTTGAAAAACCCAGATGTTGATACTTCCCTCTGTGGTAACTGACTGGGTATGAATGTAATGGTTGGACAGTTGGAGGCCTATCTGCTTGATCTGTTTCTCTGTTTTCTTGTAACTTCTGCTTGTAACCTCTGTATACTCTGAAGTTTGGGGTGCTTACCTTTTCCCCTGAACTAGATAAATGATATGTTTGATTGATTAAAGCAAGATTGTTAACCCATTTTGAGTTGCTTTCCTTTAGAAAAGCATATCTAAGAACCTTTGTTGGCAGTCATGCTGGGGATGATGGAGTGCTTGCTGCTACACCCTCCCAATATGATTTTTAGGTGGGTTTTAATAAGAGAAAGTGAGTTAGTGAGTTTTCACTTAAAGTGAATGGTCATCAACTCCAGATGCATGGGAATGAAGGAGAAGAGAGAGAGAGAGAGAGATGGGGGGTGGGGTGGAGGAAGAGGGGGTTGGAAGAAATGAAATAAAATAGAATTATAAAAAAAGTTCACTTCTTTGAATTATGATCAGACTCAAAGTCACCAAATAGGACTTGATTTGTTGTTGTGAGCTCCTACCCCAAACAGTAGTGGGATACAGAGTAATTTGGATAATTTATGATTTAAATATTCTGCACAAATATGAATGCTAATGGTTAACATACATGTACCACTCCCTGAGTCTAATTCAACTTATTTTGCTGTGGGGTTTTTTTTAATGAGTTGATTAATACCTTTTATTTTTTGCATAACAACCATCTCCAAATATACTAGGAAATATATTTAGATATATCTCTATCTATCTATCTATCTATCTATCTATCTATCTATCTATCTCCACATTGTTATTTAATGTAGAAGAGAAGAATGGGGGAAATAAAGTATTTCAAGATTAGAGTTTAATAGAGGAAAAGAAATAGACTCTTTCCCTCTCATTTCTTAACCCATACAAATATCCCCCAATTCCCTGCCATTTGGTGGAGAAGGAAGGAAAAACAAAGAATACAGACAAATGAAAGGGAGGACTGCTACTGGAGATGCAAAGTGCTCTTGGAGTGGGGTACACCTAATAAGCAGGGAAATGGAAGTCACCCAAAGTAAAACAGAAATGGGATGTCAGTCCCTTTTCTCAGTTTAAAATCTCCTCTCTCTGTTGGGGAAAAACCTATGGGTAAGATTTTAATCAAGTGGGAAGATACTTCATTAAATTGACTTCCAAACTTCATCTAGGGGATAGAATAATTAATAGCTACTGTTAATTGTGATCAATTAACATGACAACAGAGAAGAATCTGTGACCAAGGGAAAGGGAAGGGTCATTGATTTCTTGTAAAAGTGCCCCCTGGCTCATCAAATGAAACTATAACCACACTTGGTAAGTAAAATGGAGAGGTCTTTTTATTGCTCAGATAGTTCATTGGAAAGGTTAGAATTGAGGAGAAGGCTTGGTGTGAAATTAAAATGATTTAGCTACTTATATTGATCATATTATATTATCTGCTTAATTACTAGGATTTCCACTTCCTTTTGGCTGTGCAAATACAGTCAAGGAAATCACTAATTGGAAAATATTTATACCATCAGTTTCCTCAGGAGGCAATGGTGTTAGTACTTGGAAGACCATTTTCTCTAGAGTCTTGTTGATGACAATGAATCAGGGGACCAATAAATCCTATGAAAAGACCCCCTCAAAAGTCCAGTATCAGTGTTCAATGTAAGTAAGTAATGGCAATTAGTGATATTATAAATGTCATTTCTATTTACCTTAAAATTTCTACAGTCCCCTGTAAAGTGTCTCATCTCTAACTTTTCTAGTCTTGCCTAACTATAGAGATTATCAAAGATACCATTGTGTCACTTAAGGCATAGTTTGAAGGGCACTTAACTTAGAGATAGGAAGGCTTGTTTTGAAATCCTGACTTAAACATATTTTAGCTGTGTCACCTTGGACAAATCATTTACCTCTCAGCCTCCCCTCATGTGTAATGTGGGAAAAACAATACCTCACAGAGGAAGATAGTTAGAAAATATAAATTGCTGTTTTTAAATGTTAAATTAAAGTGTTATGCAAATGTTAGCCATAATTTTTATTAAGGCTATGCTTGTCTAAATTTTAAAAATTGTGTTTGTTGTGCCTGTCACTTTGGACTTGGGACCCAATGAATAGAGAGAACTGAGACACAGCACTAATGTGTGTGTATGTGGGGAGGGGATTCCTCCAGCCCTAAAGTAAAGGAAAATGACACATAGCTGTGGCAATTTTTTGTCCAGATGTTATATGGGACAGAGGCTGAGGCCAGTGAAAAATGAATTCTTGGGTATGGTAGGAGACTGAGACAGCTTTGAGGTAAAGCCTCCAGGGAAACTGCCATCCAATTAGAATGAGTCAGAAATTAAGCAACATGGGAATGGAATAAATTGCTAAAGATCTCAGGAAGATGAAAATTCTATTAAAGATTTTAAATACAAGCAGATTAGCCAACAGTGAAGATATTAATAATAGAAGTAATATGGCCTTCAGAAAATATAAATGAGTTCAGACATCTGTAAATATATATTGCAAGACCAATGGAAATGAATCCACACCTCAGGAGGGGGATGGCCTTGTGGATTTCCAAGAGAGAATGGAGCCACAGCAGGATATTTCTAAGTGATTTAAGAGAAAAATAAGAAGGGTAAAAGAAGAATTTATGATCTGCACATCAGAAATAATCTGCAGAATAGAAAAACAACAACTTGAATCCACTGTGGCAAACTTCACTCCAGAAACAAAAGAGAAAATTGATTGGGAATGCAAATACATAAAAGTGAAGGGCAGTTTGAAAGGAGAGAAGCCAAAAAAAAGCAATAGTGTTAAAAGAAAACACAATCTCTAAAGAAGCAAAACATAATGATCCTGAGGACAGGATAGATGGAGCCAACTTAAGAATTACAGGGCTCTCAGAAGAGCACAACCATAACATAAGAAATAATACAAGGAAGCTGTCCAGATTTTATGAACACAGAAACAAAGTATGAAATTTAAAAATTTAAAGAAAAACTCCAGAAAAAAATAAAACATGCTGCAAATTCTAAGACACAGAGTAGTTAAGGTTAATAATCCAAATGACAACAATGTAACAAGTTATTCATTCCTTCTATGCCCCCCCCCCAAATAAAGGAAAACAAAAGTAGAAAGAGAAAGCTACTTTTGGGTTTAACAAAGCAATGAAATAACAGAGACCATTAAGAAATCTCTTGCTTATGTGAGAAATGAGGAGAAAAGGGTGAAAGCACAAATTAAATAGGAGTAACGATGGAGAACCATGCCTGAAAAATCATGGACTAAACTTCATAATACACTGCTTCTCGACAAATCAATGTTTTTTTGTGGGAATAAACTATAGAATTGGTGGGTGCATAAAAGAGGAGAGAAGAAGAAGATTAGAGGGGAATATGTGAACATAATCAAGTCAAAGTTTAACAATGAAGGGAAAATAGACCTATGATTTCTTAGGAAGAACAATTATAGGAGAATGGGTGAATTGCAAATAGGATAGAAAGCAAGGGGGAAAAAATCTAATTCCAGTGACGAGCTTGTCATTTCAAAGTAACAATGAGGGAATTTGAACTCCTGGTATAATTGACAACTACTAGAGTGGGAAGGCCTAAATACAGAGAGGAAATTTCATGGGAAATGGCAAAAAAGAGTTATGGAAAAGGTCAAGTGGATAGTAATGAAATGGACAGTCATGGACATAAGAAAATTCCTACCATGGGACAACACTACTATTGTCTCTGTCTCCTGCAGCAACTGGTCATGAAAAGACAGATATATGATCCTCAAGGCAATAACATATAAACTCTTTAGAAGAAGAAGAAGCCAAAATAAGGAACTTAGAATCTTAAATTTCATGATGATACTGGGACTACAGATATTATAAAAAAATATAAGGTTCACGAAGCAAATTTTGAAAATCTAGAAAAGGTAGAAATGGAAGAAAAATAATGAAGAGAATGAAAGAAATATTTTTAAACACAGAAAATGAAATTAAAATAAAATTAAGACAACAAGTTCAAAGTGAAAAAAGGAAGAGGGAGTTTACTACTTAATGGGTAAGAATTACATAACTAGGTAAAAGAAAGGGGAAAAAAGAATCAATAAACTAAGTGAAACTTCAAAGCTTGGGAAGTGGGTGACAAATGGGATGTGTGGTTTGAAGGTGACAAGAAGAAAGTTACTAGGAAGAGTTGCCTTAACCAGATAGAGCTAAAATAACTAAAGAGAAAAAGTGTTATTTGTCAAATTGTTCTCTGGCAAAGAGGCAAAGGAGTGATATTGAAGTCTTTGTGATATAAAAGAAACAAGGGAAGAATTAAAAATATTTCAAATGGGACAACCAGCATAAAGTAGTCACAAATCTTTAAAAAAAAAACATGAAAAGGCAACATTATGTTGATCTTGTTATGTTTGGCGAAGGTCACTCAGATAGTTATTGTTTTGATGAGAGCCATGCCTCTTGATTCCTTGTGTTCTTTCTACAACACAAAGTAGGCACTTAATGAAAGGTGATCGTGAATGATGAAAATCCTTAATTAGTGAAAAATGTAGATTTGGTATAGTATATCACTCCCCTCTTTGGCTTTTCCCACTGTGAAGTGTTCTATACTACCACTCCTGGTCTTTGATTTTTTAAATTTATATTCCTGAATCTCCAAGGTACCATAATGTTGCTTTTCTTTTTCTCTAGTAAATAAATTATCGTAATCATTGGCTGCTAACAAACAATGTATTCCCTCTTCCTTTGTTTTTTTTTTTTCTTGTTAGGAACCCAGATAGCCTATTATGTTTATTCTGAACATGCCTTTACAATACATATCAATCCTGACACGCCAAGCCTCAGTTCCGTCATGCTTTTCTGCACAATCTGTCCCAAAATATTTATCCCATAAAGCTCATTTCTGTCTTCTTCTACTAAGTAATAAATATATACATAATCTTTGCATAAAGAAAATCACTATGTCTGAGAAATTGATTCACCAGTGTAACTTTTCCTGTAATCATTCAGCATTTATTTTCAAGGTCTTATATACAATGTGGGGTGTCAGTTTGTCTGTTTTGTTATCTGATTTTCTGCACCTCTCCATCTTCACCAATTTATTTTCCCCATCCATTGCTTCCCTCCTTCTTTCCTCTCTCTTTTTTCTCTCCATTTTTAAGTGTACTACATTTTTTTTTGTTTCAATAAAAGCTTTGCCCCTCGTGGATGATATTATCAGTACTGCTGAGACACACAAAGTTGTCTGTATCCTCCAATCTTTATTCTGATTTGTATTCTGCTGCTGCCTACAACATTGACTTATTTTTTTTATCAACTCCAGAAGTTCCTACATGATTCTTTGTTTCCAGTACAGTCAATTCTTTCATAACTAATGGGAAGATTAATGTAGGTAGACTTCATGAGGTGTAAAATATTGAAATCCGTATAAAAACAATTTTAAATGTGGCTGTAATTAGCAGTATGAGCTTAATTAATTTAATTTCATTTTATACTGATTTGCTATAAAATTGATATAAAATATACAGGTTTTTTGAGGAGATAAGCAGTTATCATGAAAATTTGCAATCTAATGTTGCTGCTGATATATGCTTAGTTTGTTGATCTCTGAAGGAATAAAATACGTTTTCTTTTTTGGGCACAATTCTGGGCTATGTGGGAAATAGTATGATTGTCATAGGTCTGAATATATTTACTTAATGTCCTTCACTGTATATTAGGACTTGGGGGCAGTATGTTGTCCAGAATTGAGATTTAAGAATATCAATTAGTAATTTATTTTGAATGAACAGAGATGAGAAAGTACTAAAAATAGTAATCATATCCTACTAGTTTGCTTTATTTCTATATCATTAAATCCACTATGATACATATCTTTTCAACTTCTCAGAAATTCCCTTTTACACATACTTATATAATAGTTGTTTTGGGTAATCTGTACATTCTCCACAAATCCACTAGTACTCTGCACTAGTATACAGAAGTGTTCTTTAATCTTATGTAGCCTTCCCTCATGACACTTGCTTATTTATAACTGTCTGTAAGGACCTCCCCCTGCCCAACTCCATTTGGAATACTCACATATTCATTCCCTATATTTTAATGGTTATAAATTTTTATCCAATGGGATTTATAGTGGCAATACTAGAACAAATAATCATATCTACTTATAGGCCTAACATTTGGAAACTTTTGTGATTTTGTGTCAGAACCATTTGGGGAATTCCTCTTTTCACTTTTTTTGCATATATATGCATATCTCAAGCCCTAAAATCAGCAACAAGACACATCAAAATAATATGTCAGACCATAAACCTAACTGTCACATCTACTGTATTTGTGAAACAGACATGCAATATTGTTAACATTATCATGTGCAGTTCTCTTTATCTTTGGGCACTTGAGACAGAGGCTGAGCTTTTACAAGGGGGAAACCACGCACTGACTAAGTTGCTTGGTCAGTTTTTAATTGGCTTACCCAGTGCAATCTCACGCTGATACTTTCCGAACAATCCAATACAATTAGAACCTGGGCTGGAGGTGAGTCATTACACCCATTGCATTGCAAAATAATATATTAATGCTTTGAAGGCTTTCAATTAGCCTTTGGTGCAAGGTATGTAAAGCTATCCACTTAAAGTCAAAAGGTGGTGCAAATACAAAATAATGGCCTTTTGAATGCCCACACAGGGATACATGTGATGTAGGCAACATTTATGATTAAATTACCCTGGTTGTTCTTGCATTAATATGTACTTTGAAATTCAAACTAGAAAAATGACAATTTGTTTGCTTCTTTAAATCATGGATATGCAATATTTTATTCAATTTTCAATGATTAGTAAAGACAAATTCCTTTAATATATAATATGTTGGCTTAATGAACCCTTATAAGAAGTTTGCTCTATTACCTTTAATGCCACTGAAATAAATATATGACTGTGGAGTGGATTATTCTAGTTCCCCAATGTTCTTAACAAGCAGAACTCTGGGAAATGGTGGAGAAAAGGAAGGGCACACACTATTTTATGTACCTGCTTAAAAAATGACAATAAGAAATGATATAGAATAATACAAGGAATTTAACTTACAGAAAGAAAAAGACAAAAATCAGGGGGTAGGGTTCCTAGGCAAAGAGAATATAGACATAGAGATTATGTAATCTATTACTAACCTAGAGATGTTGAAGCATATAAACTGATTTATATTGTAATGACTTAGTTATATTCTCTCAGGAATTATAGTAGAACTGTCATTAGATCTGGAGTCAAGAGAACTGAGTTCAAACTTGATTTCTTCCATTTGTAGCCTTTGTGTCCATAAACAAAATTGTTTTACCTCCCTGAACCTGGATTTCCTTGTATTCAAAATAAGAATTGATTATCTCCAAAATCCTTTCCATCTTTAAAAAAAAGTAAGAGCATGGACCCAGCAAGAAGCATTTTTTGTTATTTGTTTGTTATACAAAGGATAAGTTCAGAGAAGCTTACAAACAGGAGCCAATTGACCAGCAACCAGTAAGTCAGCAAGCATTTATTAAAGTATGTATTATGTGCCAGGCATTTTGCTAAGTGCTGGGGAGGTAAAGAAAGGTAAAAATAAGTCCCTGACCACCCTCCTCCCCCTCCAAGATACTCATAATCTAAGAGGGAGACAATGTGCAAATAACTATGTACCAACAAGCTATACACAGAATAAATTGGAGATAATAAAAAGGAAGGGATTGATATTAAGGAGGATCATGAAAGATCCTGTAGATGGTGAAATTTTAGCTGAGACTTGAAAGAGTCCAGGGAAGCCATGGGTGGAGTTAAAGAGGGAGAGCATTCCAGGTTTAAAGAATAGTCAGTGAAAATGCCATTCAGGATATGTGTGTGAGGAACAGCAAAACGAGTGTCATTGGATCACAGAATCTATGGGAGTAACTGAGCTTTAAGAAGACTGAAGATAGGAGGAGGTCAGATTATGATGTGCTTTGAATGCAAAACAAAGGATTTTATATTTGATACTGGCAGTGTTAGGGGGCCTGGAGTTTATTGAATAGGAGTAAGGGCTGACTTGGTCAAAGCTGTGCTTTAAGAAAATCCATCTGACAGCTGTAGCAAGAGTGGACTAGAGTGGGAAAAAATACCCAAGATAGGAAGATCAACTGAAAAGCTAGTGTGGTAGTCCAGACATGAGGTGACAAAGGCTTATACAAGGGTGGTGGCATTGTTAGAGGAGTGAAGGGGACATATAAAAGAGATATCACAAAAGTCTCTTTGGCAACAAATTGGATATGGGGGTAAGGCAGGAGTTTGCAAAAGAATGAGTATGATACCTATGTTGCAAACTTGAATGCCTGGAAGGATAGTGATGCCCTTGAACTTAGTAGGGAAGTTAGGAAGAGGGAATGGTTTGAGAGAAAAGTTACTTCTGGATATATTGAGTTTAAATATGCAGAGGACATCCAGCTTGGGATGTCTAAGAGACTTGGAGATGAATTTTGGAGATTAGGAGAGAGGTCAGCTGGATAAGTAGATTTGAGCATCATTAGCATAGAATTATCATAGAAAATATATCATTAATCATAGAAGTGGTCATCAAATCCATCAGAGCTGATGAGAACACTAAATGAAATAGCATGAAGGAAGATGATAAGGGGATTCAGGACAGGGCCCTGGGGTACAAGCAGAGTTAGCAGTGAGGATATGAATGAACATGTAGCAAAGGCAACTGAGAAGGAGCAATCACAGAATTCGGAGGACATACAAGGGAAAGTAGTGCCATGAAGACCTAGAGACAAGATTATCAATAAGAAGAGAGTGATCATCACTATCAAAGGCTGCAGACAGGTCAAGAAGGAGGAAGATTGAGAAAAACAATTAGATTTGGCAATTTAGAAATTGTTAACAATGTTGGAGAAATTAGTGTTGGTCAAATGATGAGGTCCGAAGTCCCACCATAGAGAATTAAGAATTAGTGAAAAAATTGAAATCTTGGTTGGAGATGACCTTTTGAAAGAGTTTAATGACAAAAGATAGAGTGATATGGAATGGCAAATAACAGGAATGGACAGATCAAGTGAGAGGTTTCTGATGGTGGAGGAGACTTGCAGTGGTTTGTAGGCAATTTGGAAGCAGTCAATAGACAAAGAGTGATTAAGCATAAATGTGTCTTTGGGTGACAATCTAATCAACACTGAATATACACTGCAGTATCTTGAAAGGTTCCTCTCCCACTCAAATAACTATGTTTTTTCTTTTTTTATGAAGTGCCACTCTTCAAGTTTGTGTCGAGTTAGAAAGAGCCCTGCTTGACTTCTTTTATTTTTTAATAGAATGGAGTAGCACAAGATGACCATGCTTGAATGGAGTTTCCCATTAATGTTGAAGCACCACCATTGTTCTAGTAATTCATGTTTGCAACCTCAATGTCATTTACCTATTCTCTCTTATCCTACATATCCAATCAGATGGGCCAAATTATTTTTACCTCTGTATGTCTCCTTTTACTATCACACTCTCTAATCACCACTCATGCAACCACTACCCTAGTTCAGGGCCTCACAACCTTTCACATACACTATTGCAGTAGCCTTCTAATTGAACCCTATTCCTCAAGTTTCTGTCCTCTCTGAGTCATTCTCCACATAGCTGCCACTATGATTTTCCTCAAGTCCAGTCTGACTACATCACTCTCATCCAATAAATACTCATCTCCCTATTGACTCAAGGAGCAAATATTATTTCATCTTTATCTGACCCTAAAAAATTTCTATTAAGCTTTTTAATACATAATTGTTAGAAAACATTATATGTAGATTGACATATATAACCCATATAAAATTGCTTACCATCTTAGGAGGCAGAAAATTTGGAACTCAAAATTTCATAAAAATATTAATGTTAAATTTGGAAAAAAATAAAATACTATTTAAAAGAAAAAACATTATATGTATATAATTTATCAATAAATATACAAATATGGGGAAGTGGTCAACTAATTTTATTGATTATTTACAAAATAAAAAAGGTTGTAGGCAGCTATGCTAAGGTACTGATAGTTTATAATCTACAACAGATAGAATATCTTCATCCATGAAATCACAGGTCTTTTATATGAAATGTAGAAGATCAGCGAAAAATTAAGGCATTGGAGAACTGTCAATCACATTTCCTCTTACTAGAGAGGTGTAAGAATATGGATAAAATATTGTATACATTTTCAGGCATGGTTGTTTAATTGGTTTTGCCTATCTTTTTCTTTTATACAAGAGAGGTTTTGGTCAGGATGAAATCAATTTATCAAGTCTTTTCTAAAACACCTACTAGGTGCAGGGATAAAAGTTGGAAGAATGATAGCAATCCCTATTCTGAATTAGCTTACATTGTTATGGAGGAGACAAGAAATATATATGTATATGTATGTATATATATATATTCACATAATTTATACACATATATAAATGTATTATATACATTTATATATGTGTATACATACACTCATTCATCCCTTTTAACTCTACATCCTTCTGTGGACTTTTTCCAATTTATTCCCTGAATAGTTTGTTTGTGTCTTGTCCCCCCATTAGATTGGGAGCTCCTTTTTAGGGGTGATTGTCTTCTGCTCTAGAATCTAGAGATTGTATCTCTAGTTCTTAGCATAGTGCTTGGTTCATAATAAATAATTAATGTTTATTTACTAATTATTCAGAATAAATGTATAGCTAAGGAATATAAATATATACTAGTAGTTGGGGTTTTTTTATAAGGAAATTTTGGAGAAAGGTACTAGCAGTTCAGTGTTCATGGGGAACATGGTTCCTTAGCAGAATCTTAAAGGAAAAGAGGTATTTAGTGAAGCAGAGATAAGAATGGAATGCATTCCAGAGATGTGGATCAGCCAATACAAAGAGTCAGAGATGGGAACTGGAGTGTTACATGTGAGGAACAAAGAAAAGGCTAGTTTCGTTAGATTTGAAGTATTGGAAATAGAGTAATATCCAGTGAGGCTGAAAAAAATAGGTTAAGGCCAGATTGTATATGTCTTTGCAGAGCTAAATAAAGTAGGTTATATTTTATCCTAGAGACAATGGGAAGCCACAGGAGTTAGTTGATTGTGAAAGTAAAATAGTCAGATCTTAAGGAAGATTACTTTGGCATGAAAATGAATATTGGGAAATTATTGACACTAGGCAAAAGGCATCAATAAATTATGCACGTTTAACAACAGCATAGAATGGGAAATATACAACGGTAAGGGACTTCTGACCAGAAAATAACTCAAATAAGCATTTGTAATCCAAAGTAGAAGTAAATTCTTAGAAAGGATACAATGATAAATTAACGTAAATTAACCCAAAGATTATGATGAGTTCTTCCTGCAAACATTACTTTCCTGTCATCTCATGAAAATAGGCCATTGGAAAATGTCAATACATTTAACATAGTGATATAGGAATCTAAGAGGGGAAAGACAATTGAAGGAGAATGCTAAGTTGTTATCTTGGCAAGTACAGTGGGTATATGGTAGATATGGCATTTAAGTGAATCATTTTAAGGCTATACTGGATGACTTCTGAATATCTTTTCTAACCCAATGCTTATACCTATTGAGAGGTCAAGAAAAGAATATAACCTTTTGAAATGTACAGCCTAGGTCTCTAAGACATGTGGCACTAGGTGGCACGGTGAATAGAGCACCAACCCTGGAGTCAAGAGGACCTGAGTTCAAATCTGTCTTCAGACATTTAACACTTAACTAGCCGTGTGACCTTGGGCAAGTCACTTAACCCCAATTACCCTGCTTTTCCCCCTCCAAAAAAGCGAAAAAAAATAAACCCCTAAATTAATAAATTACATCAATGCTCAAGTATATACATATATATATATATGTATGTGTGTGTATCCTCTCTCATGAATTACATTCTAGATGAGATAGGGAACATAATTTAATATCATAATATGCCTTCTGCAAACACCATGTTTAAAAATAATTTTATTGCTACATGTATTTTATAAAGTTCTTGTATTCATGTGTATTCATGATGTCTCTCCAATTTCCATATAAGATTTTTATGGTAAGGACTCTTTCTCTGCCTTCTTTGGCTCTACAGTACCCAGTAAGTTCTCTGGCATACACTAAATGCCTTAATCATTGCTGATTGGTTGATGCATCTAGTTTCCTAATACAAGAATATTTGTTATGCACCACCTCTTCCAATTCTCCCTATTAGCAAAGAAAAGCATTTAAACAAATTGACAATGTCTGACAGTGTATGCGACATCGCATGTATACAGTTCCTCTGTCTACTAAGAGTTGGCACATGTCTTTTATCATCTGTTCCCCAGGAAAAAAAATTTATTCAGAATTTGTCTGTCCTTTTGGCTAGCACCATTTTGGTAAAGCAATCAGTACTTCACTTGGGGTTTTAAGTCATGGCTTACATTTTGAAGAAAAAAAAAAAACCCTGGAAGATGGAAGGGAATAGTAGGTTATCAGTCAACTGAAATGATGACAGCAAATCCGCTAAAATTTTCAGGGAATCTGCTTTAGGAAATTGCCTTGGCCTTCATAGTCTCAACAAATCCTATAATCCTCAATGTGCCTTGATGTAGTTTATTTATAATACTTGTGTATTTTGAATTATCAATAAATTAATTGAATAGAAAATACCTTCCTATGGGAGTGTGTTAGTAATTTAAAATCTGAATCATGTTGGAAGGGAGTATTTTAGCATTGTACTTATGGAGTAGATCTATATACTATCTTTTACTATCAAAAGAAATATCAATACTACTCCTTGTGCTGGGTTTTCCATCCTTCATAGGCTTTATGTTTGACTGGGTTGGTTACCTGCCTTTTGCTACCTGTCCCACTATAGCAATACAAAAATCACTAAACCTATTTGTTAGCAAATTCCAGTCAATATGTTTCTGTGTGTATTGAAGACTTTATAAACTGAACTAATAGGAATGAACCAGGGCAGCACTTAAAATTGAAATTAATTTATTAGGTATTTGATTTCTTAAAATTTCCATCTTTCTTTTCTAGATATTTTATTAAACCAAAACTGAAAAGTAACAGGGTGTAAATGTGATGCCCTTATTCTATTTATAATGGAGGTAGTGAGTGTGAAAAGATGCTGCTGCATTTGAAGGATGAGGGTGTGGGTGGGAGGTCTGGGTTAGGGAAAGACTATCCCCCAAACTGAGTCATACCCACAAATATATTTTGAATATCCACTATAGAAAAGGCCCTGTGCAGAGAAGCCTAAGTGAGAGAGGGAAGTATGAAACATTAGCTGTCAAAAACTTGCGATCTAAGACATAAACTTAGAAAAAAAGATACTTATAGCAATAAATTAGGTGTCAATGAAGAATATTATAAACAGGAAGTTTAGTAGAGTACAGAGGAGAGAGAAATCCTTTTCAACTATGATATAAGGGAGGACTCATGAAAGAAGTAGGATTTTTGCTTCTTCTTGAAGGATTTGGATTAGAGGGCATGCCAAGCAGGAGGAAAGCAAAGAGTATATATACAGTTCCTCTGTATGTATACTGTGAGCAAAGAGTAGCAGTGGAAATGCCTGAGTGTCATGTTCAAAAGGCAGGGGGTCATCTTAGAAAACAATAAAAATATACAGTGTATTGCAAAAGTCAGTGCTATTTCAAATTTTAATAGATTTCATGTGCTTTCACAGCTCATCTTTTGAGACACTTTGTGGTGATTTAATGTCTACACATACCTTTTTTGATAACAATCTTATGAGATAGTGCAAATAGTATCTATAGTATCTTATTTTTATAGATGAAGAAATGAGGCATAGATAGACTAAGCAAATTAGCTGGGGTCACACAACCAATATCAGAAATAAGACTTCTGACTCTAAGCCCAATTTTCTTTCTATTATCAACATATTCTGGTATTACTTAGCTAGCTCTTAGGATAGCATTTTTCCAGGATATAGAGGGTAGAGAATTTGCTTATTGACCTGACATCCTGGGAATCTGTGGATCTACTTGATGTAAGTTGCCCCATAATAGATAACCCAATGTGTAGACTACTAGTCTTCTGACCTCTATGTTTTCCTTTTTTTCTCTGACATTTCAAATGTCAGCTCAACAGAGTTAGATGTTGCATCTTTGCTGTACATAATGGGAAATAGGACTGCTTCACTTACTAAAACTCAAGATGATAGAAATTCACTGCCCCTCATAAAGGAAAGTGACATCACTAATTCATCATTCAAAACAGAAAAAATAGTATGCTTTTTATATGAATAAATTTATGTTAAAACATTCATGCTTTTCCTAATTCCTCTTGTAACCCCTGGCACCCTTCTGAAGGATGAGACAGAAAGCTAGACTTACTTGTATAATATGTGCTTATGTAATTCATTATTTTCAATGTATTAACCTTAATGAACCTTAGAAAGATTTAATCTAGGACTCATACCTCATTAGCATTGTAGACTAGCCAGATGAATTAACTGGTCCATATGTAATAATGAATAATCTTCCTTTTTAAATGTAGAAATGCTGAGCTAGTATGAGGTCTTAAGCATGTTCAATAATTTTTTTGCCAATATTGTTCCATGCTAATCCATGTATCAATATTACGAAATCATTTGCAAATTTTGCTCTACAGCTTTTAGTATGCTGAGTCAACACTTTTTCATGTTCTCAAACATTTGGTTCAGTATTCCCTCCCCTGATACACATCATAACACATCAGTGAAAGTGCTTATCCTCTGTAATAGTTGTCCATGTGGTTCAATGAATCCTTCATAGGTCAAATTAAGTGGAAGTTCTTTTCATATTTTATGGGGTACTGCCAGAGCAGAAGCTGTCCATCTAGATCCACTTCTAGAAGGATCTAAGAGTCACACAGTTCTAAGTCATTTACAAATGTCACTTTAATCACTGACAAATGTGATGTGTGATTTTCATTCAATGACATATATTGTCTCACCTTGTCATATGTCTCAAAGAAACTCTTCATCATCTAAAACCCTTTGTTTTATGCCATTGCAGCAGGAAAAGCTGATACATGAATTGGAGGAAGAGAGACACTTAAGACTTCAAAGTGAAAAACGTTTACGGGAGGTGACATTGGAGTCTGAGCGAAGCCGAGTTCAAATGCGTGGCCTGCAGCAGCAGTTTTCGAGGTATATTTCATGTACAATCTGGATAGATCATATCACAAGGTGTCTTGTCTATGAGGTGTCTAATTTGAGGGAAAAAGGAAAAAGCATTATGTATTCCCAATGAAATGCGTCATTTGAATTATAAGCTTATTTCTGCATATATTGTTATGGAATCTCTTATTTCATTTGAGATCCTTTCTTACCAGGGCAGATCTTTTTGTGACCCACACCTCTGTTGCTCTGGCTTCTTAGAACAATCCTTCTAGTATCATTCAGTTATATTTGACATATGCCTTAAGTTATTACTCAAATATGGAACCTGGTACCTCTGATTCTGATGGATTTTGCTTCATCTAATGCTTTTTGTTGGAACAATCTCCAAATTCTGTAAGACTTTATGCCACTGTATGTATGAAGATAGCAATTTGGACATGATATCAGAGTCTATCCTGCTAATGCTTTCAGACAAGGTGTGAAAGTATAGGTCCTCTCATTTGGGGAGTTACATTATTCAAAGCACAGAAGGCTAATTTCTGTAGGAGAGGGAAACAAAATCACAGAGTTGCCCTCTTTATAAGAGATAACACTAATTTGAAAGAGTCTTGAATATTTAACTATGTTTTACATTTCATTCTCTTGTCATCAAAAATGTTAGGCTTCCCATCCTTGATAATACATGGCTGGGAGAGGACAAAATGAAAATCATGGACAGAAGGGAATCATAGGATATAGACATGGAAGGGACCTTAGAGATTGTCTAAGCTATTTTGGATTGGATGTGACTGGTAAATTAGAATGGATATTGCTATAAAATGAGACACTTGTAGGTAATTCACCAGTTAGCAAAAGGAGATATTGAGTCATAATAGGGAAAGAATCTTCATCAGGAATATTCATTAAGGTTACTATGTGGTTTCAAGTAATTGAAGCTCTCCTGCTGTTGAGTTGCCCATGGTTTTCTGCTGGCCAAATGAGGGGGGGGGCGAGAGAGGGGGAGAAAGAGAGGGGGGAGGAGTGAGAGAGAAATTTCCTTTGTCTATTTCTAGGCAGGCAACCAGGAAATGATGCCAATACCCTGAGCCTTTAGTCCTCGATCCAATTAAGTCTTGATGATAATTTCAATATTTTTTAGGGGTAAAAAACCAGCCCGAGGAAAAGAAAGTCTTGGGGATGATTTCAATACTTTTTAAGGAAGAAAAACTTACATGGGGGAAAGGTCTAGATTACGATATCCATTGTAGCAACCCTCTCATAAATATCATAGAATTAGAGATGGAAGGGATCTTAGCAGTTTTAAGCACAGGGAAACTAAGGCTCAGAGAGATCAGTGACTTATCCTGTGTCACATACCTAGTAAATGTCAGAGATAGGATTCAAACTGAGGTCTTTCTATCTCCACGTCCAATGCTGCATTCACTAGGTCATAGTGCTTCTAATCTGTTCATTTTACCATTGAGCAAATGCAAGTCCCAGAAAGGTAAATTGCCTTGTGAAAAGTCAAATGCATAGTACATGTTCGAAACAGGATATGGACTCCAGATTTCTCACTCTAAATACTGCACTCTTTATCTTACAGTATACTGTTTGTGTTTTGTACCTTAAAAAGAGAGTCCAAACCTTCCTGTGATTACAGACTTGGATTGGAATCTTTGTTCACCTCTTGTTGTGTTACCTTAGACAGGCTACTTACCCTTCCATGTCTCATTTTTACCACCTGTAAAATTAGGAAAATGACAACCTATTTCATTCCTTTTTGGGGGAAGTATTTCTAATGACAATGTATAAAGAGGTATTTTCAAAGCTTACAAGGCAACTGTAAATCAACAGAGCCATGTTATTCTTCTCAGGTGACAAAAGGAAGATAAAGCTATATTATTTGGCATTATTCCAGAATTCCTGAAGCCCCTTACAATAATTCAAGAAGAAGCTAAGATCAGGGTTAGACTATCTGGTCTTGGTTTCACTTGGGTCAAAAATCTGCACCCTTAGTTGACTTGGTTTAGGGACTGGTTGGAATACACAGGGCTAGAAGCTTTAGTTTATGCCATGGTGCTCAGTGTGGTCATTTAACATTCTGTCAAAGCACCTGGTATACCCAAGGTAATGAGAGGTGTTATAGAAATGCAGAGATCAATACTTTTAACAAATGTGTGTCTAAGCCCTCCCAGTCCATTACTTATACAAGGCCATGTTCTATTTTTCACTGAGTTTGATGGGAATGATCATGTTATGTCAGCAACTTAAAATAATGTGGATATTTTTAGGTGACTTCAAACCAAGCATTACTTCAGAATAGTTGTCACTTTGAGAATATAGGCAAGGCGAGGGCAGATCTTACCATGCCAGCACTTGTCTAATTGAGATGTCTCTATAGTTCCTTTATTGATTTAAAGGGCCTGAGACACACAGCACAGTAAATTATTTTTATATGCTACAGGGTCATCTGCTGTAAATCATGTTCCAATTCCACACAGATTTAAGGTACACAAAAGAAAAGACCTGTGCCTTCACTAGTAGGGGAAATAATCACACACTCAGAAAAGAAAAGAGACTTGTTAGTTGAACATACTGATCTTAAAAATACTTTTTTAGTATAGTAATTTTTCTTATGTAGAGTTGCATTAAAGTGAAAAGTTCAAGGCCAATTACATTCAGAAAACTGGAATAATTCAGTAAAAGAATTAATATATATATATATATATATACATATATAACAGATCAGATAATTATACAATAATTTGAGTATACCCAGTGAACCATTTCTGATACCCTTTCCCATTTTAATCTTAGATTTTTAGACCATTTCTAACAATGCTTATTTAAACAGTCCTTCTATGATAATTAAAGCCTTCATGAAAGTCTCATGATCACAGAACATTAAGTTAGTACATCTCTGTCAGAAATAGACAACTTTGAAATCATCATTGAAGATAACATTCAGACAAAGAACTTCATAGTTCTTTTTTTGTGCACATCTGGAAATTATCATAACTGTGTTTTCTAGGGGTTGACAATTTCTGTTCAACAGAGAACTGAACAGGTAGTGAAAAAAAACTGTGGGTAATGAAATATAGTGACTACAATGTCAAACAACTTAAGTCTTCTTTTACTGAGATTCCCTATAAATTTTGTTGTTGTTGTTGTTGTTTAGTCAATTAATTATGTCTGATTTTTCTGATCCCATTTGGGAGTTTTCTTGATACTGGAATGGTTTGTCATTTCCTTCTCCAGGTCATTTTACAGATTAGAAAACTGAGAAAAACAGGGTTAAATGGCTTGTCCAGTGTCACATTTGAACTCTGATCCTCCTGATTCTAGGATTGACACTCTATCCATTAGGCCACCTTGTTTCCTTATTAATAAAATAGGACTCTACATTTCCAGATGGCATGTATTTGATCAAAAACGACTTTACACTCCTCATACATTCTTCCAAGTTGGGCAGCAGATATTCTGTCAATACATGGGACAAGATAAGCTGAGCTACGTCATTCTTTGTACATCTAGGAAAGAGAAGATCTTGAATAGCATAGATATGCAGATGATATACAAATTTGATTTGCATTCTAATCTCCATTGCATTGAAAGTTTTACTAGAAAAATACATTTACATTTTTGTCATACCACAGCTAGACTCTTCTGATGAAATTATAATCCATACTGAAGTGACCATAGAAGAGAGATTCCTAAACCACAAGAATGCCAAATGCAATCTTACCATTTGGTGAATGTGTTCAGATTATTGTACTGCTAAAAGTAATTATCTGAAATAAGAAAGCTGAGGACCAAATCAGGTACTTCCCACATGGGATGGGAAGATAGTATAATGAAAAGTGAACTATGGAAGTCACATGAGTCCTTTCCTCAAGGGAATGAGAATCCAGACTGGGGAGAGAACACAAAGAGCTCAAATGATACTGAACACAGGCTGTGGGTTTACATGGATCAAGTTCAGTCTTAAAGGCTGCTTCTGTTTTGATTCATGTTGCCATCTGTTATTTTTCCTAGTAACCTCAAGATTTGGCATCCCTGGCCCCACACATGTTTTATATACTCTATAAAGATATTTATTATAATATAAGAAATAATAATTTAACATTAACTCAATACCACCTAAATCTGTGGATGTGTTAGGACCAAGGAGAATCATAAATAAGCTAGACAAGTATGTATGTATGCATGCATTAATGATACACCCTGTTATTTCATGGGTAAAAAGTTCCTTGATGAGGAAACCCCATCTACCAGAGCAGATCTGCAAGTGCTCTACAAGTTAGAGTCCTAAGAGTCTCCTAGGTTAAAGTGAAAGATTAAGTGAGTTGCCCAGAATACATCAGAGGTGGAACTCAAACCTAGGTCATCCTGACTCAGAGACTGAGTCTTCATTATGGCCCCCTGCTGCTTCTGCTCATCATTGTCATCTTCATCATTGATGATGATAACAATAACTCCTCCTTTCCTTCTCTCCCCCACAATGCCTTGCTTTATTCAAGACAGCTCAAGTGCCAAGTTCTACATGAAGCTTTCTGTCATTAAAGTTGCCACTACCTTCTCTCCTAAAACTTCCTTATATTTGTTTTGTTTACGTCAAAATAAACATCGAAGTCATGGCCTTAATTGTTAGAAAGCTGTACCACAAGCCCTGGTTTCAAATCACACCTCTAACACACTGGCTGTGTGACCCCAGGTAACTCACTTCAGCCTTCAATGCTATAGGCATGACTAAGAATACCAGTTGCAGAGAAGGTGTAGGCCTACACTGGTAGAGAGTTCTTGGTAAAATCGAAGTTCTGCTTCTTATCCGTTTCCTCTTCTACGTATACTACCATATGTGGATGTGTTATCTCCATAATAAAGTATAAACTCCCTGAGGTCAGGGATAGTTTCATTTTTAATTTTGTATCTTTAGTCCCTAGCATGATGTCAGACAAATGCTGCTTGATATACACATAATTGATGAACTGATATATGTATTGTCATCACTGTACCCTGTAGTATACCAGATAAAAATCAGAGCCAATCAAAACATTTTATTCTGTAAAAAAAAAATCACACCAGTAATCAACCTATCAAATGCAATAGAGTTATTACTTGCTTTCTAGAAATATCAAATGTGGTTTTATTTATATACACAAGCATTTGGTGCAAAGCTAAGTATAGCAACTTAGTGAAGTTTAATTGACCTCAGATGTTAAAAATTAGTTGAATGGATCAGACTTTTCCTCCTCACACATGCAGCCCTTCTCCAAAGCTGCTCTGACCTTCTACTCTTGCAATGTTATTCACTGCCTTGCAGCTATTTCTTTGCTTACAGGGATTTCTCATATCACAGTTGATTGCTATGGCTAAGTGCAGTCTGCTGTATTCTCAGCCTCAAGGAGACTTAAAAGGAGATAATTTTTTACTGCTGAACTCAATGGTTGCTGCTTCCATTACTGACTCAGTAAGATTTTATGGAAACCTAGGGTATATTTTCTGCTGTTGTTTTGAAGCTGTGGGCACTTGATATCAGAATCTTTTTCTGTGCGTTTGGGGGATATGAGGTAGGGTGCCTATATGTGTATTGTGTAAACTAAAGAAGATAATCTCCTCTTTCTTGTTATAGACACATACATTTTTCTTCCTCGGGTTCTATATGCCATATTAAAATGACATGTTTTCTATGTCTCTGGGAGGATAAAACATGACAATATAGGTAACATGGTCACAATTGACCTTTGGACAGTCAGTGGTTGTGTTGTGCTTCTATTTTCATTCATATCTCAAAATGTTCACCAACCTCTACGGAGAGCCTCTTTTCCTGAGTGCCTTGCTCCTCTCAATGCATCTGGAGGGCAATTTCATATTGATTTGGAATTGAAGTTTTTACAGTGTCAGCAATATTTCTGGCTGAGGTGCCTTATAAACTGAGACCTCTCATCTCTACATCTGTGTAAATCTCCCAGAACTTTAAAATGACAGAGTGGAGTTGGTTTTATGATAAATTGTTTTTAAAATGTAACAGATGGAAGAGGGTTTTTTAATGGCAACTTTTTTATGCCTAGTTAATGTAACTGAGCCTGTGTTTCACTGTCTTGAGTATTTTTCTTAGCTCTCCTGTGCTTAGGCCCTAGTTTATATGTAGCATTGGGGCAGGGCTGGGGCAGAGAGGCCAATTAGATTGTGAACTGGAGAAAGTGGATAGATATTTGATGTTCCTAGGTCAGTCACTGAGTTGCTAATACCAAGTTCTTCGGCATCTTCACTTCCCAGTTTATTCATTTACAACAGCAGATAACCATCTGTATTTCTTGTTGAATTGCAAAAAAAAAAAAGAAGAAGAAAATTATCTGGTTCCTACTAATATGAGATGAAATATACATCATATTTTTAAAGTTTGCAAAGCACTTTATATTATATATTATCTCATTTGAAGGAATAATTAATTGATTAAGGTGATACTTAAGCATATGCCTTGTGTTAATTAGCACAAGAAGGGTACTTACAATAACCATAGATAGCATTCCTATGCTTTAAACCTTGCAAAGTGAGTTCCAAATATTATCTTATTTAATCCTCAAAACAACCCTGAGAAATAGGTATTAATATTATCCCCATATTAGAGACAAAGAATCCAAGGCAAATATGCATCAAATGACTTGGCCAGGGTCATACTGCCTGGAAGTTTCTGAGGCTGTATTTGGATTCAGATATTCCTGACTCTAGATCCAGAACTCTATCCACTGTACCATGTAGTTTCCTTTTATAATCAAAGTTGGTCCAAGATATTCTTGAACAGGACACGAGTCCTAGGTTATAGCTCTAGGCACTACACTAGAAGCTGTGGCACCTTAGGTAAGTTCCTTAATCTCTCTAGGCCTCAGTATCCTAATATGTAAAATGTATGCATTAGATGCATATCTAATTTTCCTTTTTGTTCCAAGTGCTATTGTTCTACCATTGAAGAAAAAGTACTTGGGAGCCTTCCCATAATGCTATGTTTTCCAGACTTCAAAGACCATGTTCTTGCTGTTTTTTTAATGTGTTTCATTTTGGTCACTGAGGCCCTGGAAACACTGAAATTGAAAGATTGTTAGACACAAACCAGATTCTGGTTGTGGAACACCAAAATAAAATTCAGGGAAGCCTGACTATCAAAAGGGATTTTAAAAATTCCAGATGTGCATATAATAATACATGTTCCTTTATTGCCAGCTTTGCCCCAAATTTGGCTCACCCTGAACTCATGGGGGAAGAAATACAGAACACACAGAATGTTATGACTTAAAGCTTTGCTTTTACTTAAAAATCACCTATGTAAGTAAATATGCATGTCAGAAGCAATGACTTAAAAAAAAACAACTTTGCTTCCACAGCACATTACCAATATTAAATCTATTTCAATTCAACAAACATTTCTACTATACCCAAGATGCTATGTTAGGTGCTATGCATATGTGAAAAACAGGTAAAAAAACAGTTCTTGTCCTCAAGGAACTTATGTTCCAATAGGGGAGGGGAGGTCCATAGAACATACTTATACATAGGGAAATCAGGAGAAGCCTTCCAATAGAAGGTATCTCATGAACTGTTTTAAAGGGTGGAGATGAGAAGGCAATGGTATACCAGGGATATAGCCTGTCCAGATACATAATTATCAATTTTGAGGAATAATAAGTAGGCCAGCAATTAAAACAATTAATAATTATTATTTTTTTCTTGCAGGTTTTTGTTTCTTTAAATGGTATTGGTGGAGGTTATTTTTGAGTTGTTTGTTAATCTGGTTTATATGGTAAGAGTACCTCAGCTTGAAATGGTTGCAAAAGTGCTCATTGTGACTTTGATCAATATATTACCCTCTTATAACTAGTTTATTAATTAAAAACCATACTGTTAGTAATTAATTATTCATCTTTTAGGAATTAGTCTCAACCTATGTGTTAGTAGTAACTGTAGATTTTAAATATAAAAGCACTTTTTTTGTTGTTCCAGATGCCATGCATTTTAAGTTTGAATTCTCCCTGACATTGATTTGGAGCCAGTATGCAATCAGAAATAATCTATTTCAACTCCTTTTTTTTCTTTCTTTTTTATTATTAATTTTTTAAATTAATTTGTTTGTTTACTTTTTGTTTACAAGATTCAATTCCACAATTCCTTGTGTTTCACATTCTGTCAACCTCCCTCCCCTCCCCTGCCCCCATCATGGCAGCATACAGTCAAGTATAGGATTTGTAAATACTTTCACATTAGACATTAGTCAGGTTATAAAGACGGATTGTATCAGATGGAATGAAAAATTATAAAGAGGAAATAAAACCAAACAAGAAAAGGGAAAAGATCAGGTAGTTTGCTTCAATCTGGATACAAACTCAGTTCTTTTTAGTTCTTTCTCTGGATGTAGACATCTCTCTCCATCATGAGTCTTTTGGGATTGATTTATATCACTGCATGGCTGAGAAGAGTCCACTCTACCAAAGTTGGTCATCACACATATGTTGTGTAGGTAATTGTGTACAAATTTCTCCTGGTTCTATTCTTCTCACTCAGCATCAGTTTTCATAAGCCTCTCCAGGTAAATATGAAGTCCATCTGCTCCTTGTTTCTTATACCACAATAGCATTCCATAACATGCATGTACCACAACTTGTTCAGCCATTCCCCAATTGATGGGCATCCCCTTGATTTCAGTTCTTTGCCACCACAAAAAAAAGAGCTGCTATAAATATTTTTGTACATATGGGTCTATCTCCAACTTCTATGATCTCTTTGGGATATAACCCTAGAAGTGGTATTGCTCGGTCAAAGGGTATGAAATCACTTACAGCCCTTTGGCATAATTCCAGATTGGTATCCAGAAAGGTTGGATCAGTTCACAACTCCACCAGCAATGCATTAGTGTTCCAATTTGCCAACATCCTCTCCAGCATTTGTCCTTTTCCTGTTTTGTCATCTTAGCCAATCTGACTGGTGAGATGTGGTACCTCAGAGTTGTTTTTATTTGCATTTCTCTAATCAATAGTGAATTAGAGCATTTCTTCATGTGCTTACAGATATCTTTAATTTCTTTCTCTGAAAACTGACAGTTCTAACCTTTAACCATTTATCAATTGGGGAATGACTTGTATTCTTATAGACTTGACTCAATTCTCTGTATATTTTAGAAATGAGTCCTTTTTCAGGGACATAGGTTGTAAAAATTCTTTCCCAATTTCCCACCTCCCTCTTAATCTTGGTTACATTGGCTTTGTTTGTACAGAAGCTTTTCAACTTAATGTAATCAAAATTATTCATTTTGCATTTTATAATGCTCTCTAATTCTTGTTTAGTCATAAAGCCTTTCCCTCTCCACGAATCTGACAGGTAAACTATTCCTTTTTTTCCGAGGTTGCTTACAGTATTAACCTTTATACCTAGATCATGCACGCATTTAGACTTGATTTTGGTGTATGGTGTTAGATAATGGTCTATTCCCAGTTTCTGCCATACTCTATTCCAGTTTTTCCAGAAGTTTTTGTCAAATAGTGAGTTCTTATCCCCAAAACTGGAGTCTTTGTGTTTATCAAACAATAGGTTACTATATTCATTGACTGCTGAATCTCGTGTGCCTAAACTATTCCATTGATCCACTATTCTATTCCTCAGCAAGTACCAAATAGTTTTGATGACTGCTGCTTTATAATACAGATTGAAATCTGGTATAGATAGTCCACCTTCCCTAGCATTTCTTTTCATTAATTCCCTTGATATTCTGGACCATTTATTCTTCCAAATAAATTTTGTTACTATTTTTTCTAGCTCTATAAAGTAGTTTTTTGGTAAATTAATTGGTGTGGCACTAAATATATAATTTAATTTAGGTAAAATTGTCATTTTTATTATATTAGCTCAACCCAGACATGAGCAATTAATATTTTTCCAATTAGTTAGATATGACTTTATTTGTGTAAAAAGTGTTTTATATTTGTGATCATATAGGTCCTGGGTTTGTTTTGGCAGGTAGATTCCCAAGTATTTTATAATGTCTACAATAACTTTAAATGAGATTCCTCTTTGTATCACTTGCTCTTGAATTTCATCAGAAATATATAGGAATGCCGAGTATTTATGTTTTTTTTAATATCCTGCAACTTTGCCAAATTTATTTATTGTCTCAAGTAGTTTTTTACTTGATTCTCTAGGATTCTTTAAGTATGTCATCATATCGTCTGCAAAGAATGATAGCTTAGTCTCTTCTTTGCCTAATTTGTTTCCTTTGATTTCTTTTTTTCTCTAATTGCTACTGCTAACATTTCTAGTACCAGATTGAATAAGAGGGGTCATAGTTGACACCCTTGTTTCACCCCTGATCTTATGGGAAATGCTTCTAGCTTATCCCCATTACATATAATATTTGATGATGGTTTTAAATAGATGCTCCCTATTATTTTAAGGAAGGCTCAATTTATTCCTATACTTTCTAGTGTTTTTAATAGGAATGGATGTTGTATTTTGCCAAAAGCCTTTTCTGCATCTATTGAGATGATCATGTGGTTTCTGCTAGTTTTATTGTTGATATGACCAATTATACTGATGGTTTTCCTGATATTAAAACATCCTTGCATTCCTGGAATAAATCCTACCTGATAAAGGGTATTATTCTTGAGATAAGTTGCTGCAGTCTTTTTGCTAATGTTTTATTTAAAATTTTTGCATCTATATTCATGAGGGAGATTGGTCTATAATTTTCTTTCTCTGTTTTATCTTTTCTTAATTTAGGTATCAGTACCATATTTGTGTCATAAAAAGAATTTGGTAGGACTCCTTCTTCACTAATTTTCCCAAATAGTTTGTAGAGTACTGGAATCAATTTTTCTTTAAATGTTTGATAGAATTCACTAGTGAATCCATCTGGCCCTGGAGATTTTTTCCTAGAGAGCTGACTGATGCCTTGTTCAATTTCTTTTCTGAGATGTGGTTATTTAAATAATTTATTTCCTCTTCAGTTAATCTAGGCAACTTGTATTTTTAAAAATATTCATCCATTTCTCTGAGATTGTCAAATTTATGCACATACAATTGGGAAAAATAATTGCTAATTATTGTTTGGTTTCCTCTTCATTGTAGGTAGATTCACCCTTTTAATTTTTGATACTCATAATTTGTTTTTCTTCTTTCTTTTTTTTATCATATTGACTAAGGGTCTATAAATTTTATTGTTTTTTTCATAGAACCAGCTCTTAGTTTTATTTATTAATTCAATAGTTTTTTAATTTCAATTTTATTAATCTCTCCTTTGGTTTTCAATATTTCTAATTTGGTATTTAATTGGGGATTTTGAATTTGTTCTTTTTCTAGGTTTTTCATTTGCATGCCCAATTCATTGACCTCCCTTTTCTCTAATTTAATCATGTGTGCACTTAAGGATATAAAACTTCCCCTAAGAACTGCCTTTAATGCATACCACAAATTTTGGTATGTTGTCTCATTATCATTCTCTTGAATGAAATTACTAATTGTTTCTATAATTTCTTGTTTGACCCACTCATTCTTTAGGATTAAATTGTTTAATTTCCAATTAGTTTTATTCTGTCTTTCTGTGGCCCTTTATTGCATATAATTTTTATTTCATCATGATCTGAGAAGGATGCATTTAATGTTTATGCCTTACTTGGTGCATAAATGTTAAGTAATGATATTGCTTCGTTCTCCATGGTGCCTTTTATCAGGAGATAGTTTTCTTCCTTATCTCTTTTAATTAGATCAATTTTTGTTTTTGCTTAACTGAGATAAGGATTGCTACCCCTGCTTTTTTTACTTTACCTGAGACATGATGTATTTTACTCCAGCCTTTTACCTTTACCCTATGTATATTCCTCTGTTTCATATGTGTTTCTTGTAAACAGCATATTGTAGGATTATGATTTTTAATCCATTCTGCTATCCACCTCCATTTTATGGGAGAGTTTATTCCATTCACATTTACAGTTATGATTATTATCTGTTTCTTTCCCTCCATCCTATCCCCTCCACTGTTAATGCTTATATTTCTTCTCCCCTTCTACCTTCCCCTCCTTAATAGTTTTCCTATTGACCACTGCCTCCCTCAGTATTCCCTTATCAGCCCCCCTCCCTTTTCCTCCCCTTCTCCCTTTTCCCCTTCCTACTAATCACCCCCCCCCCATAGTCCTTTTCCCCTCCTACTACCTGTAGGATATTTTTATACTTAATGAAGTATGTTATTTCTTCTTTGCACCAAGAGTGACAGGAACAAATCTCATGTGAAGCTCCTCTCCCTACCTTCTTTCCCTCTAATATGATACATTTTGCATCTCTTCTCCATAGAATCCTGTGCTTAACTGGTTGTTATTCCCTCCTTGTACCAGAACGAATGAGAGAAAAGCTCATACAATACTCATCTCCCTCCCTTCTTTTCCTCTGTTGTATTGTTTTTATGCCTCTTTGTGTGGCATAATTTACCCTTTTCCACTTCATTCATTCCTCTTCTTCCATTGCAGTCCTTCTGTAGCCATTAATAAGATTTTTTTAATCATCATTTTGTGTATTTTATATGCATACCCTTTACTTGTCTATAAACAGTTTCCTCTTATTAAATAACAGGGTGGGTTTGTGTGTGTGTGTGTGTGTGTGTGTGTGCGCGTGCATGTTTTCCTTGTTTACCTTTCTATGTCACTCTCATAATTGGAGGTTGAATTTTCCATTGAGCTCTGACTTTTTCATCAGGAAGTTCTGGAAATCTGTTATGTCATTGAATGACCATCTCTTTGCCTGGAAGAATATGCTCAGTCTCACTGGGTAGGTAATCCTTGTTTGTACCCAAGCTCTTTTGCCTTATGGAAAATTGAATTCCACTGCCTCCAATCTTTCAGTTTAGAGGCTGCCAAATCCTGTGTGATCCTCACTGTGGTTCCTCAATATTTGAATTGTTTCTTTCTGGCCACTTGAAGAAGTATCTCAGGGAAATTTTCCTTAATGAGCTCTTAGAGAATGTTGTCCAGGCTCATTTTTTCATCATGATTTTCTGGTAGGCCTATGATTCTCAGATTATCTCTCCTGGATCTGTTTTCCAGGTCAGTTATTTTTCCATTGAGATATTTTACCTCTTTTTCTAATTTTTCATTCTTGTTGTTTTGTTTGACTAATTCTTGGTTCCTCATAGAGTTGTTTCAATTTGGCTGATTCTAGTTTTTAGCAAATCATTTTCCTTGTTTAGTTTTTGGAGCTCCTTTTCCATATCATATACTTTTCTTACTAAGAAGCTATTTTCTTCATTATAATGTTTTTATAATTCTGCAATTTTGATTTTAAAAGAATTATTCATTTTGTCTTCTATCTCTCTCATTTGGTTTTCAAAGTTCCTTTTGAGCTCCTCTAGGAGAGCTTTCTGTGCTTGGAACCCATTCCCTGTTGATGTTTCAGCTGTGGGTGTGGAGTCCACATTGTCTCCCTCTGAGTTTGGTTCCTCCCTCTGAGGATAGTAGGACTCCAGAGTCTTTGTAGTCTTCTTTCTACCCATTTTGAGGTAGGGCCCTAACCACACCCTTCCTCTAGGGTTCCCAAGCCTTTACTGTTAAGGGTTTTGCCCTGGGGCAATAGTTACTATGTTTTCGGGGGGGGGGGGGGGGGGGGAGGTTGGAGGAGGCTGGGTTCACTCTGCCATCCAGGCCTTTGGATGTCCTGATAAGGGCTTTTTTTTTTAATTTCTGGGCTATGGAGTGATAGTCCCAGGAGTATTTGCTGTCAGGGGCCCTGCATTTGGTTCTTACCTTGCTCTTTCCATCCCCAGCCCTTTGGTGATAGGCCTGGTAGTTGCCCTTTGGTTGGTGGGATGACTTGCCCCCCAAGTTGATCAGGCCTCCTCTAGCCTTCCTCTGTGCACCACTGCCTTCTTGGCCTGCCTCTGCATGCTGCTGCCTCCCAGCCTGCCTCTCAACTCCCTTTTTTTTCTAAAGTTAGTTTCTTTTAATTTAATTTCTATTTTAATTCTGAACTTTACAAATATCAACAAATGTTAATATATCCACAAATATTTCTAAATGCAGAGAACAGAAAGAAAATCACAGATGAAACTGAATTTCTAATGCATGTAGCTTATTTTAATAGCAAATATTGTATTTAATGACATTGCAGAAACCTTTTCCTTTTTAGAGATGAGAAACTAGAAATACAGAGCAATTAAATGGCTTGTACCACTCAACTCACAGAGGGAGTACATAGCAAGGCCCAGATTCAAACAAAGGTGCTTGGACTCTGGATACGGCATTTCATTCCACCCCATCCTTAGTTCTCTACTATGGATCACTTTCAGATCCCACGATTAATACAACAAAGACACTTAGACACATACATCTGCACATACATATATGTTATTGAGGACTGTAGGATATATGTATATGAACATCCAAACATAATTATGCAAATACGCAAAAGATCTGTATGTTGTCAGTGTGGGGGAATCCAAGGTTGAGAACTCTGAGGGAGTTACCTGAGGTACATAGAGGTTAGGTGACTTAGGAGGGATCTTTTATCTAGTAAGATTTTCTTGATTATAAATCTAGCACTCGGTCCACTATGATAGGTGAGTGCTTTTATTATTATTTGTGGTTAATCTAATGAATTCTGTGATCTGGTAATAAGATCACATCAGTTTGGACAAACCTGGTGTTTCCTCCTTTTGCCAATGCAGATCACCAACTTGTGTATAATTTTTAATTCTGCAGAGTTGTGTGGAGATACTGAAAAGGTAAGTTATACTCTCAGAGAGGTAGTATATGTCAGATAAGACTTGAACCCATGTGATTTTAACTAAAAGACTAATCACCTGTGCACAACCCTATTCTGCCTCTTATATGCTGAGTCATGTGCCTTTCCAAATTGTACCATCATTTTCCATGAAAAGTGAGTTCGTTATTTTTGGTTTTTGCACTCAAGAAACCCCATAAAAGTAATTCTGATGAAATTTTCATATCCAAGTATGCACATGCTCTTTCAGTGAAACTTATATGGTTAACCAATTAGCAAAATATCCCTATGAGAATAATAAGTAAAATTAGCTATTCATAATTCTTTTCAGTGAGACAACTAAAATATTGAGAATTGAAGTGATTTTTATCCAGTTTCTGTAGTTAACAGACATTGGGGGTGTGGGCTAGCATGCAACTCACTGACCATATAGTAGTCTGTGCTTCATACCTTTTGCTGAGGATCATAAATTGTATTTTTTGGTGAAATGTTTATCACGAGCTATAAGACTGCTGAACGGTCAAAGTCAGTTGTGCTGGAATAGACTCATAAATAGCCCATACCCCCACACACTTGATGGCTCTGCAAAACTGTACAGTGCTTAGCAACTTGTGAGTACCCAATAAATATTCATTAATGATAATGATAGTGATTTAGAACTGTGTCTAGGTTTCCAATAACAATCCAACCAGAGGACATCATTCATAGTAATTGCACTCTTTGGTTGACTAAATTGGTTGACGAATATACAGGAAGTTCATTTTATTTTTCTTATTAAAAATAAAACACATTTTCCTTTTTGTTGTGTTTTTCCCAATCTGAAGAATCTGAATATGCAGAGCATGAAAATGATGCATTCCATATATACAAAAAATCATTGTTAATGATGCGTTTATAAAGATTATCATAGAAAGGCTTATAATGAGCTAAGGGGCTTGGAAAATATATGACTTCACATCTCCTATGTTACCTAGCAAATGTTTTGTATATAGTAGGCACTCAATAAATATCTTGTGAATTAAAAACAATTCTCTATTTTTGCCGAGGCAAGTGTCTTAAACAGCAATACAAAGAAATTTGTTTATATGCTTTTATCATCTTATGGGTGTCTTTTAAAATACCTTTCAGAAAAGCTAGGTTTTCACTGAAGGGAGATGTTTGAGAAAGAGAGAGGCCTAGATGTCTTCCTCTTTGAATTTGTGATAGTTTTCACCCATAAAAAATGAGCTACCTAGTCAGAGTACTCTGGAAGATTCCCTCCTTGAGAACAGGAAATAGAGCTATGTACATTTGAAAGAGTACTTCTCATTGGTAAAAGTTCACTTTCAGGGTATTTTATGACTTTTAGATAGTGTTTCTATCAGTCTGTCTATGAATGTGCAGTGGATAAATCTAAGAGCATTATATACTAATAATACTTGTTTGATCGATGAGAAGTCCCTGATCAGTCTCCTAATTTCTACAATCAACTTTATGATATACGGTGTGATACTGTGGTGATATCTGAAGGGCACCTTCTCATGAAGGATAGCAATCTAATGGTGCCCTGCTTAAAGAACACAGGCAACTTATTCTAATTGTTTCTAAGATTTGGTCTCAGGGAATTATACCCTTGTCAGAGAAGCCACTTCACCCCTTCAAGGGGATCTGTGATACCAACATATTTCTGTTCCTGCCTCTCAAATTCCCTCCTTCCTTCCACTTTTTTTCTCCCCTCTTTTTCTTTCTCTCTCCTTCTTTCTTTTTCTTGTTCTATCTCCCATTCTATCTGTCTCTCACTCTCCTTGCCTCCCCCATTTCTTTCTTGTAACCTTATGATAGCTTAAGTGGCATAAAGCAAAATCCTGTGACTTGGAAATGGGGGAATTAATGATAATATACAACAGAAGGACAGAGAACTACATGTGCTTCCCTGGAAAGTCTGAAAGGGGACTTCCTTGGCTTAAACTTTTATACTATCTTTTGTCTTATTGTTTCCTTTTCTAAACACAAACCAGGAATTAGAGGCTTTCTCAGTCTAAATATGGTCATAACAGACGCTGAAAAAGTCACAAAGAAGCACAAGACTGACGTAGCCATGTGGATGGCCACCTAGCCTGTGAGAGTAATTCATCAATTGTGTACATGAGCCCCAAATCCTGTGTGGAAGGTTGGGAGGTTTTTTAATTCCCTAAACATATGAGCCCACAAACTAATATTTTAGTCAGTTTGGGGAAATTTTCTTGGTGGTGCCTTCATCCCAAGTTGGAAAGTTCAGGGAGGGGATCTGCAAAGATAAAATGACTTTTTTATTGAGTGAGCTATATAAAAGAGAAGTGAGGGCGAGGAGGAGGCTAGGTGGCACAGTGAATAGAGCACCAGTCCTGGAGTCAGGAGGACCTGAGTTGAAATCTGGTCTCAGACACTTAACACAAAAACTAACCATGTGACCTTGGACAAGTCATTTAACCCCAATTGTTCTACCTTTCCCCCTCCAAAAAACAAAGAAAATAAAATAATATAAAAGAATAATGTGTATAATTCCTGTACAGTATCCTGATAAGATAGTAAAATCAATCATTTCCTCAGAAAGAGGAAGTCTAAAAAGGGTGATAATAAAACATAGCTCATAGTTGTAGTTGTTTTTGAAGAACAAATGACAAATTTTAAAAGATCTTTGCAAACTTAAAGCATTATGCAACTGGTAGATGATGATGGTGATGATGATGATGATGATGATGATGATGATGGTGATGACAGCTTATTCAGAAGCACCTAGAATATGTTCATCTTCCAGGAGGAATATAAATAATTTTTTAAAATGTTATTAGTTTTCGGAAATGGGAAGAATATGTCGGTGATCTGTATAAAAGACCTGGGGAAAATGTGGGGAAAAGTTGCCAGTTGCCATGCTGGCAAAGCCTAAATCAAGTTTTATTCTGGCAGGAGTGTGTTTGTGTGTGTGTGTGTGTGTGTGTGCACGCGCATACACACGTGCATGAGTCTGCTTGTGTCTATGAAACTAGTATATATTTGTGGGATTTTAGTACATTTTCTGGGATTTTGAGGATCCTGTGTATCTTCCCCATTTTTTTTTGGATTAAAAAAATTACCCCATACCTGATTCGCACTTGCCAACTTGAGGAGCTAGAAACTGACCTACCCCATATGGGGAAAACCTTTATGTGTTTTGGAGATTTTCTAGAATAACTTATGGCCAAAGATCCCAAGAAAGAAAATTACCCTTCAGTGATCATTTCCCAGGATTTAATCCAGGCCAATGTGATAACATAATCTTGGGGCCAGGGAAAGGAATAGGGTCTAGAGAGATGATGGGTTACATTCATATCTTTTGATTTTATTTTCTTTCCAGTATAAAGTGGAGATTTTTGAATGATACAATTAGTCAGTCTCCACAGACAACCAAATGAAGGTATCCTGAACTAAGTGAAGTTTCTTATCCAGTTTGACCAGATGTTGATCAGATCTACCGGAAAACACACAAGACTTGACTTCCCTTTGTATTGGTGCAGACAGAGCCTTAGAGGTTAACATTTTTAATAATCTCTCCACCTAGACACTTTTACTCTTCCTTATAAAAGTCAATTTCTCACTAGCCTTTTAGGGACCTAAGTTTGACAGGGGGAAAAACACAAAATGACAATATTGATTTCACTGCAATCCATCTTCAAAAGGCAAGTTCATATACAGCTTACCTTGCTTCAGTCTGACTTCCATCATTCTCTGGTATCATGGAAAGGGGAAGAATGCCTTGCCTTTTTCACTGTTGTTATTATGAATATCTAGAATAAATGAGTCAGTTTTTCTTTGAAATCTTTTCCTGAAGCCTAGCGGTCACCTTTGATGTCAGTAGCCCTTTGAGAACTGATTCTCATTCCCCCAGCAATTCACCAGATTGTCAAGAGAGTCCCTGGTATAACAGTAATATATTTAGTATTATTCCAATATGCATGACATATATAATGCTTACAAGTCTATTGCCTTTTCACAAACAATCACCAAAAGCACATGAGATTTTATCAGGTAATATACCACAGGTTAGACTAATAGATTAGATTTGAACTGCTCTTAGATTCTACAGACCCTGATTTTTAGGTAGGTCTGATTTAGTGAGGAAAATGGCTAGAGAGACTTCCCCACTGCAGCTAGAAACCTAATTTATTGTCAAGATGTTGGAAGCTCTGACTATTGCTAGCACATCTGTAGTCTGACGGAGTGGAGATAAATTAAGGATAGTATCTACATTCTCGATGACAGACCTATTTAATTCTTAAAGTTTAGTAATAATCATAGGTGAAATTTATATAGAATTCTGAGTCTTGTGCAGTTCCTAGCACACAGAAGGAGTTTATGAATGCTTTTTGACTGATAGACTGGATACAGGTATTATTATCCCTGTTTTTACCAATGAGGAAATAAGTGCAGAGTTAAGTATGTTGTCCACAGTAACATAGCTAATGTATTGAAGGAGGGATTCTAACCTAGATCTCTCACGAATTGGAGTTCTTTTGAGAACTGAAGGAAAATTTTCAAGAAGGGGCCTGTTGTCCTTTTAGTCACACAATTGACATGCCTTCATTTTTTACAAATATACATCAGTGAAAAATAGAAAATGTTCCCAATATGATAATCTATACTGCTTGCTAACCACATATCCCTCTTTGCTTGAACTTCTATGTATACCAGTTCTCTAGCTGGAATTTTCTGTGGAAATTAGGTAGTGCTCCATTTTACTCAAAGGCTTACTCTAATAGAATAATTTATCAATTTATCAATAATTTATCAATTTATCTTATGTCCTCAATGTGAATAAATCAAATCCCAATAGCTTAAGGAAATAAAGGTTCTAAGAGAAGCTGACCAAATGGGAGCAACCACAGGAGTTGAGTGAACTTCTAGGGTGAGAAAGATGCTCTGGAACGTGGAAGATATTGGGAGAGTTGGGAGTAAAACCCAGAGAGAAATGAAGATCTTAGTTTGAATTCAGGAATTGACACTTCCTGCCTATGTGAGTGTAGATAGCTCATTCCCCCATGTTTAGCCTCAGATTCATTGTCTGTAAAATAAGGGGATGGGGGGGGGCGGGGGCGGCTAGGTGACACAGTGAATAGAACACCAGCCCTGGAGTCAGGAGGACCTGAGTTCAAATCCGGCCTCAGATACTTGACACACTTACTAGCCATGTGACTTTGGGCAAGTCACTTAACCCCAATTGCCCTCCAAAAAGCAAAATAATAATAATAATAATAATAATGGGATAGGATCAGGTGATCTGTAAGCCTCCTCCTAGCTCTGAATCTCATGATCTCTTTATACCAAAGTGAAATAAGTGAATGACTTTTTAAAAAGTAGAGTAATGAGTCTTTAGCAAGTATTTACTCAAAACAAATGTAGAGACAATTTAGCTGAAATGACTATTATATGTAAGTGGAAGATAAAAGAGACTTTCATGTTTCTGATAACACTTCTTAAAAACCATCTTTGTTTATATAGAAGAGACTTGAATACTACATAAGAAACCAACTTTGTATCCCCTGTAATATGATTCCTGATTCATATCCAATCATTGCCAAATCTTGTCATTTCTACTTCTATGATTCTTCATATCTCTTCTTTTTCTACATTCCCACAGTCACTGCCCTAACATAGGCTCTCATCACCTCTTAATTGGTCTTTCAGCACTTAGTGTGTCTCTTCCCCTATCCAATCAATTCTCTACCCAGGCACTAAATTTATATTCTTAAAACATAAGTCTGATTCTTTGCAATCCCACAACCAACCACTCATCTGCAGCAGGAGAAAGTCCAGTATCTATCTCTGTCTTTCTCTTCTCTCTGTCTCTCTGTCTCTCTCTAAACCTCTGTGTCTCTCTCTTTATTTGTCTCCCTCTCCTTTAGGATAAGTACAAAATTATCTACTTGACTTTGAAAGACTTTTATAGTCTGGTTCTAGCTTCCTATTTAGGCTTACAAACACATTGTTCTCTTTTATTTATTTTTTTCTCTATTCTAGTCAAACTGACCTATTTGGTATTCCCCATGCACACATTCCATTTTCTTTCTCTATACCTTTGTTCAGGAAAATCTCCATACCTCAAATACAACCTTCTCAATTCTGCCTCCCTTTAAAGCTCAGTTCAATTTCTACCCCAAAGAGGAAGATATTGAGAATCTTCCCAATTGCTAGTATCCTTTCCCCAGAAATTACTTAGTATAAAATCTTGTGCTAATTTTCTATGATCATATTGTTTTCATCTTTAAAAAAATTCAAATCCTTTGATGGTAGTACTGTTTTGTATCCCCTATAATATATCCCCAGCACATAGCATGGTGCCTGTCACATAGGTGCCTAATAAATATTCATCGAGTGAAAGAATGAGTTGGTCTGACAGAAACTTAATTAGTTGATTGGTTTATGTTTTGTGATATTGATAGTAATTTTTAGTTAAATCCATTGATTATGGCTCACTTACATGGCATTATAGGGACCTCTGGCATCTTATTGGATAGAGTGCTAAGCTAGCAGTCAGAAAGGTCTGAGTACAAATCCAGCTTCAGACACTATTATTTATTAAACACTTACTATGTGCTGAACACTGTGCTAAGTGTTAGGGAACCAAAAAGAAGCAAGGGATAGCCCTTGTCCTCAAGAAACAAGTTATATATAGGATAAAAACAAATAAAATAAAATACAAACAAGTTATATATAGGATAAATAGGAAATAATTATTAGCTTTTGGTTTATAGAAGAAGAAACAGAGGTGTAAAGTGTTCCAACAGTTTACGCAGATTACAGAATTAATAAGTTGGAGGTGAGATTCAAATATAGGTCTTTTATGATTCCAACATATCAGGTTGTCACTTTTACAAAACACTTTTAAAAAATAAATTTGAAGAAATTCTCCCTTTAGAGTATGAGACACCTAAGTTGCAAAGTGATTAGTACATTGGATCTGGAGTTTGAGGTGGTACTTACTATGTGAATCTGAACAAGTCACTTTTGTGCCCATTTCCTCAAATGTCAAGTGGGGATAATGATAGCACCTACCAGTCAAGGATATTGTGAGGATCAAGTGATGTATGTGTAAAGTGCTTAGTCCAGTGCCTGGCACATAATAGACTTAAAAATATAAGTTTATGGTTTGCTACTAACTAGATTTGGGGTCACGGGCAAGTCACTTATCCTCTCAGGTTGCAGCTTTTCATGTGTTAAATAAGGAGGCAGAATTTGACCATCTTTAAGCTTCTTGTCTATTCTGATAAATTCTATAAAATAACTCATTTTTCTGATTGCCAGAAATATTGACATAATAAATACTGTCTATGAGCCTTGGGAGAGCCAATATTTTCCATTTTTAATAAAACAAAAGAAAAGACTATGTTGTATGAGCAAATGTTTATGTAAGGAGAGATGGACTATTTGAAGGAAGAGCAATTTAACCAAGTAGAAATTCAAAAGTGCTGAATTCTTAGAACCTTTGGCAGCTCATCACATACCTCTGGAAACCTGACTTTACTGCTCTGTTATTGAATGTTTTTGCCTTTTTGTGAAAGGGAGAATCGTTGCTGGCAGTCTGGGTGAGTGATGGCAGAATAGAGGAAAATATGAAATATAACTAAAGTGGCAGGATTGTTTTCAGCAATTATAAAAAAAAATTGCCAAGTACTTTCCTGCCTAGAAAATTAAAAGGACAAATTCCTGCTACCTAATGAATTAATTTTTTCTTTTGTTTTTTTCTACTGTCTTCCAAGTTGTACCAATGTACTGACTTTCCATCTATACATGTACACACATATGTGTGTATGTTTGTATTAAATATATATCTATATATTATATATATATAATTTTAATTTTGTCCTTTCATGGTGTTATGACCCAGGGAACTCCCAGACCCTCCATGCCTCATTCCATCAGCTTCTCTACACACCATGGCCAACAAGTAAGCAGTCTTTGGTGATGTAGTGTTACAGTGAGAAATGAGGAGTATACAATATGGGGAATACAGTTCCACTTCTCCAAGACTTAGTCATGAACTGTGACCTAGTGTAGCCCAACCTGACTGCACAATGTCTTCCCAATGCAGCCAGACCTAAAGGGAAAGATTTCAGTATTCATTGACTTGTCCTGAAAAGTATCATCTTGTGATAGCCATCGTGCAGCTGAGCAATGATAATGCTCAGTCTGACTCCCCTCAGTATGACAGTGGGCAAGGATAGTTTGGAGGCTTTGGCTCAGCTAATGGGAAAATTGCAATTGCAGTCAAGATTAGCCATGGAAGAGAAATGAATGGGGCCTGTTATACACCCTAGAATCCTCGCATCATTTCAACAAAGACTCTATCCAACAATGTCCTTATTTTTTTAATATACCAAGTACCCTTCAAAACCAGACTCTTCTGGGGAGGGTAACCCAGACTTGCAACTCTGTGGACATGAAAAGGAGGGCTTCAGGTTGTGGTTGAACCAGAATCTCAGTGGATGCTTGCTTAGTTCATCAGATGACCATACCATCTGCTTATGGAACATCAGTGAAGCTCCAAGGAAGATGTAGTAGTGGATGCAAAGACCACATTCGCAGGACACTCAACAGTAGTCAAAGATGTTTCTTGGTACCTACTCCATGCATCTATCTCTCTTTGGATCAGTTGTGGATGACCAGAAGCCTATGATCTGGGAAACATAGACAAGCAGTACTTCTAAACTAAGCCACTCATTGGAAACCCACACTGCTGAAATAAATTGTCTCTCAATCCTTATAGTGAATTTATTCTTACCATAGCATAAGTTAAGACAATTGCATTGTGGTATCTGAGATATCTGAAACTAAATTTACATTCCTTTGAGTCACATAATGATGAGATATTCCAGGTTCAATGATCTCTTCACAATGAAACTATCTTGGCTTCTGGTGGCACTGACCATTGACTCAAGTTTGGGACTTGAGTAAAATTGGAGAGGAGCAGCTCCCTGAAGGTGCAGAAGGAAGGCCATCAGAATTGCTGTTTATTCATGGAGGTCAAACTTCTAAGATACCTGATTTTTCCTGGTACCCTGGTGAACCTTGGGTTATTTGTTCTATATCAGAAGACAATGTCATGCAAGTCTGGCAGATGGCTGAGAACATGGAAAATAATGAAGCCTGAAGGAAGTGTGGATCCAAAGGGAGAGGGGTCTTAGACATTTCTGCACCAGTGCTGATTTTTAGATTCCCCTTTCTTCCCCAGCCGAGATTGACTCAATGCTGCTTTTAGAGCCAGACATTTTTTTTGTTCAGACATTCTTATATAGGTGCCTGTAAATATAGAGAGTGAATAATTGCTAACTATTAACTGTTGGTGTTGGGGGAAGGGCTTTACTCAGCAGAGTCAGAGACCCATATTTAATTTTTTTCCCAAGAACTTTTCATGAGCATTTCCAGCTCAAAAATCTTATTTAGCTACAGGAAATGTACCATGAGTGTTTTACTTTTCTTCCTATGCTATAATTGCAAGTGTTCCAGGCAAATTTAAGTAAAATAGGATGGAGTGAGATTTATATAAAATAAAGGAGTCTGAGTCACTGAGATATTAGCATTGTAAGATATCTGAATGGTTCCTGTCATTTATAGAGACTCAAATGCAAAAAACTGGTATGGCTAACCTTCTGGGGTACAGAGCAGCCCTGTGTAGACTGGCCTACCCATGTGGTTTTGTCTGTAACTAAAAATCCCATGTTAATTTATTTTTTATTTTACTTAATTTGTTTTTCCCCCCTTCTCATCTGATGGAAGACAAGAATCATGTGAAATGTTATAGCTATACCTGTAAAATACTTTTGTTCATTTCATATGGTTTTGCATTCCACTATGTTTCTTGAGTTATGTTATTTATTTCCTTTCTGTGATTTTTGTTAAACTTGGGACCACTGTATTATAAAGAAGATGTATGTTTCTACCTGACAGATGTACCACTGGTAGACTACCGAGTAATTTGAAAAGAAAGCAATTGGTAGATGACATGTGCTTTAAAATTAATTCTGAATGGCTTCTTTTCTTCCTTTAAAATTTTTTAAACAAATTTCACACAGAAGAAATTAATCCTTGACCACTCACTTCATATAATATCTTTTGGGGGCATCTTGTCCAACCAGCAACCTATTACTGTCCATGACTATCTCTAAGTTCTTATGATGGAAAAAAATTTTTTTCTACATAGAAAAATAAAGTTTATGGCAATACATCAATTACTTGTAATTTTCCCACTTTAAGAACTCTCTGCTCATCCAGGTTTCAACTAACCTATAATTTAATGAGTTGTCTTAGACCATTTCCTGGCATTCAGGGAGGGTAAGGAGACTTTACCATGGATATACAGTGGGTAGGTGCCCAGAGTGGAGTTTGAAATAAGAACTTCTAGCCTCCTAGACCAACATTCCACTCATCACACCATGCTGGATCTTACTACATTAATTAAATGATCTGAAAAGTCACCATATGTATAAAATACCTAAGTATACTAGGTGATAACAACCAAAAGCTACTGACACTCTTCTTTTGCTGTCTGTCAATATATGCAGCAAGCATGGGGGTTAAAATCATGTATCTAAAGGAATATGTGTGATCCCCACATAGCAATATGATACTTGTAAATTGTTTTTTTTTGTTGTTTTTTTAGAAATACTTGTATCTCTTGAGGACAATATCTTTATTATGGCATTTTGAAGGGGTATAAATAGAGAAAAGGCATGGGGATAGGTTGATTTTGATGTGATGATAAAAAAAATAGTTATTAAGGGGTAAAAAATCATTGTACTGAGAGAAGAGGAAAGAGAGACAGAAAAGGGTAAATTACATTACAAGAAAAGGTACAAAGACCTGTTACAGTAGAGGGAAAGAAAGGAGAGAGGCGAGCATTGTTTAAACCTTACTCTCATTGGATTTTACTCAAAGAGGCAATAACATACAAACTTGCTTGGGTATAGAAATCTATCTTACCCTCTAGGACCTAGGAGAGGAAAAGGAAAGGAGAAGGAGAAGGGTGGGAAGAAGTAGCAAGGGAAAGGGGAAAGAAAATGGAGGGGGCTGATAGAAGGGAGGGCAAAATGAGGGAAGTGGTGGTCAGAAGCAAAACACTTGTGAGAAGGGAAAGGGAAAAAGAAGAGAGAAAATCATAAATGGGGGGATGGGATGGAGAGAAAGAAACAGTTATCGTAACTGTTAATGTGAATGGAATGAACTCTCCATAAAATGGAAGCAGGTAGCAAAATGGATTAAAAAACATAATCCTATGATATGGTGTTCACAAGAAACAGTTTTGAAGCAAAGAGAAATAGAGTAAAGATAAAAAGCTGAAGCAAAATAAATTATGTTTCAGCTACAGCAAAAAACAAACAGAGGTAGCAGTCCTGATCTCAGATAAAGCAAAAGCAGAAAATAGATCTAATTCAAAGAAAGGAAGGACACTGTATCCTGCTCAAAGGTACCATAGACAATGAAGTAATATCAGTACTAAACATATATGTACCAAGTGATATAGCATTCAGATACTTAGAGGTAGAGATACTCTTGTAGTGAGTGACAGGAAAAAAATAGACAGCAAAACTATACTAGTAAGCTACCTCGACCTCCTCCTCTCAAAATTAGATAAATCCAATCACCAAATAAACAAGAAAGAATGAGGTGAATAGAATTTTAGAAAAGATAGACATGGTAGACCTCTGGAGAAAATTGAATGGGGATAAAACTGAATATGTATTTTTTCTCCATGGCATGTGACACCTACACAAAAATTTACCATATATTAGACCATAAATACTTCACAGTCCAATGTAGAAAGGCAGAAATTATAAATGCCTCATTTTCAGATCATTATGCAATAAAAATTACAGGCAATAAAGGGCCAGGAAAAGATAGACTAAAGATTAATTGAAAACTAAATAATTTAATCCTAAATATTGAGTGGGTCAAACAAAATATCACAGAGATAATTAATAACTTCATCCTAGAGAATAACAATAATGAGACAACATACCCAAACTTGTGAGATTCAGTTTTTAGAGTAAATTTTACACGACTAAATGCTTACATGGATAAAATAGAGAAAGGGGAGACCAATGCATTGAACATTCAACTAAAAAGTTATAAAATGAACAAATTAAAAGTTCTCAATTAAATATCAAATTAGAAATACTGAAAATCAGAGGAGAGTTTAATAAAATTAAAATTTAAAAAACTATTAAACTAGTAAATAAAACTAAGCTGTTTTATGAAAAAAATAATAAAATGGATGAACCTTCCTTCAATTTGATTAAAAAAAGAAAAAAGAAAGTATCAAAAATGAAAAGGGTGAATTCACTACCAACGAAGAGGAAAGTAAAGCAATAATTAGGAGCTATTTTTCCCAAGTGTATGCCAATAAATCTGACAATCTTAGTTAAATGGGTGAATACTTACAAAAATATAAATTGCCCAGATTAACAGAAGAGGATGTAAAATACTTAATAATCCATTTAGAAATTAAATAAATCATCAATGAACTTCTTAAGAGAAAATCTCCAGGACCAGATGAATTCACAAGTGAATTCTACAAAAAATTTAAGAACAATTAATTCCAATACTATCTAAACTATTTCAGGAAATAGATTAAAAAGGAGTCCCACCAGATTCTTTCTATGATAAAAATATGATGCTGATACATAAATTGGGAAGACCTAAAAGAGAGAAAGAAAATTATAGGTCAATTACCCTAATGAACATTGATGCAAAGAGAATTTATATCATGTATTGATTTTTTATTAATAAATAAATTAATTTATTTTTAGTTTTCAACATTCATTTCCACAAGATTTGGGGTTCCAAATTTTGCTCCATCTCTTCCCTACCACCCAACCCAAGACAGTATGCATTCTGATTACCATTCTTCCAGTCTACCCTCCCTTTTATCACCTCCCCATCCCCTTCCCCTTTACTTTCTTGTAGGGCAAAATAGATTTCTATATCCCATTGCCAGTGTATCTTATTTCCCAATTGCATGTAAAAACAATTTTTAACATTTATTTTTAAAACTTTGAGTTCCAAATTATCTTCCTTCTTCCCTCCCCACCCACCCTCATTGAGGAGGCAAGCAATTCAATATAGGTTATACATGTGTAGTTATGCAAAAAACGTCCATACTAGTCATCTTGTGAAAGACTATTTCCTTCCATCCTATCCTACTCCCTACTTATTCTATTTTCTCCTTTGATCCTGTCCCTTTTCAAAAGTGTTTGCTTCTGACTAACCCAACCCCTAATCTGCCCTTTCTTCTAACATTCACCTCTCTTATATCTTTCCCCCTTACTTTCCTGTAGGGTAAGATACTTGATTGAGTGTGAATGTCATTCCCTCCTTAAGTCAAATCCTATGAAAGCAAGGTTTGCTTATTCCCTCTCACCTCCCCCCTCTTCCCCTCCATTGTGAAACATTTTCTTGCATCTTTTATGTGAGAGAATATAAAATATTCTCTATTTCCCTTTCCCCTTCATCCCAGTGTTCCTGTCTCATCCCTTAATTTTATGTTTTGATATCATCCCTTTATATTCTTCTCACCCTGGGTCATCCATCCATCCATCTATCCATGCATCCATCCATGCATCCATCCATGCATGCATGCATGCATGCATCCATCCATCCAACCATCCATCCATCCATCCATCCATCTATCCATGCATCCATCCATCCATGAATCCATCCTTCCATACATACATCTATCAATATCTCCTCCAACTACACTAATACTGAGAAGGGTCTCATGAGTTACAAATATCATCTTTCCATGTAGGAATGTAAGCAGTTCAACTTTAATAAGCCCATTATTATTTCTCTTTCCTGTTTACCTTTTCATGGTTCTCTTGATTCTTATATTTAAAAGTTAAATTTTCTATTCAGCTGTGGTCTTTTCAGCAAAAATACCTGAAAGTCCACTATTTCATTGAATGCTCATTTTTTCCTCTGAAGTATTATACTCAGTTTTTCTTGGTAGGCGATTCTTGTTTTAATCCTAGCTTCTTTGACCACCAGAATATCGTACTCTAAGCCCTTTGATTCCTTAATGTAGAAGCTACTAGATTTTATGTTATCCTGATTGTATTTCCACAGTACCTGAATTGTTTCTTTTTGAGGGCTTATAATATTGTCTTCCTGACCTGGGAACTCTGGAATTTGACTACAATGTTCCTGGGCATTTTCCTTTTGAGAGCTCTTTCAAGAGGTGATCAATGGATTCTTTAAATTTCTATTTTACCCTATAGTTCTAGAATATCAGGGCAGTTTTCCTTGATAATTTCTTGAAAGATAAAGTCTGGGCTCTCTTTTTGATCATGGTTTTCAGGTACTCTAATAATTTTTAAATTATTTCTCTTGGATATTTTTCCAGGTCAGTGGTTTTTTTTCCAATGAAATATTTCATATTGTCTTCTATTGTTTTCATTCTTTTTGTTCTGTTTTATAATTCTTTGATTTCAGGATGGCTAGGTGGTGCAGTGAATAGAGAACTGGCCTTGGAGTCAGGAGGACCTGAGTTCAAATCTGGCCTCACACACTTAACAAAAATCTAGCCTGTGACCTTGGGAAAGTCACTTAATCCCAATTGCCCCCTCCAAAAAAAAGCAAAAAAAAAAATTTCTTGATTCCTAAATAAGTCATTAGCTTTCATTTGCTCCATTTTTATTTTTAAGGAATTATTTTCTTCAGTGAGCTTTTAGACCTCCTTTTCCATTTGACAGGTATGCTTTTTTGGACTTTTTGATATCTTTTATGATTTGGGTTAGTCTGTTTGTTGAAGTGCTGCTTTCTTCAGTATTTTTTGGGTCTCCTTTAGTAAGCTGATGACTTGTTTTTCATGATTTTCTTGCATCACTCTCATTTCTTTTCCCAAGTTTTTCTCTGATTCTCTTATTTCATGTTCAGAATTCTTTTTGAACTCTTCATTGGCCAGACAGCAATTCATATTTTTCTTGAAGGCTTTGTATGTAGGAGCTTTGACTTTGCTATCTTCTTCTGATTGTATGTTTTGATCTTCTTTGTTACCAAAATAAGATTCTATAGTCTAAGTTTTTTTTAAAATAATGTTTGCTCATCTTCCTTGCTAAATCCTTGATTTTCTGATTCTTTGTCAAGGTAGGATTCTGCTTCCAGTGATGGTAGGGGTAGGGGTGGGGATGGGTGTATTGTCCCAGGTTTCAGGGGTTTTGTATCAAGCACTCAGTTGCCCATTGTCTGTGAGCCCAGAGCCCTTGAATGGAAGCAGCTGCCACCACCACTGCTGCTACTGCTGCTGCCACTGCCACTTGTACTACCACCTTCACTGCCCCAGGGCAAGGACCAGACTGTGCTCATCTTTCACCCAACTCCCACACACTTTTCCCACTGACCTTCTATGATGTCTTTGGTGTTTGTGGGTTGAAAAGTCTGGAAATTGTCACAGCTACCAGTGCTTCAGTCCCCTGAGGTCTGCTCTGGCCATGTCTGTGCTGGCACAACCAACACTGGGCTGTGCTCCACTCCCAGCCAGGTACAATAGACCCTTCCTGTAAGCCTTCCAGGTTGTCTTGGCCTGGACATGTGATGCTTCCTGTCATGTTGTGGGTTCTGTAGATCTAGAATTTGTTTAGAGTCATTTTTACAGGTATTTGAAAGGGTTTAGGGGAGAGTTCAAGCACATTTCTGCTTTTACTCCACCATCTTGGCTCCACCTCCTAGATGCAAAAATTTTAAATAAAATTTTAACAGAGAGATCACAGTAACTTATTATGAGGATAATACACTAAACCAGGTGGGGTTTATAGCAAGAATGCAAGCCTGGTTCTTTATTAGGAAAAGTATCAGTGTAATTGACAACATCAATAACAAAATTAACAGAAATCATATGATGCAGAAAAGAGCTGCTGATAAAATATAGCACCAATTCCTATTAAAAACACTAGAAAACAAAGGAATAAATAAAATTTTCCTTAGTAGCATCTAACTAAAACCATCAGTAAATATTATATGAAATGGGAATAAACTAGAAGCATTTCCAGTAATATTGGGGTGAAACATGACTGCCCATTATCACCACTGTTATTCAATATTGTGCTAGAAATGTTAGCTTTATCAGTAAGAAAAGAAAATGAAATTGAGGAATGAGACTAGGTAATGAAGAAATAAAGCTATCATCTTTGGAGATGATATGATGGTATATTTAGAAAATCCCTAAAGAATCAACTAAAAAAATCTACTTGAAATAATTAACAACTTTAGCAAAGTTTCGGGATATAAAACAAACCCACATAAATCATCAGCATTTCTGTATATTACTAACAAAGTCCAGTGGCAGAGATAGAGAGATTGTATTTAAAGCAGCTGTAGACAACATAGAATATTTGGGAGTGTACCTGACAAGACAACCCCAGGAACTATAGGAACACAATTACAAAACATTTTTTTTTTTCCATACAAATAAAGTCAGATCTAAATAACTGGAAAAATATCAGTTTCTCATGGGTAGACTGAGCTAATGTAATAAAAATGACAATTCTACCTAAATCAATTTATGCATTCAGTGCCATACCAATCAATCTAACAAAAATTATTTTATAAGAGTAGAAAAAATAATAACAAAATTCATATGGAAGAACAAAAGGTCCAGAATATCCAGTGAAATAATGAAAAGATATTCAAGGGAAGGAGGCCTAGTGATACCAGATCTAAAACTGTATTATAAATCAGTAATTGTCAAAAACTGCTTGGAACTGGCTAAGAAAAAGAGTGGTGGATCAGTGGAATAGGTTAGGTACATAAGACAAAGTAGTCAATGATTATAGTAATATATTATTTGATAAATCCAAAGACTCTAGCTTCTGGAATGAGAACTCAATATTTAACAACAACTATTGGGAAAACTTGAAAATAGTATGGCAGAAACTATGCATAGATCAATTATCTTATACCATGTACCAAGATAAGGCCAAATTAAGTACATGATTTTTTTTGTGGGGGAGGGCAGTTAGGGTTAAGTGACTTGCCCAAGAGCACATGGCTAATTTCTGGGTTATGTGTCTGAGGTCAGATTTGAACTCGGGTCCTCCTGACTCCAGGGCCAGTGCTCTATTCACTGCGGCAACTAGCCACCTGAGTACATGATTTAGATGTAAAGTTGGATGTCATAAGCAAGTTAGGAGAGCAAAGAATAGTTTACCTGTCAGATCTATGGAGAATGGAAGAATTTATGACCAAACAAGAGATAGAGATTATGAAATACAAAATGGATAACTTTTATTGCATTAAATTAAGTGGATTTTGCACAAAGCCAATCCACCCAGTATTAGGAGGGAAGCAGAAAGCTGGGAAATAATTTTTCCAACCAGTGTCTCTAATAAAGGCCATTTCTAAAATATATAGAGAACTTAATTGAACTTATAAGCATGCAAGTCATTCTGCAATTGATTAATTGTCAAAGAATAGGAACAGGTCATTTTCAGGTGAATGAAGTTATCTATAGGCATATAAAAATGCTTTAAAAATCTATTTATTGGAAAAATACAAATCAAAACAATTCTGAGGTACCACATCACAACTATCAGATTGACTAACATGACAAAACAGGAAAATAATAGGTGTTGGATATGTAGAAAAATTGGAACACTAATGCATTGTTGGTGAAGTTGTGAACTCATGCAACCATTCTGAAGAGCAATTTGGAACTCTACCCAAAGACCTATAAAACTGGGCTTACCCTTTGACACAGAAATACCACTTCTAGGTCTGTATCCCAGAGAGATCATAAAAATGGGAAAAGGACCTGCATGTACAAAAATATTCATAGCAGTTCTTTTTGTGCTGGTCAACAATTAGAAATTGAAGGTATGCCCATCAATTGAGGAATGGAAACAAGTTGTGGTATATGAGTGTAATGGAATACTATTGTTCCAGAAGAAATGATGAGCAGGTAGACTTCAGAAAATAAAACAAAAAAAATTACATAAACTGTTGTTGAGTGAAGTGACTAGAACCAGGAGAACATTGTATACAATAACAGCCACATTGTGCAATGACCAATTTTGATAGACAATACTTCTCAGCAATACAAGGGTCTAAGAAAATTCCAAAAGGCTTGTGATGGGAAATACTTTTCATATCCAGAGAAATAACCATGGAGTCTGAATACAGAATGAAGCATACTATTTTCTCTCTCTCTCTCTTTTTTTCTTTTTTCTCATGCTTTTCCCCTTTGGCTCTAATTCTTCTTTACAACATGACTAGTATGGAAATATGTTTAATATGATTGTACATGTATAGCCCATATCAGATTGTATGCTGTCTTGGGGAAGGGTGACAGAGGAAGGAGGAGAAAATTTAGAACTCAAAATCTTATAAAAATGAATGTTGAAAACAAAAAAACAAATAAAATTTAAAAATAAATTCCCCGTAAAAAATAAGAGTATGTATGTGTCTCTATAGGGGAGAAATAGTGAAAACTATGAAAATACAATATAAAATACTATTTAATTATCTTTCCCTCTCTTTTTTCTCCATTCAAGTCCTATACATTCTTCATGGTCCCCTTCAAGTCCCATATATTATGCGTGTGGCTATAATCATCACTAAAATAGCCTTTCCTGACTACCTTCACCTACGACTATCTGAATTTCTCTAGCATTTCTAGACTGAGACATTTTACAGAATGACAGAATCTCGCAACCAAAAAAAATGAGTTGCAATGTACATCGTCATGTTAATTTAGTTTATTTTTGGGTGGGTGGAGGTGAGACAATTGGAGTTAAGTGACTTGCCCATGGTCATAGAGCTTATAAGTGTAAAGTGTCTGAGGCTGGATTTAAACTTAGATTCCCCTGACTCCAGGACCAGTATTCTATCCACTGTGGTTATTTTATTCTTACAGAGAAATCTATGGTAGGTACTTCTGGCATCATTATCCCCATATTCCAGAAGCAGAAACAGACTCAGAGAAGTTAAGTGAATTGTCCTTGTCTCACAGCTTAAGTGTCAGAGGGTATTTTCCTGGTTCAACTTAAATGCTTCTTTCTTCAGGAGGTCTTTCCCATTTCCCCCACTACCCCAGCTGTTAAATATTGTTCACCCTTTACAGTTACTTTCCATTTATCCCATATTATATTTTCTTCTTTCTACCAATTTATATACAGTGTATCCAAACAGTCTTAATTTAAAGCCATTAAAGCAAAAACAAACAAACAAACAAACAAAAAATCAAAGCCAAGACCTTTTATGTCCTATCTACCTCATTAGACTATAAGTAATTTGAGGACAGGGACTGGTTGGTTTTTTTTCTTTGCATCTACAGTACCTTGTATAGTGCCTATCAATTAATAAATGTTTATTATGCAATTGATTGTCTTAAAGTCCAATACTCCATACTAAAGAGCTCAGTTTAACTCATATTCCATGCAGTATTTGTGATATGTACTGACCCATCTTTGACCTCAAATCTTCAGTGATGAAGGGCCTCCTGTCTTGCAGGGCCCCTCATTTAACTCTGGAACAGATTTGATTATGAGAAAATTTTTCATTATGTCAACTGATATATGCCTTTCTGTACCTTCCTAGTTCTATCCTCTGAGGCCAAGCAAATCCTTCTCTTCAGGACAAACTTAAATGCTTGAAGATAACGGTTATATCCTCTTTCAGGTTAAATACCCCTAGTTTATTGGATTTTTGTAATTTTATGTTGCCTTTAATTCCTAGATTTCTATAATGTTGGAGCAAAGAAGCAAGCCACATAACATCTAATTTGGATGGTATTATTTTACATTTAAGAAAATAGAAGTCCAACCATAATCATACAGTGCCTAATTAGCACAACCATTTTAATTGACTCTTATGTTACTCCTTTCCTCACTATGCTTTGTTCAGTAACTTTCAGTCCTGTAAGACTCTCCATGACACCCATATGCAGTTTTCTTGGCGAAGATACTGGAGTGGTTTGCCATTTCCTACTCCTGCTCATTTTATACATAAGGAAACAGAGGCAAATAAAATTAAGTGACTTGCCCAGGGTCACATAATTAGTAAGGATATGAGGCCATATTTGAACTCAGCTCTTCTGACTCCATAAGCTCTCTCCATTGTGCCTCCTAGCTGCCCTCACTATGCTCTATGTTGCCCTAATTGTTACATATGCATGATTTGTTTTCCCAATGAGATCATTATTTTCTGGAAGGTAAGAATTATGTCTTTTATATCCTAATACAAGACTGAACATATAATAGGTACTCAGTGTATTGATTTTATTTTATGCCTTTATAAACAAGTAGATTGACTATGTATGAAGTAAGACTGGTTATATAGAGAGCATGCTAAAGATGAACATATAAACCTTCCTATAATATTGGAATCGTCTTCCTAATTTAGATAGATATCTCAGATGTTTGTCGGTTGGCATTCACCTAGGCAGCGAAGTAGTTCTCTGCTTTCACTAGTAGTAATCATAGGCAAAGGAGAGAACAGGGTGAGGAAAGTGCTTCTCTGTCTTCACCGAGGTAGAGATGAGACTTGGATTGTGGGTCCCTTAGCACAAAGTGAGAATAGACAAATTCTTTGGATGACCATATTTCAACCAACAAGATTTCATTTCATAAACACCTGCAGGGGTATGGTTTATTTGAGCTAATAGGAAGCTCTAGTTCTTCACAGAGAGATGAGTAATAAGCATTGCTTTTTGGGCTCATTTCTTATTTGCTTTGAAACTTCCTTGTATCAGATCCAAAGAAATGAGTAATTTGCATCAGCCACAGGGAAGAATGGAATAATTTATTTACTTTAATATTTACATTTGCATGTATGAGTATATGGTTACTTGGTATAGTAATTGAATCTGTGATGCTGGGTTTTGTTGCTTTTCTCCTGAGCTCTATTTTAGGGTTCTTCATTGTGTATTTGGCTAGAAATATTGTCATTTTCTTTCTTTCTAAACAGAAAAGTTCCCTTAATTTATATCTACAGAAGATGCTTAATGAAATAATGTTAGTCACTTTTAAATTTCGTGACCACTTGACCAAAAAAAGAGCAAAGTTTGAAAAAGATTTTAAAAAAGACAGCCCCCGAAGTCATCTCTTTGTTCTTGGGTGTTTCAGTACATATGGCATAGGACGTGGATTTGAAGCCTCTGCAATTCTATTACAAATTCAAAAAGAGTAACAGTGTGAATTTAAAGTAATCTAGATTGCTACTCTCTATATATCTTCAAAACTATGAGAGAGAGAGAGAGAGACAGAGAGAGAGAGAGACAGAGAGAGAGAGAGAGAGAGAGAGAGAGAGACAGAGAGACAGAGAGACAGAGAGACAGAGAGACAGAGACAGAGAGAGACAGACAGAGAGAGACACACAGAGAGACAGAAACAGAGACAGAGGAAGGAGACAGGAAGAGAGGAGAGAGAGAGAGAATAAATTGCAAGAATGAATTCCACTCCCTGACAACTTCACTGGTTTTAGTGGTTCAGGTTTTCTGATTGTCATTCAAAACAATTTTGAATGCCTACAGTTGTTTTCATTTGTTTTTTTTTTAATTAATATTACGTGACAAGTAGTACATATTGATTCTTCAGAAGAACTTGGTAGAATGTGTCGGTCAACTCTTAAATATATATTGATGTGTGAATTTAAAATCTTAATCATGAGCCTAAATATCTCAGATCATATTATGGAAATCTAAATAATAACTTGATTTTATTTGAGTCCTTTTTCTTAAAAAAAAACCCCTTAAATCCTATATTACTTAAATGAGCTTTAAATTAATTTAGTTAATTTTTATGTATATAGCCAGGGAAATCCTACTATAAAGAAATTTCTTACACTAAATGTTAATGTAAGAATAAGTAGTTGAAAGTTAATAGGTTATTGGAAATTTTGGAAAAGAGGTGAATATAGAAAAATGAAGCAAAATTTATCTCAAGTGTATAAAATGGTACAATTTAAGAAAGACTAAAATGACCTTTTAAAAATAGTTAATGAGAAAGGGTTATATTAATAAAATTCACTCTCCAGAAGAGTCAGTTAGAGGAGGCAACATGGTATACTTGATAAAAAACCAATGGTGGAGTTAGAGGCCCTGGGTTCAAGTTCCAATTCTAACAATATACTTCTTACATGACCCAGGGCAAATCAATTAATCTGGGAGTTCCTTACAGTCATGAAATCACAGATCCTATCCCTATCTCCATTCCCTTGATCTTCTTTAATGAAGTTCAGTGATTTTAAAGATAGACACAATCCTGACATTTATAAATTGAAGGTTATCATAATAGAACCTGTTGTGATAACTTAACCTTCAGGGCCATTCAGGTTTCTCTTAAAATCAAAACCAAGATTCTTTTACCATTCCCCCTGGAAGGTCAAGACCTGACACACTGAGATTGAGCAAAGTAGATTTTCTCAATTGAGGAACAAGAGAAAACTGTGATCACTATGCTTCCTCATAGTTAGGGGTCAGGAATATTGTATGATAATCCATAGTCAAAAACTAGGAAAAGAATGGTTGAACTGTGAGACAAGGGAATATCAGGTTTAAGATTAGAACATGTAAAGATCTGTAATATAGGCTCTATTGTTTTGATAATAAGATACAAAATAGAAGTATGAATCTGACAAAATTTCCTCAGTTTACTGCATTCAGTTTCCTTCTAGCATTTGAGTGTTTTAGGATGTAGCCCTGTGAGATTGCTTCTGTCTTTAAGTCTCCCTCTCTATTTTTTTAAAAATTGGAACTAGACAGCTCTCATCATTACCACTCACAATGGTTCTCTAACCAAGTGTCAGTAATTCCCAACTTGAGAGACATAGATTATTAAATTGTCAGAAAAGCAAGAGTAAAGTAAATTAACTGTGTAGCCTAGGGAAGGTAACGGAGAAACTCGGTTGGGAAGGAGATGGAAAAGAAGAGAAGGGAATAAGGATTGTCTACTATGTGCCAGGCATTTTACTAAGCACTTTACACACATCTCAACACAACTCAGAGAGATAGGGTTTTCTCCATTTTTCAGTTAAGAAAATAGAGGCAAATAGAGATTAATGGTTTGCCCAGGGTTACACAGTTAATAAATGTCGAAGGCTGGATTTGAACTCAGGTACCTGACTCCAAATACAGAGCTCTATCCACTGAGGTTGTCTTCAAGGTAAACCCTCATTTAAAAAAAAAGGATGAGTAACTGTTGTTCATCTTTTCTGAAAACTGAAGAAGTTGAAATTAAATTAAGCAAGCACAAAGGATTCATGCTAGATATAAGATGCACATATTCTGATGGTGAAAGTGGCCTAATATAGAATAATAAAATATTAAAATTAGTAGGTACCTTAGAGAACATATAGTCCAATTCTCTTATTTTATGGGTGTGAAAACTCTAGCCCAGAAAGGTGAATTAAAGTGAGAATGTGAGTTATGGGAGAGGGAGGAGTTGAGGTTGTTAGTTTTTTTTTTAATATGTCATAATTTTATTTTATTCTTTCCTGTAACCTAAAGATAGCCCAGCCCTAGATTACCCAGAAAGTCCCTTCCATTTCCAGAAATGGAAAATTTCCACAGAAACTATATCCATAATATAAAGAGATGGATATTGGCCCCAGGAAGTCTTTTTAGATAAGGCACTGTGAAAATTGTTGTGTCTGTCACATTCCTAAATATTCATTGTTAGATCTTAAGATAAAGGTGTGGACCTTTTTTTTTAGAACATCCACAGAATTAGCTGATGCCTATGATTGAAATATTAAATATATGATTCATAATACTTTCTGTATGGATTCCTTAAAAATCCATTTTAGGTTAAAAAAATTGATATCTTCAGTTTACATGATGTTTTTGTTGCCATGTATATTCCTATATTCTCCCCAACCTAGTAAACTTTTCATTTTACCAAAGAATAAAAACAAAATGAAAGGGTGCAGCAATTCTGCAAAACTCACCAACATATCTGCCAAATCTACTATATGTAATGTTACATACCCATGCTTTCCTACGTTTGCATGGAAGGAAAACAATGTAGACAAAAGTCCAATTTTTGAAAATCTTGGTTTATATACATACAATTAAAGTGAGATCATTCATTTCATGAAAGATTTTCCCATTCATTTAGTCAGCTCCACCAATATATTTGAGTAAGGATTCAATTTATGTTGATTGTATATAGACAGTTCTGTGAAGTTGGTGATCAAAAATCAACTTTAAAAAAATATTATTTTATGTGGCTACAAAGTACCTTTCCTTGAGCCTAAGTGACAAAGAAATTGAATTTGAGATAAAGGAAGAGGGTAATGTGGTGTAGTGGAAAGACCAGAATATCTAGTCTCAAACTGCAGTATTACCCATAAGTAAATATGTGTCCTTGAGGCTCACCTTTGGCATCCATCAAATGAAAAGGCTGAACAAATTGGCTTCTAAGATCTTTAAATATCTAAATTATATGGCTATATAATAGCTTTTTTGGGGAAAGAAAACTTTTGCAAACAACTGCCTACATTATTCCAAAGGTTCTCTTCCCATCCTATTCTTCTATTACTGCATAAATCGAGACTTGAGACTTCTCCCTTTTCAATGATCCTTTTTAGCTAAATGCAGATGTTTTTGCAACTCATAGAATTTTCAGATCACCAATCTAGAGTTAATAAGGACTTTAGGTGCTATTTATTTCAATTCCTTTATTTTAGAGATGGTATAACAGGATCAGAGAAGTAAAGGAACTTGTCCAATGACACATAGGTAGTAGAGATAAAGTTCAAACCAGGTCCTCTTACTCCAAGCTCAGTGATATTTTCTGTCACATTACTTATTCTGTCCCTTCCTCTAACCAACTTTGAAATTCCAGCATCATGGAATCTGCGGACATCACAAAGCACCAGGAAAAAAACCAACAAAGATTTATTATAAAGAATCAAAAAGGATTTATTATAAGAAATGATCATCTAAATATTACTCATTGTATTTGCAGAAACCAGATGAACTCTATTCATCAAGTGGAGCAAAACTCCACATGCATGGAAAAGTGTGCCTTTCTACCATCCAGGGGTTGACTGAAAATAACGTGAATTTTGGAGCCCTCCCAATGTTATTTCTGCTTTGTGAGTAAGAGGAATAGAGCCAGATAACTGCTAAAAATGGACCTAAGAAGCTGCCAACTTTCTTCCAATATTACCTGAAAGATTTGGTAGGATGAGCTGGGTCCATCCTGGGATTCAATTGTCGTATTTAGCATCCACTAGGGATATTACATCTTCTTTCTCCCACAATGACTGTCCCTGAGTACTTTCCTTTTGTTGTTAAAAAGAAAACAAAATATAGGGGAAGGTGAGGGCAATTACTAAGGTGAAGAAGGGACATTGAGATGCATACAGGTGACAAGAGCACAAATAGGGCTACGGTCTTGGTAAGTGGGATGTATATTTTATTTCTACTGCCGTGAAAACTTAATATAAACATATTGAAAATCTTTTAAAAAGTAACAAGAATTTTAGACTTAGCATTAGCAGCAGATCCAAATTTAAGAGGGGAAAAAAGTGTTAATTAAATCTTCACTTCAAACCTTCTGCCCACATGCTCACATACTTTGGGGATTATTGGCTGAGTGAAACTAGGTTGTGTCTAACAATAGAAGAAGCTCAGTCTGTTTAGTCACATTAGTCAAACAATCTGTCAGCTTGGTGAAAGAGTCGATTATACTAGTTAGGTGGCACAATGGATTGAATACTTGGCCTATAGTCAGGAAGACCTCAGTTCAAAGCTGCCCTCAGACACTTACTGTATGACCCTAGAAAAGTCATTTAATATCTGATTGTTTCAGTTTTCTCAACTGTGAAATGGGGATAGTGACAATGTCTAATTGCCTCCTAGGGTGGTTATCAGGTTTAAATCAGTTAATATTTGTAAGCAGTACTTAGCACAGTGCGTGACAGATATTAGGCATTATGTAAATATGTTTTCCCTTCCCTTTCCCTATTGTTACAATGGAAGCAATGTTGATTCTGGATCCAGAGTGCATGAGGTCAAATCACCTCATATTTACTTACTGCCTGTGTGAGCTAAGGCAAGTCACTGTATTTGCACCTCAGTTTCCTCATCTATAAAATTAGTTGTTTGGACTAGAAAGCCTCTGAATTCCCTTCCAGTTCTAAGTCTGGGATAATATGACCAATTCTCTATTTAAACTGTATGTTTGATTCTGTCAAAATAAGAATAGACATGATTTGGAGAACTGGGAAGAAGAGGTAAACATGCAAAGGTAAAAAAGAGGAAATAGGTGAAAAACCATGACCATGAATTCAACAGGAAAGATTTGGTTGAAAATATGTATTTAGCCCATGAATTACCTTAAGTCTTTAGCATTCACAATCCTAACACTAAAAAGAAATAAGAATGGTATGTTTGATTTTTAATTTTCTTCCCAAAACATAAATCCAATAGGTGGTTTTTCATTTATTACTATGTCAAAAGCAAAGTTCTAAGCCTCCAATAATATCTAATGTCTATAACAGAAAAAAGCAAGGCCACAAATATCTTTTAGTGGGAATATAAAGGGATAATTATATTTGGGGTTGGGTGGGGTTAGTCAAGGGCTGATCAGAAGAAAAAGCAAGACTATACAATGAGGTACAACAGAAGTCTTTATATGTGTCCACAAAACAAGAGAAGAACATCAGAAGACTAAATCTGCTACAAGGAATCTGACAAGAAAGCTATGAAATCCTTAATAAATCCTGTACTTCAGCTTTCACTACAAAGGTTAATAATAAAATCGTTCTAACCCAGTAATAGTTAACAAGGAAGTGGGTGAGTTCACATCTGGAGGAAACAGGTTAAGAATTGCTTAAATAATTGGAATGCATGGAAATCATCAGGCCCTGATGAAATTCATGCCAGTGCTAAAGTCTTACCAGAACCAATGTCAATTACCTTTGAGAATTTTTGAAGGACAAATGAAGATAAAAAAGGGCAGCTGTGCTGCTTAGTAATGGGACAAGTGGAAGGAAGCTGCAGGGAAGTATAGATTAGTACAGCCTTGTAAATGATCACAGGTCCTGACCCAAAAGGAAATTTAGCAAAGGAAAATTTGAATCAGAGTGGAAAATATGGCCCTATGGCACTGTTATGCTTTTAGAGGCTCATAGTGCTTAATAATCTACAGTACTAGTGTGGTAGGATTAAATGAATGCCTAAAAGAATGTCCAGAATTTGAAATGTCTTAATCTACCAGTCCCACTGGTTTAATGTGTTAAACAATTGAAATGAAGAAATAGACTGTAAATTAAGACAGTGATGGCTTCTTCAAATGTCTGTGTATCGCTAGGCTCCTTATTGGGAAAACAACAGAACAAAGAAAGTATTCTTGCACATTAAAATGAAACAAAATATAATTCAAAACAGAATTTGAGGAGAGGAATATATTCCATATTACTTTTTTTCTTCATTTATGAATGAATAGTTCAACCACAGAAATGACATGGGGACAGAAAAATTCACCTATGTCAGTCAAGAAGAAATTATACCTTTCATTTCCATTTTGCACAAATATACAGCATTCTTCTTCCTTGTTAAATATTAGATTATTCTGCCCTTGTGCAGTGAGTATGCAATTTCCACAACTACTATGGAAGTTAAACTCTGACACAGAGAGCCTAAGATATTCCCGAGATCAAGTAAGAGGGTGATGGGAAAAGAAAATGTACGATTCACTTTTAACTAAATGAGTAAGTGCTGTGGCATTTGAGAAGAATGACATTAATTTTGTCTGATCTTGTTTAGTTTCTTGGGAGCAAATTGTGTTGAGTACGTTAGTTTTCAGTTGGATGGCCAATCTGCAGGAGAGAGGTAATAGAGGAAAAGCAGTAGAAAAGAAAAATTTCATAAGTTTATGAGGAAGCTGAAAAAGATGTGATAAAATATGATGATAGAATTTATGAATATGAAAGTAACTTTTTCTAGTAAATCCAATGGAAATGTAATTGACAGAAGAGAAAATTACAAAGAAGTATGAAAAAAAATCCGTGGGCTCCCTGAAGGTAAGAAACAGGCATAAGTCAATTCTTGAGGAAGAGTCAATCCACAAGCATTTAGTAAATGCCTACTTGTACCAAGTGCCATGTTAGCTGCTGATGGCACAAAAAAATTCTCCCTTCCTTCCCCTAACATTGTATTGAGGAAGACAACATGCATATAGGTATGCATATATACAAAATAAATCCACAGTAAAGAAAAGGCAGAAACCGTGGCAAGAAACCTACTAACAGCAGGAAGGTTTGGGAAATGCTGCTTGTAGAACTTACTGTTTGAGCTGAGTTTTAAAGGAAATTAGAGATTATAAGAGGTAGGAGTGAAGTGTTTTCACATCATTATAAGGAAAACTGAGGTCCATTAGATTAGCAATTATTTTTATTAATATGAGTTAATTTTATTTATTGATATAGATTTGATTACATACTTGTCCAGCTTGCTTCTCCCTTCAATATGTAAAACCCCTCAAGTCAGGGACCTTGCACAGTTTGATATCTACACTAGTACCTAGTAAAGTGTTTTTTTTTTCCTCCAAGATGCTCTATATATACATGTTAACTGTGTTGAACTAGTGTGATAGTCAAAATCATCAAAGGTCAGTGGGAATCATAGAAAAAACTCATGGCAGATTATTCATAGAATATGTGGAAGCTATTTCAGAGAAAATTCAGGCTAGTGTCTTATTAAGAATCTTATCTTTAAGTACCTAACATATAATAATTTACTCAGGTCTTGTAGTAACAGGTAAATGATTAATTATCAAGGCAGCTCTTTGCAATTTGGGACAACTTTAATTTTTAAATATCTTTTCCTTATATCAAGCTGAAATATGCCTCTGCAGCTTTTTTCCATTCTCTTTCTTCTGCCATATAAGAATCAAAAGAACAGGAAACATCTTTTTAACAACTTGAATACAGATCTCCTATTTGCCAATTTCATTCTTTTTGAGACTACAAACTCTCAGTTTCTTCAACCAGTCTTCAACTGAATTGGCATAGTGTTGAATCCTTTCATCATTCTGCTAACCCACATACTCCGTTTTGTTGATTTCCTTCCTAAAATATGGTTCCCATAACTCAATACAAAATTCCAGGTATGATGTGACCAGGACTGAATAACATAGGAATTCTTCGTTCTGAGAACTATACCATTTTAAATAGAGTTTAAATGTACTTTAGGATTTTGGGGGGGGAATGCCATGCCGCATTGTTGAGGCATATTAAGTATTCAGTCCACTAAAAAGCACAGATCTCTTTTTCATTGACTTGTATTTAGCTTCTCTACCTCTTTCTTTCAATTCAGTCATGGATACTTTGAATCCATACTATATTCTCTACATTTGTTGCTACTAAATTTGATCTTACTACATTGACTAAGAATTCTACCTCAGAAATATCTTTTTAGATTCTGATTCTCCCTTCTAGCAAGTTTGCTTATCTTCTATTCTTCATTCCTCACTTTTTTGTCATTTAGAAATGTGATAAGTGTGCAATCTAAGCCTTCATTTAAGGTACAATAAATGTGTTGAACAGTCCAAGGCCAAGAATTAATCCCTGGGGCACACCATCATACTCTCTCACCAAAGTCACACTGATTTATTAATGATTATATATTTACATTACTTTTAATATTTGTTACACATATAATATATAATTTTATTATATAACAATAGAATTGATTTTTCTCTTATTCATAATTATTAAGTCTTATCTTTCTAAATCAATCTCAGCCCTAATGGGACATATCACTCCATCTTGTCCACAAGCATAGTGTGCAAATATGTTTCAAATGTTTGAGTAGGTATGTGATATTTCACTGATACACCTGTTTCATAACCACTAGCCTAGTAATAATGAAGGAAATTAGGTTAATCTGGAAAAATATGTTCCAAATGAAGAGATACTTAGTCTGAGTCAGAGGTGGGGAAACTGTGGCCTTGATGACACATCTGGTTCTCTAGGTGCTCAAGTGTGGCCCTTTGATTGAATCTAAACTTCACAGAAAACATTAAAAGTCAAGGGAGTTTGTATCTCAAAGGCAATGGAGAGGCATTGCATATTCTTGAGCAGAGGAAAGGCATGGTTAGATCTACTCCGAACAAATGTGACAGCTGTGTGAAGACTGAATTAGAGAGGGGAGAAGCTGCATTCAGGGATACCAGTTAGGGAGCTATTACAGTAATTTAGGTGAAAGCTAATGAGGGCTTGGATTAAGATGGTTATAGAGTGAGTGAAGGGAGGGAGGGAGGAATGTAAGCGATATTAAAGAGGTAGAATCAACAAGTCTTAACAAGTAATTAAATATGGAGAGGAGGTGATAAGAGTGTGCCTCCCATGCCATGAATGTTGGAGACAAGTAACAAAGAAGGTAGGAGGAGAGGTAGTTTTAAGAGGAAAAGTAGGGAATTCTGATTTAGACATGACTTTTAGATGCATATGAGACATCCAGGTGGAGATGTCTAACAGACAGTTGAAGATAGGGGACTAAAGCTCAGAAGAGAAGGGAAGGCTGGACAAGGAGATTTAGGACTAATCTGATAGAGATGATAATTGAGTCTATGAAAGTTAATGAGATTGAGTCTGGGGTACATACATAAGAGGTGGTGTATGGATGTTGATCCTAGAAAGGAGACCAAGAGGGAGCTGCCTTTCTGGCAAAAAAAAAGAAAACTGGGACAGCCCAGTGTTTATAAAACCCAGAAGGAGAAAGTATCCAGAAGAAAAGGGCAGTCTACATTGTCAAACTCAGTAGAGATGTCAAGAAGGGAAGAAGAGAGAGAAAAAGTGCTAAGTTGAAGGAAAATTGGACTTAAGTGATCCTTTGCATTTTGGTGATTGCTTTTAAAGTGTGTGTGAAACCTAAGCATACTTGTAGATGTGGGAGAGGAAGACAGTAGAAAAGGAAAGACTGAAGATGAAAGAAAGGAGTTGACCAATGGAGTCAGGTCATAGAGGAGATGATCTCCTAAAGGTAAGGGAGTCAAGAGAATGGATTTAGTTTTGTCCAAGTGGGTAACTAATTCTCTGAGAGAGGAGAGAATAAAATGATGGAATTAGTCACAAATCAGGCTTTGAATTAAGGGGTTTCACCAATCAGAAATCCTGCAAATTCTACCTTCTTCCAGTCAGTGTTCATCCATCTTATCCATACTGATAATGTAAGTGATGTTAGGAAAGTAAAATTCTTATACTCTGTTTCAGTGGAGGACTTCAATCTATCAGCCTAAGAGCTTTTAACAAAACAAGTAAATGAGATTAGTCTGTCATGACACTCTTAGCGAATTCATAATAGGACCTAATTATTACCATATTCTTCTGACCTACTCATAAACAGTCTAATTAACAGGTCTCAAATTGTTCTGGAGATTAACATGAAAATTGCTTGTCTCTAATTTATAGGATTCAATTTCCTCCTTTAAAAATCAAAATAAAATATGAAGTTTCCCAAATAGTTATCTGGTATAGATCTTAGTGACTGATGCTACTCTTTCAAAACTGTGACATACCATTTTACTGATGAGAACTTGCATCATGGGTAGAGAGCACTGTAGACTATTTTCCGTCATGTTCTATTTGGTCTTACTAGGCAAGTGTAGACTGAAATACTTCCATGTAATATGAAGACATAAAAATTTGGTGCTGTGCTAGTTTTTCATTAGAAGACCTGGGTTCAAATTCTTGATTTGCTCATGTGACCTTGGTAAATTCATTTAATGTCTCTGAGAGTCTGAGTTTCTTATTGTATAAAATGGAAGAAGTAAAAATACTATCTAAATGCAAGATATTATTAATAATTATTGTAATTTTAATAATAGAAGTTATTTTCTCAGCAATCTATTGTAGACTTCAAGTTTTATTTTCTTGACCATAATTAATACCTTACTTAATCTTTGTAAATTACCATTTGCTTTTTTGGCATTTTTATGTGTCCAAAAATAATATTAAGAAGATAAATGGGAGATTGTGATTCTAATCTCAAACCTGTGCCAAGGAATTTATTGTAAATGATTCTTTTGAGAGAGCATTTTGTTTATATTTCTGAGATACAGAAGCACATTTATTTGAACTGCTAAAATGATCATTATTATTTTCATTTGGATCAAAAGAGAAATAAAAGCCTAGTAGAGCAATGTGAGGCATGACTTGTTTTAGCACCTTTTGTAATATGTCTATCAATTATAAGCTCTGCCAACCTTTGCTAGTAAAGGGGAGAGAATTAGGCATTGTGATTCATGGAGATAAAAGAACAAGGAATCTTGTGCACAGAGCAGATTATTGAAAGGCAAGCATAAGTTTCTCTACTGAAGTTTTTAGAGGATTCAGATAATGGGAAGGGAGTCAGTGCAAGTTGGATATAAGTGGTCTAAAGGTGATAGTCCAACAGCACATGAGACTGAGTGGAGCAAGTGAAAATAGGCCAATTGAGGCTGTGAGGAGCAATGAAGCTGCCATACTTGGGATTTTTGTTTCTGAGCTGTTTGACCCTATTATCATCTTGCTTCCATATGGACATTACCAGGTTTCTCATTCATTCCAGACTTGATATTTTTGATTTTTTAGTACCCATAAATAGCATGCCCTAGAAATGGAAGAGTAAATGATGATAGAAGCTCTGCTCCAATCCATTTCAGAGCTGTCTATCTTAATTGTGCAACCTTTACTGATTCCTAATTACCCATCCCCAGACTTAATAGAAATGTTAAGAATGAAGTGCTCTGGGATTTACTTGCTGGGCATCCTTTTCTGGGTAATCCATTGGACCTGATGGATATACTCATTCAGCTCAATGACAAACTGGAACAACAAAATAGAAAACGCATTTGGGACCAAGAGGAATGAAGAATAGCCACTCAAAGATAGGCATGAGAGCTCTAAGGCCACATATCTAGGGGTGAGCTAACGATGGCAGGTTTCTTAGGGTTCATAATATTGGGCATTTTTGGAGCACTGCCTAGAGTTTAGAACTCTTTATAACTTGGAATTGTAGTGAATAAGGGATTAGATCAGTGGTTATGAACTGACTAAGATACAGTCATCCAGGTTCCATTCAAAATATTTTTATTGCAGAAGATCTGACCATCTAAAACAATGGTGTAGATAGCAGGACTCTGCCTCAATGGGAGGTTGACATAATGGACCTTTCCAAGATTGGTTTCAGAAATGGTAATCAGTGGTCCCTCCAACAATTCTTCCTTGACAACTGGGTTCTAATTTCAAGGTACTCTGGGAAAGAGGACTACAAATTGCCAGGTTGAAATTGGAGGCTAGGATGAAATTTATTAGCATGTTTCCTGGTCTTGCTTTCATGAGTAAGGAAGAAACCCTGATGGATAAAACTTCGAAATTTAGGCTTCCATAAACTATGGAGTAAAAAGTTACATAGAGGGGGTGGCTAGGTGGTACAGTAAATAGCGCACTGGCTCTGGAGTCAGGAGGACCTTAGTTCAAATCCAGCCTCAAACACTTAACATTTATTAGCCATGTGACCTTGGGAAGGTCACTTAAGCCCAACTGCCCTGCCTTCCCCCCCCAAAAGAAAAGAAAAGAAAAGAAAAAGTTGTGACTTGCCCCATGTCACATTGCTAGTAAGTATCTGAGGATGGAATTTAACTCATGCCTTCTTAACTTCAGGTCCAGAATTCTAGCTGCTGAATGAGAATAAATATATCTCCAGTTAATGAGAAAAGAGTACTTATATTTGGGGCGGCCAGGTAGCACAGTGAGTAGCAACACTGGCCCCAGAGTCGGGATGACCTGGGATTGAATCCAGGCTCAGATACTTAGCACCACACCCAGAAATAACTGGCTGTGTAACCTTGAGCAAGTTACTTAACCCCAATTGCTTAAAAAAAAAAGTTACATAGACCTTCAGGGTTTTGATATAACCTCGAAGGTCCATTATTCTAAATAGAGCTAAGGCAAGGGAAAAGTAAAGCCAAAATTGGGGGAAAAAAATGAAATACTGAAGATCACAGTAAAGTAGCCAAGTTAGAGTGAGTCAATAGCATAGTGATTCTTTGAAGCCAGGTTTGTTGTTTCCTAGTCAGAAACTATTCTTATATCATGAGATGCTTTCTTTCCTAATATTTTTGTTATTTAGCAATGTCATAGCTCTCTAGGTTAAAAATAGCAAGTTTTCCAACTGGCAAAGTCTGACTTCCACAGGACTGTACATGTCTTACAAACTGTTATACTTTAAAACTTGAAATAGTTTAAAAAAAGAATTCAGTTTCAGTAAAACTTTATTTCATTGAAAACTGTCAGACATACAATTATATATTCAAAGGCTCTATAACGATTCAAGTGTACTTTTTAGTTTCCTACTTGGGAATATTTGAAAGCAAAATATATAACCAAGGTAAATTTTATAACCCTCAGTTTGTCTTTTTTATTCTTCATAATTTCTTAAGCCGCTACAAAATTTAATGAAAATTACATAATTTCCTGCTTACCACCATTATGTAGTCTGTATTGCCTAGATTATTTTACAAAAGAGTTATTATGAAGATTTTAATTATGCTTAGAGTTTCAATTACCCTGAGTATAGTTTAAACATCACTGGACCACTGTGTACTTCATCTGTTGTCAGTTTCCTGAAGAGGGGGAGTTTAATTTTTTTTTAAATGCTTTATTAACTTCTGATTTACATCATTTGTTTGCGCCAGATTTTCAGTTACAAATTTTCTCCCTATTTTCCCCCACCCATCCCCCCAAAACAGCAGTCCCACAGGATATCCCCACCTCCAGTCTGCTCTCTCCCATATTTTCTCCCATACCCGTTTCGACTTTTCCAGTGGATCTCTATGCCTCAGTGCCTGTATATCTTATTTCTTAATTACATGTAAAATGGTATTAATAATAGTATATATATATATATATATTTGAATATTTGATTTTAAAACTTTCAATTCCAGATTCATTCCCTTCCCCCCCTGCCACCCACCCCCACTGGGGAGACAAGCAGTTCAGTATAGGTTGTACATGTGCGGCTAATGCAAAACAATAACATAGTAGATATATTGTAAAAGACTGACTATATTTCCCTCACTCCTATCCCACCTCCCACTTGTTCTATTCTCTACTTTGATCCTGTCCCTTTTCAAAAGTGGGTGCTTCCAACTTCCCTCCCCCCCCCCCCCCCCCCCCCCTCCC
>NW_027187336.1:8652035-8664556 GCF_028583685.1 Petaurus breviceps papuanus | reverse complement strand
CCCCCCCCCCCAGCCTGCCCTCCCTTCCATCATCCCCCCTCTCATACCCTTCCCCCCCATTCTCCTGGAGGGTGAGATCCCCTATTTAGTGTGTATTTCCCTCCCTCCTCAAGCCAGATTCAATAGGAATAAGGTTGACCCATTTCCTTTTTCCTTCTTATTCTTCCCCTTCATTGTAACCATTTTCCCTTGCCTCTTCTGTATGAGATAGTTTGCCCCAATCTGTCTCTCCCCATCTCCTCTCATTATATTCCTCTCACCTCTTAATTTCACCTTTTAAGTATCATCCCTTACTGTTAAATTGGTCCCATGCCCTCTATCTATGTATACCTGTAAACATATATACACACATTCACATATGTATTCATATGCCCTCATAGCCTCATATAAATACATATAAAGACATATATATAAATATAAATATATATAATTTTTTTTATTTCTAATACCTTCAACTACTGAGAAAAGTTCCATAAGTTGCAATTATTGATTTTCCATGTAGGAATGTTAATAGTTCAACTTTGATAAGTTCCTTATGATTTCTTTTCCCTATTTACCTTCTCATGCTTCTCTTGCTTCTTGTATCTGAATGTCAAATTTTCAATTCAACTCTGGTTTTTTCAGCAAGAATGCTTGAAAGTCCTCTATTCCACTGAATGACCATATTTTCCCCTGAAACATGATACTCAGTTTTTCTGGGTAGGTGACTCTTGGTTTTAATCCCAGCTCCCTTGACCTCCGGAATATCACATTCCAAGCCCTTCGATCCCTCAGTGTAGGAGCTGCCAGATCCTGGGTTATTCTGATTGTGTTTCTACAATATTCAAATTGTTTCTTCCTGGCTGCTTGTAATATTCTCTCCTTAATCTGGGAATTCTGGAACCTGGCTATAATATTCTTAGGAGTTTTCTTTTTGGGATCTTTTTCAGGAGGTGATCGGTGGATTCTTTCAACCTCTACTTTGTCCTCTCGTTCTAAAACATCAGGGCAGTTTTCTTTGAGAACTTCCTGGAGGATGCTTTCTAGGTTCTTACTTTGGTCATGGCTTTCAGGTAGTCCAATAATTTTTAAATTATCTCTCCTGGATCTGTTTTCCAGGTCAGTGGTTTTTCCCATGAGATATTTCACATTGCCTTCTATTCTTTCATTTGTTTGGATCTATTTGACAGCATCCTGATTTCTCATAAAGTCATTAGCTTCCATTTGCTCCAATCTAATTCTGAAGCAATGATTCTCCTCAGTGAGCTTTTGAGATTCTTTTTCCATTTGGCAAATTTGACTTTTTAAGGAATTCTTCTCCTCATTGCCTTTTTGAGCCTCCTTTGCCATTTGAGTCAGTCTGTTTTTTAAGGTATTATTTTCTTCAGTCAGGCTGTTGACTCTCATGTCATAATTTTCTTGCATTGTTCTCATTTCTCTTCCCAATTTTTCCTCCACTTCTCTTATCTGCTTCTTAAGGTCCTCTATGGCCTGTAACCAGCTGTATTTTCCTTTGAAGCTTTTGGTGCAGGAGTTCTCCTGTTCCATGCCTTGCTCCTTCTTATCCCCAAAATAGGAGTGTAATGTTGGAATCTTCTGTCTGCTTTGTTTCCTTTGCCTGCTCATTTTGCCACTCAATGATTTGACTTTTGGGCTTTTTGCCACAGTAGGACTCTGCCACCAGACAGGGGAGTTTTCGTCCCAAATGCTGGGGTTTTCTCAGCTGCCGGAGGTATTAGATGGGTGCCCTCTCTGAGGTCTCCACACGCTCTGGCAAGCTGGACACACACCCCAGGACCTCCACCCTAGACTGCAATCCAGATCCAAGCAGGTTAAAGCAAGACCAATTACCCCTCAGACTGGTGCTTGGTTCCCCTACACTCTGCAGGCCAGGAGCTGAAGCTGCCACGTGGAGCTGGCAGGCTGTTCTGGAGTCTCAGTGGTTTTTGGCCCCAGGGGTAAAAGCCACGCACTCCCACTTACTGGGTCCCAAAGTCCAGATTGCACTGGCCTCTCACCTTGTCCTTCGCATCTATGTATTGATAAATCTGGAAAAGGCCACAGCTGCTGCTGATCTGGAGTCCCTCTGGCTGGAGGCTGGTCAGGCCTGCCCTGGGGCTAAAGCCTCAGCGTGATCCTGGGCTCGGCTCCCAGAGCACTGTGCTGGCCGATTCCTGCCGGCCTGCCGGGCTGTCCTCAGTGGGAGGTTAGCTTCTCTGTGTCATTTTGTGGTTTCTGCAGCTCCAAAGTTTGTTTAGAATCCCCTTTTTACATGGATTGGCGAGGGTGGAAGCCAGAGCCACGGGAAGTCGTGCTTCTACTCGGCCCGAGGGGGAGTTTAATTGAGTGGATTGTATTTCCATACTCACGCATCAAAACAATTTATCTTATTTTAACAAATATATTTATTTTTAAGTGTAACTTGGAAAATCAGAGTTTAATTACAAAGTTTTACTTGAAATGGTGAAAAAGTGTCAATGATAGAATAAATGGCTAACCATCAATTCACCTGGAATTCTTTGTAGTATCATTAATCATGATGAAGTCACTTGATCCTAATACAGATGTAATATCTAATGCAGCAGAGATTCTGCTGTAATTTAGCAACAATAACTGTCCACTTATTGTAAAGTGTTGCCCTTAAACCTAAAGCAATTAATTTTTAATGTTATTTGCTCACATTGTACAATATTATGCAAGATTGCAGATGTTGCCAAAATGAAGATTGATGAAGCTGATTAAAACCACATTACAAATTGAAATAATTTCATTTGAAGTATTTAGGGGGATATTTTGGTAGACACAAACAGCATCATTTAGGAATAGCTTTAACTCACTCTAGTGCTTTCTTGAGCAAACATTTTGATTAAACAGTTTGGGAAATTAACATTTATACTTTGCAGAACAAATCTTTGACAGAGAACTATGAGAACAGTACCTAAAGACCTATGAAAAAGTGATATCGCTTATTTCCATGGAACTTTTCCAGTGGGAGTTAGTAACAAGCTACCTACATAAGGTAGCATAGTTCAAATAAGTGCAGAAAATGAATGTTCTGTTAACAATGAACTGTGAAGAACATCGTCTCTGACAAGTCCCTTGTGAAATTATATTGGTTACCCTGTGTTTCTCAACACATTTTCTTTAATAATTGTCTTCTAATATACTGCCAGTTTAAATTAGAACAATTATCCAAGGAAGCTGTCTTTGTAACACCTCAACAGATTCTCACTCACATGATGGCCCCATTTTGTTTCCAGAATTCTTATGACCAGGAGCTAGTAGTTTTAGAGCTCAAATGAATGCTTGAGATAAGTTAGTCTTGTCCACTCTTTTTCAAATGAAGAAACTGAGGGTCAGATGGTTTTAGCAACTTATATAAGACTCACAGGAAGTAAGTGGCCTCTTTTCTGTCCTTTAAGATCAGTTTTACTCTGATCTCTTCCTATCAAAACCTATTCTCAGGAATGAATCTGATAAATGAATTCATGCTTAAAACACTTAGCATGATCCAGGATTTCCTTGGTACCAATACATTCTCCTCAGAGTTTGCAACTCTTACAAGTCTTTATATTTTCTATATCCCACATGTAAGTCTTGCTGTACATACATGACAGATGATATGAAAAATACTAAGTCGTTTTTATTTTAAAGGAGGATAGGATTTTGAGATAGGGACATAGGAAGCATCTACTCTAGCCACTTCATTTTACAAATGAAGACATTTCAGCCCAGAAATGTTATATGTAAGAACATACAGGAAGTAAGCTACAGATTCAAGTTTTCATAGTAAAGATTTCTGAATCCCAAATCAAGGATTATTCTACTACATGATTAATAGAGCATGAAACTGGTCATTTAAATGGACTAAACAATCATCTCTATGTGGTTGACTCCCAGATCTATATATTTATACCTAGTCTCACTCTCATACATTACCCCCTAATAAAGAGAATTACCAACCACCACCCCCACACACACAATAAGCATTGTCAAGCAAAATTAATCCACTTATGTACTTAAAAGCATTATTTATAAGTTTGCCAAAAGGGTCTATTTCAAAAGAATTCAAACGATTCTTACTAAATTATTCGAAGTTTTTCTAGCTGCTTCCTGTTATGGTGTAATTGAAATGTAGCTACTAGCTGCATTACCACAAGGACCTTACTAAGAGAGAAGCCTGTCTGAGATGAATTCTTTCTCTTCACAACAGAGGTGGAGTTGGTGGGCAGGGTAATGAGTTTAGCTTAGATGTATGGGTCCTATAGCTTTTGTTGGTAGATAAAGTTAGTGAATTAAGGTGAATATGAGTGATCATGAAATTCTCATTTCAGAAGAGAATTTGGAGCACTTTTCTCTCTCAAGGCCATTACGATTCTTGCTTAATGGGTAGCATATCTGCTCACTGGTTCATGTTTCCGTGTTGGAATTTGATTTTCAAAGTCAACTATAAATAATCATACATGCATGTACATGTGTAATAAGACTCAAATGTTCTAAATTCCAGTGGGCAGTATAGATGCTTGCATGACTTTGGGTCTCCTTTACTTGATATCACTGTGCTTCAAAAACTTTTTTGATCACCTGCCTTCATATATTTTCCCAAATATTCGCATTGTGTTTCTAATATGTTTTTTCTGAAGTAGAAGGTGCTGGCTAAACAATTTAGCACATAGGTATCTTTGTGAGATGATATCTCCTAAAAAAAAGCCCTCAGAGGCCTTTTTGTAGTGAACTTGCAGAGCTGCGGAGGTGATTGATTCAACACCGATGGAGTCTTCTAGGTTTTCAGTTCATGCTTTTTCTCTGGATGAAGCTGTGAAAGGTCCACTGAGATTCCTGAATTAAGGCCTCAAAGTCATAGTGTTGTAGCACAGGCTCAGGGATCACTCTCCTAAACTTCCATTCATGGCACCATTTTAAGTTTCCAGAAGGCAGCTGCTCATTCTCCCCCCATGGTTCTAGAAGATCCTGAGGAGTTGTTTTACTCTTATGGCTCACAGGCCACCACTGGTATAATTCTTCTACTGATTATCAGTTGATAGCAATTAGCAAGCAAGATTTAATTAGCTGTTATAATTGAGTAGTATACTAAAAATATATGGTACAAACTATTCCCCAAAATTCTTGGGCACCCTCACCCAGAAGTACATATAGAGGCCTAGGGAAAGATGGCCCACGCAGCTCACAACTCCTACTTGCTGTAAGTCCCTTTGACAAATCCTCATAAAATTACTCTTTAGTATCCTACTCTTCTGCTAGGCTTTTGGTAAAGTCCTAAGGCTGCTTTTCCTCAGGGGGTTTAGTTTTCTTCTGTTTCCAATGTAGACACTGCCCACAGCTGTTCAACACATACTACAATAGTTTCAATGAAAAATCCAAAATCCTCCAACCTTTGAAGTTCACAAAATCATGCTTTGGTAAGGAGAAGTGGAGAGGAAATAGAAGACCTTTTCCCTATCCCCAAGAAATTTCCTCCCGGGGTCTTATCGAGAATGGTTTTCACTTCTGAAGGTATAGGAATGTCCAGGTTCTCAATTGACTTGTTATTTCATTCAAGACCCACAAAGCATGACTGATTCTCTTCAGTAAATCCCAATATTCTTCCTGTGTAGTATCATTTCATATCATTTTATGACTTATATTTCTTCCAAATTGATTGAGAGCTTTTCAAATCTTGTTTAATGTCTTGAATTGGTTCAATAAAGTCATTCTCACTTTGTTTAGGTAATTAAGTAGTAGGAAGTACATTGATTCAACTGACATCCAATGCCCCCACCTAAAGGATTACATTTATACCTTAAAAGAAATGTAAAGATCTTCTAGTCCAACTCCTATCATTTTGCAGAGAAAAGTCATAAAAATTATGTGACTTTCCGGGATTTTAATTAAATGTGATCCTAACTGAAGCATACTTTCCATTTCACCATACCACCCTGATACATAGACATCTAGGGGCATATATGTTATAGCCCAATTGTTTGATCAAACTGTGTGATGACACAAATCCCAATTTAGTTAGGCAAGAATAGCACTCAGATGAAAGCCTCATTTCAGTGCAGCACTTAAAAAACATAGTCTAAAATTGGCAAGCTCATTTGTCAGAGAAGAAACTTGAATGGAGACAGAAACATAACATTTGGTAGAGTGCTTGGTGCTTTATACCAATATACTGAAATTAAGGGGACACACTTTCTCCCTGTAGTGCTCTGCAGACCTGCCATCTTTGACATGAAGCATTTTCCCAATCCTTTCATTTTCCTTCTGGAGTTAACATCTCTCCATCTGTACCCTGGAATTTGGGGGTAAGGTGGTTGCTGGCCATGCCTTGGTACCTGTGTCTGGACTCTCTTGGTGAAGTGGGTGACTTCTCTTGTACCACTATGACTGTAGTCAATCAGGAGAGCCTGTCTTCCCTTCTATAAGTATCTATGCTATTTCATATGCCTGAATTCCTAATTGTAGCTCTGGGGAAAGGGAGTAACTTTGCAGTGGATAGAGTGCCAGGTCTGGAGTTAGGAGGACCTGACTTTAAATTCTATCTCAGAGACTTACTAGTTTTGTGACCCTGGGCAAGTCACTTAACCATGTTTGCCTCAGTTCCTTATTTGTAAAATGAACTGTAGAAGGAAATGGCAAACCACTCCAGTATCTTTGCCAAGAAAACCCCCAATGGAGTCATGAAGAGTCAGACATGATGGAAGTGACTCAATAACAACAACGTGGGATCCACACCAGGAGTGAAAACAAACTATACCGTGATGAGCTGGATCAAGTTTCTAACCTGATCTAACTGCCATGAAATAAAGCAGACAAAGTTCAAGAAACTGAAATTGAAGATGTTAGTAAACTGAGCTAATGCCCTTGTGGCAGGCTTGCATGGGTGTGTTTAATGCTATGTGGCAGCACCTTCATTCCAATAATCTCCAGATTCTTTTTTTTTCTTTTTTTTAATTCAATAAATTAACCCATTTATTGTTGGACTATGTGCTACAGATATTTGATAAGATTTCACTGGTCTTTCAATTCCTTCAGTCTTCTGAAGGCAGATTTTTGACTGTGACTGCAGAGGTGGTGTTGTAGGTTCATGCATCACCAGCTACTGTTTTCATACAGGATCCACAGTGCCAGATACCCACAGCCTGTCTCTTCATTTTGGTCTTGCCGCAGAAGGAGCAGGTATACTTGGCATGCTGGATAATTTCAATTTTCTTCACCATTTTCCTGAGGGATACACCATAACATGTTCCATATTTACCAACAATTCCCACCTTCTTGGTATGTTTAGCCACATTAGCAGTGCCAGGGCTGGAGCTTGGAGAGCAGATTCTTTTCTTTACTCTTAAAAAACAGAAAAGAAAACATAGAGTATTTTAATGTGTTTCTACGAGATATAAAGTCTGTACATTAGTCAGAAGTGACTTGTTCATATCATTAAATGTCATTGTAGTATATTACAAAACCATGAGAAAAGAAAAGATGGTTTTCCTCCAAGTCTCACAGTCTAACAAAGTTTTGCAGCTTTTTAGTTCCATTAGGAAATAGTTGCTTTCTGTAAAGTATTTCAAGTCATAATACAAATAAGTTAAGGAAACAATAACATATATGTAGTTTTCCTATTTAGGAATGTTGTATATATGCATTTAAAGATCAGTTGGGGAGAGGAAATGACAAAATTAAAGAATTCTGTATAGAGAAACATTAACCTAGTAACTAAAATCAGAATATTTAATATATTATCTATGACTGTATGTGTACATCCCTAAAACTGTCCCTGAGCTTATTTGCTCTAAAATTTTGTGGGACATAATGAAGGAAATCCCACAAAGATAACTCATTATAGACAGAATTGATAATTATGTTATATCATTTTGTACTTTTTGTTTGTCAAATGTCTCATGCTGATGTTCGATGATCTGCTTTAGGGACTGGAAATCAAGCATAAGTTTAGCTAGTTCAAATCAGTGAGGTGTCTTTAAGGCTGGATCTGATTACAGCTCTCTTTAAGTCTTGATTACTTAACATTGGCTGCGTGATGTGTGTGCTGGACTAGCATATATGAACATCCCCATGAGAATTTCTATTGACCATGGTGATGCCACAAAAGGAGAAAGTTCTGGGAAATAATCTGGTGAAGTGACCTGTCATTGGCAACTTTAGATAGTATAGAATTTTCCAGCACCTGTTATCCTAAGTCATGTAGACTTTTCAAAACTACCTACTATTTACAATATTACTCTTTGTGGATAATTGTAGTTTTAGAGTTTTAAGTGCCAAGTAGTTAATTTTTCAGCATGAAGCTAACTCAAACAATCTGTATACGGTTTGCCATTTTAAGGTAGATTAAATTGGTAGAAGGGCAGCTAGGTGGTACAGTGGACAGAGTGCTGGGCTTGGAGTAAGGAAGGCTCATTTTTCTGAGTTCAAATCTGGTCTCAGATACCTCCTGGCCATGTGTCCTTGGGCAAGTCATTTAACCTTGTTTCCCTCAGTTTCCTTTCTGAAAAGGAAACAGCAAACCACTCCAGTATCTTTGCCAAGAAAATGCTAAATGGGGTCAAGAATTGCTGAACATAATTAAAATGACTGACCAAATAAACAAACAAATAAATAAATAGTAGAAGTGACAGAACTTTCAGTAGAAAAAATCAGTAGACAAGATTTTGATGATAGGTGGACAGAGATGAAGATGGGGCAATTTTGGTAGGGAATTAAGTTATATCGGAAAAGGTGGTTGATAATTTTACTATAATACTGGCTTCATCACACTACTCTTCTGTTCAAAAACCTTCAGTGGCTCCCTATTGCCAGCAGTTGTAAAATTCAAACTTCTTTGCCTGGTATTTAAGCCTCTCTGACCTGGCTCCAGCCTACTTTTTCTGATGTACTACTATTCTTCTTGCATTGTGAATTCTAGTCAAATTCAATGACCAGCTGTTCTCCAGTCTCAACCTATTACAGTATGATAAGTAGGCATGGCATAATGGATAGGGAACCAGCCTCTGAACCAGTCTCTGTTTGCATGTATCCTGCTTGTGTTACGCTGAGAAAGACACTTAAACTCTCAATGCTCTAGTCAACTGTATAGGATTTTAAGTTGCAGAGAAAGCATCAATGTGCATAGTAAAGGAACACCAAGGAGACACCTTTACCAGTATCATTACAAGTTCAGTTCATATTCCTGTCATTATTCTATTGTATTTCCCATTTCTGTACATACACCCAAGCTAGCACCCATGCCTGGAATGTTTTCCTTCCTTCCTTCCTTCCTTCCTTCCTTCCTTCCTTCCTTCCTTCCTTCCTTCCTTCCTTCCTTCCTTCCTTCCTTCCTTCCTTCCTTCCTTCTTCTCTTCCTTCTTTCTTTCTTTCCATTTATCATAATATCTCTTCTCTTCCTTCTGAGCCTTGGCACATCTTCTAAGAAGACTTCTCTCATCTCCTATCCACTCCCAGCTGAAAGTCATCTCTTACTCATCAAATTTCCCAGACTATTTTTTCTGGGACTTCATTCCCATTATACTCTACTATCCTTACCTGTGTATATGTCATGATGTACATGGTCAAAGGCTATAGTGGTTTTCATCTTTTTATTCTCAATGCTTAGCACAGTTCCTGGAACCTAGCAGATATTCAATAAGCAATTTTATTGATTTTATGGATATCATTCCATAGGGAAGAACCTCAAATCATAAGTGGTATCCCTCATCTCAGTTATTCATACATACATCTCCATTCTATGACATCATCTTCCATTTCTGTTACTCTGATTAATTTAGAAAATAATGAGGTTCAGTTCTAGCTGTGTTAGAAAGTGTTATTTCCATTGTAAATGTCTTACAGGCAATTAATAACAGAGATGTGCATCATATTTTACTGTCAGAATAAATAATTAACATTCTGAAACCTAAACATTTTGGGGGTAAAATGTCCAAGGAAAATGTTTGTGTGGCTCAGCTTACATTCTTTTAGAATACAGATTAGGTCATTAAGGAATCAAACATTCCCTCCACTTATCAGTGTTTACATATAGTGACGTCTATTAATTGATGAGCATGGAAAACGCTGGTATGTTATCTCACTTTATCAGAGGGCTACTTTTCTGTCTTCATCAATACATTCTGCCGTTTATCCTCAGGACCTATAACAAAACCAAGCCATTTTCCCCTGTTCCTTTTTGTCTTTGCTTTACTTTGTCACTGAATTTGTAGTCCTCTTTAGTGATAGTTTGGGTTTTATAATGGAACACACAAGTACAGCTCCTGTTAGACAATCAGCCCTCCCAGTTGATTAACTGTTGGAATAAATAGAAGTAAATTGGTTAGAAAGTTTGAAGAATCTCTTTTTATATCAGAAGGGAAACAGAATGGGTCCACACATAAGATAAAATAGCAATTTGTTCATTCAGAACTTGTAATTGAAATCAGAGATAAAGAAGAGCAAAGATGAACCATTTTTACAAATGGGATAGCAAGGGCTCTTCTCCTTGATTTACCTTTTAATTGTTTTTACCACATACTTTTGAAGAGGAATTCTACAGATTTTTATAGCCTATTCAAGAGACAACAACCTAATACTACAGTCATCTTATTAATGAATACGTACATTAGAGATGATGCATTTGGACTCTATAGGTGGCTATCTCAAAATCTACTCACTTCTTAACCCCCTAATTCTAATCTCTTCCTACCTCATTAGTAATGATTTATAATACTACTAGGTCTATGCAAATTATATTAATATGTTCTCATTTCAATATAATAATATGCATGTGATAATATTTTCACTTGTTTGTAAAAAATACAAATAGAATGTTGTTAACCATAGATTCATAGAATGTCAGAACTAGAAGGAACTTTAAGGAATCCCTCTCATTTCACAAATGGGGAAACAGGCCTAGGGAGGTTATGACTTGCCCTTATTACCAATGAAAAATTATATTGAGGAAGAGAGATAAATGATATCATCAAAAAGATTTATGAATTGGGGCGTCTAGGGGGCACAGTGAGTAAAGCACCGGTCCCAGAGTCAGGAGGACACGAGTTCGATTCTGGCCTCAGACACTTAACACACACACACACACACACACACACACACACAAACTAGCCGTGTAATCTTGGACAAGTTACTTAACCCCAATTGCCCTCCAAAAAAAGGCAAAAAAAAGATTTATGAATTGAAAAGGAAATGTAGCAAGAGGGAAGGACTAACAGACCCCTGTCTGGTCAATGGGCTACATTTGTAATGAAGCAATGTCAAGAGACCTAAAGTCTTTTAGATATTCATATTTCTTTGTTTCTCCTTCCTTTCCTAGTCCCAGTATCTTCATGTGGATCTCTGGTCCATGGCTAAAATGGCAGCATTTGATCATTCCTGAATTGTATTTAACTAACATGGAAACCCTGTCATAATAGCAGTTGGATAAGGAGGAGTAATGTTGATGATGAAGATAAAGATGGTGATGTTGAGAAGCAGTGTGCCATAGTGGATATAGAACTGGTTTCAGGGTTAGGAATTCTTAAATTTAAGTTCTTTCTCTAACCCAAACTAGATGTGTTTCCCTGGACAAGTTGGCAACCTCATAAAGCATTTAAGTTGTGCCATAAGATAAGAACTCCACCCATGAAATGACAGGATTGCCTCCCAAATGAAACTGATAACTGATACTTATACAAAATATTAGGGTTCACATAGCTCTTTGCATATCTTATCACATTTGATTCCCGAAACAACCCATTGATGAGAATGCTACATTTAGGATCCCTATTTTACAGAGACTGATCTACATTTTATAGATCAAGAAACTGAGAATAAGAATGGTTAAGTGACTTTCTTTTCCCAACCTACATATCCCTAGTCCCTTCAAGTTATTCCACATTTATCATACTTTATATTTCCTCTATTAATTTTGATTATCCTCTTCTGGGTGTGCTTTGGTTTGTTAAGGTGTTGTGACTTGTACCTGATTACAATACTAGTTCTGCTGGGGTGACGAACTCAGGTGTTCAATTATTGTACCTCAGTTATAGCACTCTATGCATGACAACTATGGCAACTTAAAATGAAATCACAATCTATACCCAATGTAGTAGCTTAATATGAGTGATTTTAATTTTTCAAATACCCATTGTCTTCTGTACATTTATCATTGTATTCCTTTTTAAAGGAATATTACTAATTAGTGAATTAAAACATTACAGTCTTCTAGATCTAATTTCTTTAATGTCACTAGAAGATGTAGATTTAGATTCATGAAGTCATAAAATGGAATCCTGAAAAAAAGAATTCAGAATGTTTGGCTCTGTCTCTACACTGACATCATAATGACCCCCATTCCAATATTTACCCAGTAGTGTTTTCAGGGAACACTTCTTGGCTTTGGGGAAAGGGGTTGCAAAAGTATCCCTGAAATTAGAGTATATCTCTTCCACATTAACCAACTATAGCCAGTCTCACATAAATATTGCAGAGTTTTAAATTTTCATAAACCATAATCTATAATGGCTCCCAGAGTACCAGCTATTTTTTCTCCACTACATATCATG
>NW_027187336.1:8644323-8652025 GCF_028583685.1 Petaurus breviceps papuanus | reverse complement strand
GGAGCCATTAGCTTAAATTGTGACAACTTCCATATCTTAGCACCAGAGATGACTCTTAGAATCATAAAATCTCAGAGCTATAAGACACCACAGAGGTCATCTAGCCCAACTCCTTCCTGAAACATAAAATTTTCAATCCTAATAAGTTTACATTTGAAAATCTCTGATGATGAGGACCTCATTCCATTCCAAGACATGCTGCTCTGTTTTTCACAGCTATAATTGTTAGGAAATCTTTTCAATGAATCCAAAGTTCTTTCTCTCTCTCCATTCTTCCTCCCATTTTCAGTTTTTAAGGATGTTCTTAATTTATTAATAATGGGATTTATTACCATCAGTTCAGTTCCTAAAGGGAGCAAGTTCCTCTCCTCTCATGGTACCTTAGAGAAGCATTGGAGCTCTTGCAAGTTTTTAAGATGAAGAGAGGAGACAGATGAATATGCTGACCCTAGCCTAAGTAAGGGCATGAAAGGAGAGGAGAGAATAGAGGGAGAGAAACTATCGAGGTACTATGAAATAATAGTGTATCAAGGAGTGTGGAGTGCATATCCTCTCCTCCCTTTATGTTCTCCAGGATTCCATTATAAGTGAATTGAATTCTTCCAGAATATCCACCAGTAATAACCAGAATTTCCATGTCCTAGAGTAGTTAGATGAATTCTTTCGTGCGAAGGACCATTTCTTTATTGGAAATGTTGTTTTTAGGAAAGAACAAAGGGTTTAACTCAACCCTAAATGTTGATCAGTATCAAAAATCAAACACATGTTACATTCAATCACAGTCTCAGCACTGCAAGGGACCTCAGAGATTACCTAATCATTTAGAATAGGAATTCCTTCTAAAATAACCTGAAAAATGGGCATCAGAATTTTGCCTGGGTTCTCCAGTGATGACTTATTCATTATCATGAGATGTAGCCCATTGCACTTTGAGGCTACCTTCAGTGTTAGGGAGTTTGGGCTTTTAAGGAGCTCGTGTCTGTTTCTCTATAACTCCTACCCCTTATTGACTGTTCTACCTTTTGTTAGCCAAGTCCCTGGAGCTGAATTCATTATTGAAATTCAGAAAGATTTTATCAATGGCATTTCTGTGGGGATTTTTTAGTCTTTTAACACTGCAAAAAAGATGAAATGAGTTTATTATATCATGTCATGAACTTTTACTGGTGAACGAATTCTGTCTGTCAATGATCACTGTTTCTTTTTTTGATTACCTACATACCATACTTTTAATATTACAGTCTTAAATTTTGCTAGGAGCTAAAGGTTAATTGTCAAATAATTTGTAGACTCCACTTCCTTCTCTTTTACCCCCTTTTTAGGGAAAATCCAGTGCTTAACTGAATTCTAGGCCACTGTTAAAGGCAAAAAAATAATTATTAATTGTAATACAATTTTGTTTCTGTTAAGAATTGCATATACATATGCATAAAGTGCTATAAAACTGTATTCCCTTTGACATAGTAATGCCACTAGTACATGTGTATCTCAAAGAGATCAAAGAAAAAGGGGAAAAAGGTCTATTTGTACAAAAATATTCATAGCAGCTCTTTTTGTCATGGCAAAGAGTTGGAAATTATGGGGATACCCATCAATTGGGAAATGACTGAACCAGTTATGGTATATGATTATGAAGGAATACTATTGTGCTGCAAGAAATTAGTAGGATGGTTTCAGAAAAATCTAGGAAGACATATAACTGATGAAATTTAAATGAGCTGTACCAGTAGGATACTGTACACAGTATCAGCAATATTATAAAGATGATCAGCTGTGAAAGACTTAGCCGCTATGGTCGAGATAATGATCTAAGACAATTCCAAAAGACCCATGATGAAAAATGCTGTCTCTCTCCAGAGAGAGAGAACTGATGAACTATAGGTAAAGACTGAAACATACTTATTTCTAAACTTTCTTCATTTTTCTTGGATGTGTTTTCTATTGCAACATGGCTGATATAGAAATATATTTAGCGTGACATCACATGTACAATTAATGTAGTGTTTGCCTTCTCAAGGAATGGGATAGTGGTGGGAGGGAGAGGATTTTGAATTGAGTTTAAAAATGTTAAAATGGTTACATGTAATTGGGAAATATTTAAGAAAATTTATAAATATATATTTAAAAGGATTGCATGCACACATAACTTAGGATCATAGTTACATTTATTAGGATCATAGTTATATTTATTAGGATCACAGCTTTTTTTAGTATGATCTTCTCATAATACTTCAAGTGTCACTGTATAATATGACTTATAATATTCATAGTGGCATTCTTCATAGAATGTTCAATTTAATTCAACAAAAATTTAATAAGCACCAATTATTGTATTATATTGGGGTGATACAGCATGTGCACAAGTAAGTAAAGACAAGGTAATTTAAGGAGAGAAAACTGCAGTAACACCTGAGAGGGAATAGGAAAGGAGGCTTCACAGAGAAGATGATACCTGAGCCTTGAAAAGACATTAAGATTCTTCAAGGCAGATATATGGCCAGTGAGCATGCCAGCTATGGGCAATGATCTGTGCAAGTGATGGCAGACGATAGAATTTCACATCTAGGGACTATATAGTAAGGCAGTTTCCTGGGAATATAGAATGCTTAAAGGAGAGTAATATAGTATAAGGTTATACTTGTGACCCATCATTCATTCAAATCAATCAAGCATTTTTTAAAGCGACTACTATATTCAAGGTAATGTCTTAGGTGCTAGGGATACAAAGACTTCAGATAAATTCCCCATGCCTTCAGGGGCCTTGCATTCTAATGGGGGGGGGGGGGGTAACTACAGCATGCACATTTGTAGTTATGTAGAAAACACACATTTGAGTATATGTATATATACATACATATATAACATATATAAAGCAGACACAATATAATGTTTGACAGAACATACTATCTTCAGTTTATCATGACATTGGGAAACAATTTACCCCATTCATTTTCTATTTTAAAACTCCTCCATATAGCCCCCTAATCCCACCTCACTCATGTTCTTTCTCTGACTCCTCCTTTCCCCATCTTCTCACCTTGACTATTAATATCTTTTTTTTTTGCACGGAATATGGTGATGTTATTGACGGTATACAATACAGGACACTAGGCTTCTTCCCCCTACTACAGGGGAGCTTTGGAACAAGGATGTGAATGGGACATGGGATCCCTAGTATAGGAACATAGGTTAGAAATGTGGGCTCCCCAGTGGTGGATCTCCTCTTTTTGGCTGGGGATGAAGATCCATGGCTTTCCACTTTACTCCTTGGAGGCTGTGTAGACCATGAGGTCTACTACACGGTTGCTATAATCATACTCATTGTCATGCCAGGAGATGAGTTTGACAAAAGACCATTAAATATCTTTAGGAAAAGTTACTAATGCCCTTAGAAAAGGATTTTATACAACTGTCTTGTGTCAAAATACATACCCCTTCCCAAAATAAGAGAATTTTCAAAGCTTTAAACTGAAAATGATTCACCAAAAGCAATAACAAAAAGCAGTAGGAACAGACAAAAATAAAGTTTTAAAAAGTGACAAATTTGCTTATGGTAAACATGTTATCTTTGTAACATACTGAAAAGAAAACGACTTTTGTGTGTTCTGTAAATTCTGAGTAATACTTCAAACATTCTGGATCTTTAGTATAAACCAAGTGACTAATGAATATAATCATGAGCCCCCTTTTTTGTATTTTATTCAGACAGTGGTGTTGCACATTTTTCAGCCTCTCCAGTTGCTATAGGTAATAATTACAGGTTAGCCTTTCCCTGCCTTAAACAACCAACAGCAAATTTTAGTCCTGCAAATTGCTATAGCAGCTAAGTGTAGTCTTATATATCAAGAAGTATACTCACATTAATTAAAAGAGAGAACAAAACCTAACCTCTTTCCCAGATGATCCTGTACAATTCATTTAACCTCCCTAGGCCTCAGTTTGCTCATCTGTAAAACGAGAAATAGTTTTCAAAATCCTTTCTAGCTATACTGCTTTTATCTTATGACGCTTTAAGTCTTTCTGCTATTGATTTGTGACCCAGATGTTAGAATAAAAGGACAGCACTGAGTAAACAGAAGCCTTTGGGGATTAGAGTTGCCATATATGTAACATTTTGTTATTAACAGAGTTCTTGGAAAAAACCCTTTTGGTTTTAGTTCCAAATGAAATGCTTTTTAAATAGCTTAGCCCACATTTTAATCTTAAGCAGTAATATTTTATGAACATAAGCTAGTATTTGATGTTTCAGCATCCTGTTCCACCTCAGGGTTAAAATTCAGCAGTCTATTCTGTGCATGCAAAAATCATAGGTTTTTGTGTTGAATATATACTAATTTCAATGCTACTCTCTAGGAATTGCTTATTAAGTAAACCATTGATATGACTTTAATTTATTGTAAATGATTTTTTACTAAACACATTGTGTATTCTCCAGTCTACTTATTTGAGGGTTCCAGGTGGATGGGTGATAGCTAATTTGGATTTTATTATATGTACTAACCTCCATCCCTTTTATCTTTGAAGTGAACTTATCCTTAACCAATGTAGAATGTGAGTATCTCCTAGTCTAGTTCCATTATGCTGTCTCAATGTCCTTTATTAGGATACAGTGTGTTTTGCTTAGATGGTAGAATACCAGGTTTATATTTACTCTGAGATGTTTATGCAACCTGGGGGAAAGCATCAGTGTTCTCCTTCCTTGACATTTTTGTACACGTAAAATGATAATATAAACCTTAAGGACATTCTTAAAGGGGAAGAGAAACACAAAGGCAGCTAAAACAGTGTATGATATGAAGAGGTCTGTGTGAAAGAACTATGTGATCCACTTCACCTTGGTGATGGCAGAGGTGCACATACAGTGATTGGGGGTAGAGTTATGGAATCATTACATAGATGATTGTATTCACTTCAATAGACAGAATCTTCTCCTGCCTACCCAAGGTCTCAGTGCCGGGGATATTTGTTATAACTCACAATATTCTAAGGATTTCTCTAATAGGAACTTTCTAAACAAAACAAGAAGTTAACACAATCTCATTTAAAAATTAACTATGGGGGTAGCTATGTGGCACAGTAAATAGAGCACCGGCCCTGGAATCAGGAGGACCTGAGTTCAAATCCAGCCTCAGATATTTAACAGGTACTTGCTATGTGACCGTGGGCAAGTCAGTTAACCCCAACTGCTCTGCCTTCCCCTTCCAAAAAAAAAAAGCAAAAAAAATTTAAACAAAATTTAAAAATTAGCTACATAATAAATGGATTTTGGTGATACCTTGTGGCATTTTTATAATTTTTTCTATTTGCAAATAATTCTATAACTAGCTATCATTCTATACTTTTCAAAGTTCTTTAACACTTTCATATGCATTTCTTCACTGTGAAATGTAAAATGTAAGTTTCTTTAGGTCAGGGAATATTTTAGTTTTGTCTTTATAGTCTCAATGCCTAGTATATTTCCTAAAATCTTTTTTTAAATTAAGCCTATGATTTTATGGGAGTTGGAAGCTTTTGAGGATGAACTTTCTGTACTAATGCCTATCAACACTTCCTTTGCAGCATATATTATTTTTTTTATTTTTTTGGGAGGGGCAAATTGGGGTTAAGTGACTTGCCCAAGGTCACATGGCTAGTAAGTGTTACGTGTCTGAGGCTGCCTTTGAACTCAAGTCCTACTGACTCAAGGGCCGGTGCTCTATTCACTGTGCCACCTAGCTGCCCCTGCAACATATATTCTTAAGGAATTTTTTGGTAGCACTAAGAAATTGTGACTCATCTATAGTTATATAGCCAATATGTTTCTGAGACTGAACTTAAACCTAGCTCTTATTTTGAGGCTACCTCAATTTCTACCATAATAGACGGCCTTGAACAAAGTAAGTGCATAATAAATGTAAGCTATTTGTTGAATCCTTCCACCAGTTATACTAAGTAGGCAAGATGATACTATTATCTCCATTTTAGTGATTGAGCAACTAAAAAAAATTCTCTTAAATCTACTGAGTTATACACAATTATAAGATAATATGACTTAGCCCGTTTCCCAAAGATAATCAGTGACAAATTCAGGACTACAAACCAGGTTTCCTGACTCCCTCTTCACTAAACCATAGTTCGTGCCCCCCTTCCCCCCCCTTGTATGTGCTATATTGTATATCTATGTGGTCTGCTAACTCAGGAAGCGCATACCTTGCCACAGTATCAGAACTTGATTCTTTGTTGGCAGGATATGAAAGATTAACTGTAGTAAGTAGCAAGAGGCCTCTTCTATTCCAGTTATTGCCAGAAAGAGTGATTATTTCTGAAGAGATGCCATCTGGAATGTGTGAAGTTGTGAAATGACCTTTTATCATCATGTTGGCCCATATTTCTGGAAGAGGGTCAACTAGAAATATCCTTCCATGGAGAAATAGAGATTAGGCTGAAAAATCTTTTGTTTCTATTCTTTTATCTACCCCACCTCCCACCTCTTACTGCTATATTGACCCCCCCCCCGCCACCTCCAACATAGAGGAACTGAAACATTCTAGAAGAGTGATTGGTTTATTTCAGGAAAACTTTCTTGCACAGATTGATCTTGAAGTACTGAAAAAGTTTAGTTTTCTCATTTGTAGAATGCATAGGCTATAAATAAATAACCATTAAGACAGAAACACATAATCCTATATTTGGAAGTCATCACAATTTTCTCATTTGTCTCTCTACCTAGTACATCAATATCCTCTAAAATTTTCTTCACAAATTTTTAATCTGGCCTCTACTTTTAAACCTTGAATGATGTCAAATTAACCAATTCATGAGGCAACCTATTCCATTTTCAAGTACCTCTAATTGTTACCAAGTCCTTCCTTATATTGAACCAAAAATCTACATTCTGGGACTTTCTTCTACCCATTGACTTTAGCTATGCCATTTGGAGTCCCATAGAAAAGTTTAATTTCTCTTCTGCATGAAAGCTCTTCAAAGATATGAATATAGTTATTTATTCACACTCCTCCCCAGGTGAAATATTCTGTGCTTTAGGTACACCATGCCCAGGTACTTCAAGAGATTCTCATATGAGTACTTTCATAATGTTGAGTACCTTCAACATACTCCAGCTTACCAATGTGTCTCGTTATATGACATCCAGAATTTAACATAATACTCAAGGTGTTGTCTGATTTGTGCAGAGCACAGTGAAACTGTTACCTCCATTGTACCAATTATTATGCCACATCTGGATCTTACTATATGGGTCATAATAGGCATATTACTTAACATCTCTGTGTGTAATAGTCCTCAGATGTAAGATAGAAATGATAATACTTTTAAAAATGAATTTTATGTTTAACCTTAGTTTACAACATTCATTTCCACAAGATTTTGAGTTACAAATTTTCTTCCCTTCTGTCCCTTACCCACCATACCAAAACAGTGATCCCACTGAATACCTCCTACCCCAATCTGCTCTCTCCTATATCCTCCCCTTTCTCTCCTCCAACTTTCCAGTAGAGCAAAATGGATCTCCATGCCCCAGTGCCTGTATATCTTATTTACTAGTTGCATGTAAATAATTATAATTTTTTTAAATTTGATTTTAAGACTTTGAATTCCAGATTCTTTCCCTTCTTCCCTCGTCACTCAGCCTTACTGGGAAGATAAGCAATCCCATATAGGTTGTACATGTATAGTTAATGCAAAACTTTTCCATAGTGGATAT
>NW_027187336.1:8628496-8644313 GCF_028583685.1 Petaurus breviceps papuanus | reverse complement strand
TAATTTTATTTTTAAAATATCATCTCTTCCTATTCAATTGAACCTGTGCCTTCTCTCTATGTATACCTGTACACATGTACACACACTAGCATATGTATTCATATGCACATATACATTCATATATATATATATATATATATATATACTCTCCTGCATATATATGTATATATACATATATACATTTATATTCTGTTCAACTATCCTCATAGTGAGAAAAGTTTCACAAGTTACAATTATCATTTTTCCATGTGGGAATTTAAATAGTTCAACTTTGATAAGTTCCTTATGATTTCTTTTCCCTGTTTACCTTCTCATGCTTCTCTTGCTTCTTCCATCTGAATGTCAAATTTTCTATTCAGCTCAGGTTTTTTCTTCAAAAATGCTTGAAAGTCTTCTATTTCATTGAATGACCATGTTTCCCATGAAACATTATATTCAGTTTTGCTGGGTAGGTGATTCTTGGTATTAATCCTAGCTCCTTTGACCTCTAGATTATCATATTCCAAGCCCTTTGAGCCCTTAATGTAGAAGCTGCTAGATCATGTCTTATCTTGATTGTGTTTCCACAATATTCAAATTGTTTCTTCCTGGCTACTTGTAATATTTTCTCCTTGATCTGGGAACTCCAAAACCTGGCTATAGTATTCCTAGGCATTTTCTTTTTGGGATCTTTTTCAAGAGGTGATTGGTGAATTCTTTCCATTTCTATTTTGCCCCCTGGTTCTAAAATATCAGGGCAATTTTCCTTGAGAATTTCTTGGAGGATGATTTTTAGGTTCTTTTTTTGATCATGGCTTTCAGGTAGTCCAATAATGTTTATATTATCTCTCTGGATCTATTTTGCAGGTCAGTGGTTTTCCCAATGAGATATTTCACATTGCCTTCTATTTTTTCATTTGTTTGAACCTGTTTTTCCTTTGTAAGCAATTGGGGTTAAGTAACTTGCTCAAGGTTACACAGCCAGGTGTTTCTGGGTGGGTGCTAAGTGTCTAAGCCTGGATTCGATCTCCAGGTCATCCCGACATTGGGGCTGGTGCTCTTACTCACTGTGCTACCTGGCCTCCCCAGACATGTTTTATAGTATATTGATTTATCATAAAGTCATTAGCTTCCTTTTGCTCCAATCTAATTCTGAAGGAATGACTCCCTTCAGTAAGCTTTTGAAATTATTTTTCCATCTGACAAAATTGGCTTTTTAAGGCATTCTTCTCCTCATAGGCTTTTTGAGCCTCTTTTGCCACTTGAGTTAGTCCTTTTTTTTTTCGCTTTTTGGAGGGCAATTGGGGTTAAGTGACTTGCCAAAGGTTACAAGGCTAGTAAGTGTTAAGTGTCTGAGGCCAAATATGAACTCAAGTCCTCCTGACTCCAGGGCTGCTGCTCTATTCACTGTGCCACCTAGCATCCCCTGAGTTAGTCTGTTTTTTAAGGTGTTATTTTCTTCAGTCAGGTTGTTGACTCTTCATTTCATGATTTTCTTGCTTCATTCTCATTTCTCTTCCCATTTTTTCCTCCACTTCTCTTACTTGATTTTCAAAATCCTTTTTGAGCTCCTTCATGGCTTGTCACCAATTCATATTTTTCTTGGAAGCTTTTGGTGCAGCAGTTCTGACTTATTGGTCTTCTTCCAGTTCTATGCTTTGATCCTTTTTATACCCCCCCCCAAAAAAAAAAAGAATCTAAGGTTTGGTTGCTGTGCTTGCTTTGCTTCCTTTGCTTGCTCATGTTGCCACTCAATTATCTGACTTTTGAGCTCTTTGCCACAGTAGAACTCTGCTCCCAGCCTCAGCTGCTGGAGCTATTAAGAGGGCACCATCTCTACAGCCCCCACAAGCTCTGGCACACTAGCAACACACCCCAGGACCTTAACCCAAGACAACGATCCAGATACAAGCAGGTTAAAGCAAGAGTGATTACCCTATGTATGGTTGCTTGGTCACCCTACCATCTGCAGGTCAAGAGCTCCTCAGGCCGCCATATGGAGTACTGCTGCGTTGCCTCTACCACTTCTCGCTTTCTCACCCCAGTGGCATTGATCGGACCCTGCCATTGATCCCCCAGTTCCAACAGAGTTCTACACTTACCTTTTACTTTGTCTTTGGCATTTATGGGTTTATAATTCTGGAAACCACCACAGATGCTGGTGATCCACTCTCTCCAAGTCCACTCCAGCCACTGCTGGTTGGGGCCACCCAGGGGCTAAAACCAGCGGCTAACATGGGGCTGGGCTTGGCTTCCAGCACACTAAGATGGACCCTTCCTGTCCACCTGCCAGACTGCCTTCAGTGGGATATTTGTTTGTCTCTGTCACTTTGTGAGTTCTGTAGGTCTAAAATTTGTTTAGAATTAAAATTTATATGTATTTGAGGTGGTTATAGGAGGAGCTCGCAGAGTTTTCCTGCTTCTATGGTGACATCTTGGCTCTGTCTCCAAAATCATAATACTTTTACTACTACATATCTCATAAAGAAATTTTTAAAAGCACCATCTAAAAATGGGTAGTTATCTTCCTCCTCCTCATCATCAACAACAATCTTCTATTAATGTAGCATAATACTTGTAACTTTATTTAATTTTTTGGTGACTTCATATCACTCACTCTTAAATCTCTTTCAGTCCATTAAGTCACATATGTTTTTTTAAAGAATTGTTATTTGGCAGCACTTCCCCTTCTATTTATGTAAGTGATTTCTAAACATAAGTATAAGAAATTGCATTATTCTAATTTCATCACATGTTATTGTATGTTAAATTTCAGACTGTTATTTTTTCTTTTTAATTCTTACTCTGGAACCAAGTATATTGATGACCTTTTCCAAGCATATTAATTCCAGTAGAGAATTGCCTAGGTCCCTAAGAGGTTAAGTGACTTGCCCGGTCCACACAAACAATATGTGTAATATGTGGGACTTGAAGTCAGTTCTTCCTGATTTAGAGACCAGTTCTCTTTCCAGAATACCACAGTGCCTTTCTATTGATACTGGACTTGAATTTCTTCTCAAATTTTCTTTGTTTTACTCTGTCTAATGTGCCAATAATTCATATGGACAGTGTGAATGGGAGCAAAGTTGAAATTATATAATTCAACTTTGTCAGTATTTTCTGTCATATGCCCCAAGCAACTCACCATTGTTTGTTCTTCTTTCCCTGATCCTAATTTTAAAAACCGTTCTTTGTCCTCCTTAGCATTTTATGGGAATAGTCTTATTCTGTTTGTTAAAGCAATAGAAGGACACTCTAAAGGCCTCTCTTAAGAACTTTGGAAGGGATTACATGACCTGGGAGACACTGGTACAGCATCACCCAGTATGACATGGCTTAATCAGAGAAGCCGTTGTGCTCTAGGAGCAAAGCAGAATTGAAGTAGCTCAAAATAAATGAGATGTTCAGATTTAGAGAATCCATCCAAAATGCTCATATAGACTATTTGTACCCAGTCTATGGTAGAGCATTCTGAGCTCATATTGGTCTGATTAGACACATCGTAACTGACTCTAACACAGTGAGGTCATTTTGGTCCTTTTCTTTTTCTTTTTGGAGGGAGGAAGGCAGGGCAATTGGGGTTAAGTGCCTTGCCCAAATCACATGGCTAGTAAGTGTTAAGTGTCTGAGGCTGCATTTCAGGTTCTCCTGAAGTCAGTGCCAGTGCTCTCTTCACTGCACCACCTAGTCACCCCTATTTTGATCCTTTTCAAAAACAAAGGACAACCATACACACATACTCATGCATGCTCACACACATGCACACAAACACACACACAAACATATTTTTGAGGAAGATTTTTCAGTACATTCTGAGTTTTTGTCTTCCTAAAACTATTCTTGCAGAACAATTTCACTAATTTGTGTTGCCATCCTTTCATATTTTCTGAATCCTTTTAAAAAATATGAGCTCAAAGAACCACCATGAAGCCTATCAGTATCTTTATATGACTAACATTTCCTTATATGACTGTATCATTTCTTCCTACTTGCCCCAGTTTCCTCAACTGTGAAATGGCAATGATAATAATAGCTTATTTTGCAGTATTTTGTAAAGATCAAATGAGAAAATATTCGTCAAAAAGAACCTAGTACAGTACCTGGCACATAGTGGGTGCCGTAGAAAGGCTTATTCCCTCCCAACATTCCCTTATCAAAATCATTATCATAGCAGAATCAATCTCTCTATCCACTTTATATGGAATGAAATTGTCAGCAAGGCAAGACAAGAATTTATCAGATGTTCAACGTTTATCTTGTATGGTACCTCATGATGCAATTGCCTTTAGAATTATTACATTGCAATACTGAACACCTATCATTTCATGACATGACAGTTCTAACTGTGCTCTTTGTATAAGTGAATTAGTATGAGAGAATTAACATTTCTTTCTTGTACTGAATTTCATTAAGCAAAATGATCATCTCCCTCAAATAATGGTAAGAAAACAGCTAATGTAACATTCAGATAGGGTCAAACTCAAGCACTAACTTTTACATTTTCTGCATTTTATTTTTCTATTTTGTAATGGTTACTTTTCATGATATTGAGAAAAAAGTCTAAATTTACTTTTTTTTTTTTCAAATTGGCTCATTGGATCAAATAGTATATACCCCAAACAAATGTAAGTTTAGGAAATAAAGGATTAAACTGGTTTTCAAATAATACTTTTTACTCTTCTACATTTATCTGACTAATTTTAATTTCTTGAGCAAAATTTGCATGATTATGCTTTGAAAAATGATTTGGTTCCTCATAGCTCTATAAATGCAGGCCTAGATTTTCTTACCATTATAAAGCTGATTTTTTAACAAACCTTTAATGGTTATAAAGCTATTGAATATATTCTATTATTTGAATGTCACAGCCACAATGTAAAGTTGTTACTGTAGTTATTAATATACCCATTTTATACATAAGAAACCTAAGGCTCAGAGAGGTCACAGGGTTGCATAACTAAAAAGTAAAGAGAGGTAGAATTTAACCCAAGTTTTCTTGACTGTAAGCCCATTATTTTATGGAGCATATTACATAGGCTCTGAAGGACTCTCACATTTGGGCTGCTCCTGAGATGTTCTTAACTCTGATAACATTAAACTGTCATTTAATCTACAGTAGTTAAGAAAACTAATGATGTGTTTTGTTTTCTACCACAGTGGGGGGAAATGATTAATCTTCATGGAATATAATTGTAACCAAAACTCAACATAATTGAAATGATTAAATAACTATCTATTTAGGTCTTAAGTAGAAATCTCGATTTGGCATTTGACTTATATGTAAGTGATAACATCATTGACTCATGATCCTAGAATGGATATTAAAAAGGAATATACTACATTTCTCTTCCATGTGGCAAGGCATATAAACCTACTCCAGCATTTCTATTGAATGTCCATAGAAGAGAACAGAGAAGAAAAAATGTTTAAAATATTTGGCTAATAGTATTCATTTTCTTTTATTTAGTTTGTACTTATAAGCTTGATTGGGGTGGGGGGAGGGTGTGCAGAGGAGAAGCTATCACTAAAACTGTAGAGTGTTTTGTCCACATGCAAAACAAGATTCTTTCAAAGCCCTCTGATGTTTGTGTATAGCTGATTCTTTACACCTCACTGGAAAAAGGTCAAAATAAATGTCATCTTCTTTATCTTCAATATAATGGTGATATCTTTATTTCCCAGTTTAAAATGCTGAGACTGGGAGAAAATAGGTGTTCACAAAAATAAAGCAAATCCCAATTCTTCTCTTGAAATTATATTAAAACAGATTATTGTCATAGAAGATTAAAGGACTCAGAGTCAGGAGACTTGGGTTTTGAACTTGGCCTCTTACATGTTCCTCCGATACCTAAGATAAGTTACTTAACATCTCTGTAAGATGGGAACCAAATGAATTTTAAGATTCCTTCTAGTTCCTGTGTCTTACACAAAGATACTTCGGTGTTAGAAAGTTTAAATGATCACACACATACACACACAGTGCATACACGTATGCGTGTGTGTGTGTGTGTGCATATATATCGTAAAGTCTCTTCTATGGAGATTGGAAAAATTCTCATATATGGACAGTGATTTTAATCCTACTTATAAGTCCCCTTTTTATTTTTGTTTCTTTGTCTAATGGATTTGAGGATCATATAATTATAGATTCATATCTGAAAAAGTTTATATAGGTGATCTAGTCGATCTCTCATTTCCAAATGAAGAAACTGGAGCCTAGCAAAGTTGAGTGACTTGTCTAAGGTCATGAACATACAATAAATGGATGTAGGATTCAATCTCATGTTCTTTGAATCTAAATCCAATGTGTTTTACCATAGAAACATATCATGCATTCTTTTTTACTCAATTTAAATTGTTATAATGATTTTAGACAAGTAGGAAATGCTTGTATGAGTTATATGAAAAAAAAGATATTTATGTTATTTGGCTTAAGTTCAATAATCAAATTTCACAGGTACTCATTTATTAACTCTTATTTCATGCCAGACACTGAGATTAGTACTGGGGACAGAGAGATGAAAAATAAGCAGAGTATTTGCCTCCAAATATTTTATCTTCTTCTTTGGAGACACAGTATGTGAATAGAAAATAAAATGCAAAGTAAATAAAAAGTAATCTTTGGAGATTGGAGAATATACTAGCAACCAAGATAGACTTCCTGAAGCAACTAAATTTTGAAGGAAACTAGGGAATCTATGAGTTGGAATCAAGGAGGGAGTATATTCAATTCTCAAGTCCTTGAGATGGCACGGCCAGTTTAGCTGGAATGTAGCACACATGAAGAAGAGTAACATGGCAATGTCTAGAAAAGTAGGTTGGAGTCAGGTTTTGAGGGGTTTAAGAAGAGAAATGGAGGAGGTTTATTTTCTCTTAGAGGTAAGTGAGATCCAGAGGAGCTTCTTAAGCAGAATGATATGGTTAGATTTGCACTTTAGAAAGAGCTATATGTGGAAGTTTAATGGATTGAAGACAAGACAGAGTTGAGTCTGGAAGACCCATTGCAGTAGGCCAGGCAATAGTTTATGAGGGCCTGTTTAAGTGAAAAAATGAAGATATGAAATATATTGGGGGTCTCTATGTCTTCAAGCAATTTTAAACTATTTCAATTTAAAACTGCATCAAAATTTTGAGTATACAGTTTACAGTGGAGATAAAATTGACAAGCCTTAGGGACTGATTAGATGTTAAAGGTAAGAGAGGCAGAAGAGTTGGGATAATTCTGAGGTTTGGAAACATGGGTGGGTGGAAAGTTGGAAAGTACCCTTCCAGAAATAGAAATGAAGTTAGGAATATGAGAAGTTTATACACACACACACACACACACACACATATACACACATACACATACACACACACAAATTTATGAATCTACATATGGATCCTTGTTTTGCACATGTTGAGTTTGAGATGCCTAAGATGCATCCATTGAAAGATGTTACATAAGGGGCGACTAGGTGGCGCAGTGAGTAAAGTGCCGGCCCCAGAGTCAGGGGGACATGAGTTTGGTTCCGCCGCAGTCACGTAACACCCACACAAAAAAAAGCTAGCTGTGTAACCTTGGGCAAGTTACTTGACCCCAGTTGCTCTCCAAAAGGCAAAAAAAAAAAGAGGTTACATAGTAATATAGGATCGGATTATTGAAGAGTAGTTGAACTTAAAACTATAGACCTGAGAATCATTACTATGGGGAGTGATGGCAGATCATATGGGATATGCCACAAAAAAGTGTAAGTGTAGGGAAGAGAAGAAAGAAGAAAAAAGGATCAGCCTGCAGTGCCGTGGTACACTTTCATATAAAGGATAGGAGAAGAATGATTAACTAGCAAAGGAGAATGAGGATGTACCAGACAAATAGGAAAAGAATCAGGACATAGGATCAGCAAAACCTGGAAAAAAGTTGTCATCTGGGTCAGTTGCTTCAGAGAGGTTAAGAAGAGTAATGCCAGAGGGGGGAAAAATTGGGTTTAAGAATGAAGAGATTAGGGAGTGGCTAAGTGGCACAGTGAATAGGGTACCGGCCAGCCCTGGAGTCAGGAGGACCTGAGTTCAAATCCAAACTCAGATACTTAACACTTACTAGCCATGTAATCTTGGGCAAGTCACTTCACCCCGATTGCCCTGCCCTCTCCCCTCCAAAAAGCAAAAAAAAAAAAAATGAAGAGATCCAAGAGACCTTGGATGGAACAGTTTTGATTAATATAAAGTAATTGGTGGGGGAGGGGATAGTATACAAGGAACTGGGAGGGGACAGAGATTATAATAACAACTCACATATATATAGCAATTTATGGTTTGCAAAATGCTTTGCAAATATTACTTCATTTTATTTTCTTCACAACTACCTTGTGAGGTAGGTACTGTTATTATCCCCATTTTGTAGATGAGAATGCTGGGGCATATTGTAACAGACTTGCCAGGGTCACACAATAGCTGTTTTAGGTCAGATTTGAACGAAGATCTTCCTCTATTCAGTGTACTACCTAGCTACTTCTCCAGGTAAATTTCCTGGATGAGGTGGCTGAGTTTTTAATGGAATAAGCAATATGAGGTAGAGGTGAGTTAAGATTATATTCCAAGAGGTTGATAAGTAAGTTAAGAAGTTGGAAATTAGAGGTCAGGAGTGTAAAAAAACTCATCCTAGGAGAATGAATTTTTTTTAATGGTGGGCATCTGGGTATATTTGTAAATAGTAGGAAAGGAAATAATTGATAATGATAATTTGAAAATGAGGCAAGAAAAAGATAAAATTGAATGGGAAAGCTTCCAGAGGGGAAGAGATGAAATGGGATCAGTAAAACAGAGGAGTTGGTATTGAAAGGACAGTCACATCTCCTGCAAAAATAGAGTGCAGTTAAGATAATTTGGAATATAGTGTTGGAAGAAAGAAGGAGCTCACAACTGAAGGCCCCATTTTTTTTTCAGTGATGTATTTATTAACTTTGTATTCTTCAGTTTGGTCATTTGCATGCTTTTTAGCATTATTCTCCCAATTCTCTTTACCGCAAGTGTTGAATGTGTGATTGCTTTTCATAGAATTAGATGAGCTTACATAATCTTTCACGTACATATAAATCACAAAATTGTTCAAATTAATTGTAAAAAGTTCCTGTGGCTAAATACGCAAATGACTTACACAAAGGAAAGCATTTGGTAAAAACATTGTGGTCCTTGGGATGATCCTTTGAAAAAGGAAAGTTGCCAGTCTAAAATTGGGATAATCCATCCTCTTCTTACGTATTGAACTTGTAGGGGTGGAGTTGTAACATTGGGGAATAGATGCGGAGTAAAGAAAAACTGGATTTGAATCAGATCTCTGAAACCAAATAATTATATGACAGTGATTAAGTTACTAAAAATCTATAAGCCTTTATTTCCTCAAATATAAGAGTAAAGATAATAATACTTGTAGTAAAACAAATCAATAAGTATAGTGCAGTCATAAACACTTTAGTTCAAATTAATAGGGGAGATCAGGGACTTGATGGAATGGGACACTTTTTATAAGGAAATTGGAAGGGAAGAACTAGTTAGATCCAGAGAGCATCTGTCCTGGTGTATGCTGTGGGGAGTGCTTCATGTGGAATTATGGGCTGCTGGAGAAGAGTGTATGAGTAGTGTAAAAGTCCAAAAAGAGGGCAGAAGTTATTTAATACAGACAGAGTTTGGAATTCAAGTCAGACATAGAATTGTGGCAGTATTAATACAAGTTACTCAAACTCATTGAGCCTCAGTTTGCCTAACCATTAAATGATAATACCTGAACTGTCCAACTTACAAGGTTATCATGAAAATCAGGTGAGAGAATGTATGTAAAGTGTTACATAAATGCATACTATATTCTTTTTAAAAGAAGGCCTGCAAAAGGTGGAAGGGAGGAGCACTAAAGAAAAATCTTTGCTTGCCTCACAATTTGGCTGAGTATTGCAGTTTGCTGACCCATTTTTCATGTGGGCTGGAGGGGTAGTAGAGCAAGACTTTAAAGAGTGTCCTGAATATATCCATTACTATTTAATTCTGAATATTTTACAGTGCAACATAACATTGGTTTAGGAAATCCATACTTGCTATCTGTGATTTTTTTTTTTGTACAGCATTACAATTCACATTTATTATCCAATGGAATAAGCATAAAACAGCAATAAACCAGAGTTTAAGAATTCGTGTTTTCAAACCTAGAATTCAAACTGATATAGATTGCATTGTTTTATATCTAGGCACCTCCTTAATTGGCCTTTTAGTTTGATTCACAGGGCATTATTTTCCAGTTATCAAACTGTTAGTTAAACACACAAAGAGCCTTCATTGCTTATGTGCATATTGCCTATGTTTATCTAGTTCTTGTTAAGTATAAGGGGGAAGGAATAGATGCAGAAATTCTGTTGATAACAGACCTCTTAACAATTCACTGGTTAGCTGAATGACATTGAAACAGAATCCTTTATTATTTATTATAAGAATCCTGTTCTTTCCATCCTACTTGTAAATGACTAACACTGATATGAATAGGACTCAACCATTGCTGAAATGTTTCCAAATGTGAATGTGTGTGCTCTCATATTATCATTTCTTATAAATGGTTTTCTTCCCCTCTTAAATATTTGGTCAATAAGTTTTTAGAGGTTTACATGGGGATCTAGGAGCTAAAACATTTATCCTTGAAAATGGAATAGTCCAGACAATTTGAAAAAGTAGAAAAGCCAAAAAATCTTGCATAATTTGGCTTTGGAATTTTCCTTTTATTTGCATTTGAATACAAATTTTTTTTAAAAATTAACTGTCTACTATGTTCAAGCCACTATGTCAGTCTCTAGAGAAACAAAGATGAAATAAGACCCACTCTTTTCTGTCTTAATTCCTTGAGGACTTAAATATATATAAAAAAAAAAGAGGTACAGTGTGAAACATGAGAAGTACAAATGAGAGAAGAAGGCAAAGAGCTCTGAGTTTTTGAGACAGAATATCACTTTTTGAGGGAAGGGAATACCTGAAATGGGCCTTGAAAATAGGGATTTTTTAGTTTAATTTTTTTTTTTTTTTGCTTTTTGGAGGGCAGTTGGGGTTAAGTGACTTGTCCAAGGTCACACAACTATTTTTTTGTGTGTTAAGTGTCTAAGACCGGATCCAAACTCGGGTCCTCCTGACTCCAGGGCCAGTGCTCTATTCACTGCACCACCTAGCCACCCCAGAAAATAGAAATTTTTTAAAACAGAAATTGGGAAAGGATTGTGGATAAGCTTGAAAAGACATGGAAATGGGAAAGGACAAGAGAAGCATGGTATATGTATGTCCAGCTTGATTCAAGTATATGTCAGCATGTTAAAGTGAAGAATATGAGATAAAGCTGAAAAAGTAGGTGAAAATGAGATTGTAGAGGCATTCCTTTTCCTTGAATATTAAGATAAGGAATTTATGTTACTCTCTAGATAATGAAAAGCTATCTAAAATTTTTTGAGTAAAATAATATCATCAAAAAGATGCATTAGGAAGATTTTATGGGCAGAGATGTGAAAAATGTATGAGTTTCATAACACTGATTAGTAAAATAAGCTACAAAATGTTGAAACTTGTATTGTGTATATATGACATATTCAACACAGTGATGAACAGAGAAGCTTAAGACAGTAAACTGATAGCATCACCAACAGTAAATATCTGTCTCAGAAAATTAAGTAAAAATGTTAGGGATTTATGGGCTATAAGCATTGAAAGAATTCAGAGAAAGAGAAGACCTTTGACTGCCAGGAAAGATAAGGAAGGATTTATGGAGATTAGAATTGTTCTTGATCTTGCAAGGGAAACTTGGATCAACCTAGTGTAGGGTGGGATGTCAGAGTCCTTCAAAGAAATAGACGAACTGAGGTTAAATTGAGAATCTGGATTATTGGTAAAATGAAATGAGCTTGGATGTCTAGATATTAAAGGTTTTAAGGTCCTCAGGCACTTTATTCTCTTCTAAAAATCTACCTTTCTGAAACTGAGCCATAGTATTTTCCTTGGTCCTTCCTTATATGGACCACCTTTGTCTCTTACATATATTTCTGTTTTCCAAATAAAAATAAGCCAGATCCTGATCTCTGTGGGTTTTGTTTTTTTACTTACAGGCTTGTAAATTGACAATGCCTAAATTCCTTTCCTCACTTTCTTGATCCTGATTTTCTGGATCACTCATGTGCATTGCCCAATTTTTCCTTCTTGGGTTCCTGAAATGGGGGAGAGGGGAAAGCATGAAGGCAGAGAGTTGGAAATGAAAAGGGTTCCTTTAAGTCATGAAGGAATTAAGGTGATGTGATAAAGGGGATAGAAAGAAATAAATTCCAATATTTAGATTTGTTTTGTATTATGAAAAATCTTAAAAGGTAAATGAAGGAGCTAATGTGAGATAATTGCTAGAGCGCTGGCACTGGAGTCAAAAGGCTTTGGTTCACATCCCAACTTTGAAGCTGACCACTTCTTTCATGTTAGGCAAATCAATTAACTGCCCTGAATCTCAGTTTTCTCATGTATAAAATGAAGGAGTTGGACTAGGTCGTCCCTGAGAGCTCTTCCAGCTCATGATATATGATACTATGAATTGAGACCTAATGTAATAACAATACAGAGCTTTTACAGATCTTTGTGCAACTGATATTAATACTATAGTGTATCTATGATTTCATCACTGCTTCTTCCATGCATAGTAAATTTTACATTTGAGGAAACTGAGTCAAACAGAGGTTAACTAACTTGTCTAAGGTCAGATAATTACTAAGTGTCTGAAGCCAGATTTGAATTCACATTTTCCTGACTCCAGACATAATGCTCGACCACTGTACAACCTAGTTGCTTAGAAGGGCAGTTTGGAGTCAGGGAAGTCACTTAACATGTTACTGAAGTATCCTTAGGTTTGAGGTGGAAAAGCAGTTGATTGGATTAGAGACAAAAAGAAAGGAATAGACATAAAAATCTTTTCTAATGGAGGATTTTAAAAAAAATTTCTAATGGAGGAATTTAAAGAACTAAGAAATTTATTAGGCACATGCTATGTGCTAGGCCCTGGGATTAAAAGTACAAATTTGTCCAAACAAGTGCCTCTCTGAATGCAAGAAATTAAAGAAATAAATGAAGTAGAAGATGTCTCCCACCCGTTACTAGGCTTTAGCATTTTGGAGCCTTTTTTGTGGTGTTTTTGATAGAGCTAGAGAAGTTTAAAGCAAGAACCCATGAATTCATTTATAATCACATTGAAATGACATTAAAAAATGCTGGTCAAAATGCCCAGTAGTCATTTGAATCCTTGGGATTAGAGGTTAGGAATTCCTAAGACATTAGTGGTTCCAATGATTTTGGGATTCATAATATTTCAAATGAAAAAAATTAACCCACACATCAAAGATCCATCTGAAGAAGAAGCAGTAAGCTATCCGAATTCCTCTTTTCTCTTTCATTTTTAGCTTCTCTGTATTCTCTCTCATTTTGACTTTAAAGCTTTATGAAAGATGTGGTCCTTTGTTTGAACAAGCTATTCACTGAGTGACAAGAACAAATTCTAAGTGCTAGTAAATATAGTTTGGGGATGCCAAGAAAATTGTTAAAGGCAGTAAATGCTATCTATGAAAAATAACTAAAAAATCAAAACTTGCAATTCTTAAATAACAGCTAATATTAACTTCCCACAGAGAGTCTAGAGCTGGTACCAGAATACATCACACCAAAGCAGAAGTGCTTCTTCCTGGAGAATGACTATCCTTGTTCTGATATTGCTTATTTCCCAATTGCCAGGAGTCCCACTATGGAAATTTTATGAAGTCAGTTCTGAAACATGGCATGGTGAATAGAGGGTCTTTTGGGATCTATAACAAATTTCTAAATGGAAAAGTACATATTCATATTCCATAACACTGAATGTAAAACACTCAATATCACCTTCTTTCTGTGATTTTTACCAGCTCTGTTGGTATATATTCGAGGCTGCTATAATTTTCCTACTTAGATATACATTGATTCTTAGGCAAGTGAGAATAACAATATCTGGTTTATATATTTAGTGTGTCTAAAGATACCATGTTGCATTTCTTCTTGTGATTTTTAAAACTTCAATTCCCTAAAATTTTGGAATTATATAAAGAAGAATAAATAAAAGATTAGATATCTAGTGTCAAGGAAGTAAAATGAAAAGCAGACAAGAGGTACACTTAATGAAATCACAAAAAGTAAGTTGAAGGCAAGACTATTTCAATAATGTAAAGTATTCTAAGATGAATAATATTTTATATGATGCAATGATTTGGTAATTCATCTTCACAATTTCAATGCATGGAAGTAGCCGGTTTCTGTCTCTTACTATTTTTAGGTAATAAATCTCCTATTCATTAATTAGCTTATATTCACTTTTAATTTCTGATAAAAATCCTTGGAGGAAAACACACACACACACACATACATGCACCTGTTGTTTAACTTATTTTTTGTGCATTTGACATAAGAGGTAAGTGGAACTAATACTTTTCTTTAGAAAAGAAAAAGAGGAATTCAAATAATAATAGTGTGCTATTATAGAGTTGTATTTTATCATAGCAGAATGAAAAGATACTGGATTCAGTTCATTGACAAGCACACTATTTGACTTTTTTATAAGAATATAATTGTGTGACACTGAACAATTGTTCTGAATTTGAAAATGATGTGCCTTTCTGGTTATTCAAATGAAACTTTAGAACTGGAAGGGGCCTAAAGTCTGGTATAAAGAACATTGAGTCACAAATGATCAATTGTTGTCCAAATTCTGCCATTAACTGTATGATCTAGAATACACCGACTTCTCTGACCCTCAGTACTTTCCTCAACTATAAAATAAAGGGTTTGGACCATAGACAGACTTTAGGTTCCTTCCAGACCACATAGGCATTCAGCTAAATTCTACAATTTCTTTCTGTGACAATCTAATTCTTTAGGTACCTAAAAAAGAAAGGGTAGCACAAAGTGGAGGGAAAAACAATCAAAGACCATGAATTTGAATACTGGCTATTATACTTCCTAAAATTAACTTTGCTGTAGAATGAGATATCATTATATCTCAGTAGATACAATAATTATAGGTGACTCTGTCCTAGATCAAGTTCAGAATTGTCTGATTTTACTCTGGAGCAAAGGGAGTCTGCATAGGTATACATATATGTGTACACACATGTACATATGTATGTATGTATGTATGTGTTTAAATGTATACATACACAAACTCAATTGGTGGTAGAAATCTATCTTACCCAACAGGAGAACTCAATGGGAATGGTATAAGGGAAGGAGGTAGTGATAAAAGAGAAGGCAGATAAAAGAAGGTAGTGATCAGAAGCAAAACAGATGTTAGAGGAGGTTTGGGATAAAAAGAAAAAGAGACAAATAAACAGAAGAAAATAGGATAGAGGGATATGTACAGGTAGTAATCATAACTGACTGTGAATGGGATAAACTCTCCCATAAAAAGAAAGCAGATAGTAGAATGGATTATAAACCAGATTCAAACAATATGTTGTTTAGAAACATGTTGTTTAGAAATATATTGGGTTTTGTTTTTTTTCTTTCTCAAATGCTTTATTAACTTCTAGTTTACAGCATTCATTTCCGTAAGATTTTTGAGTTACAAATATTCTCCCCATTATTCCCCTACCCACCACCTCAAAATAGCAATTCCACTGGATATCTTCTCCTCAGATCTGCTCTCTCCTATATTTTCCCCTATCCCCCCTATGATTTTCCATAAGGGCATGGTGGATCTCTATGCCCCAGTGCTGTATATCTTATTTCCCAGTAACATGAAAAATAATATTATATATATATATATATATATATATATATATAT
>NW_027187336.1:8572800-8628486 GCF_028583685.1 Petaurus breviceps papuanus | reverse complement strand
CTTTGAATTCCAAATTCATTCCCTTCCTCCCTTGTCACCTACCCTTACAGGGAAGATAGGCAATTCAATATAGGTTGTACATGTGTAGCTATGCAAAACATTTTCATAGTGGATATATTTTAGAAGACTGACTATATTTCCCTCCATCCTGTCCCACCTCCCACTTGTTCTGTTCTCTACATTTATCCTGTCCCTTTTCAAAAGTGAGTGCTTCCAACTTCCCTCCACCCAGCCTACCTTCCCTTCCATCATCCCCCCTGTCATCCCCTTTGCCCCTACTCTCCTGTAGGGTGAGATACCCAATTTAGTGTGTATGCCATTCCCTCCCAAAGCCAAATTCAATGACAGTACGGTTGAGACATTCCCCTTTGCTTTCCTGTTCTTCCCCTCCATTGTAACAGTTTTCCCTTGCCTCTTCTATATGAGATAGTTTACCCCATTCTCTCTCTCCCCATCTCCTCTCAGTATATTCTTCCCTCACCTCTTAATTTCACCTAAGTGTCATCCCTTCCTACTAAATTGGTCCTGTGTTCTCTATGTATACCTATACACATATACACACACACTCATGTATGTATTCATATACCCATATACCTTCCTATATAGACATATATTATATATACATATATATGTGTGTATATACATACAAGTTGTGATATATGATTGTGATGGGAAACTACTTTTTGATAAGAAATGAGGAATAGAGTGTTTCAGAAAAAGCTAGGAAGACTTGTATGAACTCATAAAAAATGAAGAGAATAGAACCAGGGGAATATTGTACAAAATTAAGGCAACATTCTAAAGATGATCAGTTGTGAAAAATTTGTCTATGCTAATCAAGATATTAATCTAAGACAGTTCCAAAGGACCCATCAAGAAAAATCCTATCAACTGCTAGAGAGCTGATGAACTCTGAATGTGATTGAAGCATCTTTTATTTAAAAAATTCTTTTTTCTTTATTCTTTTTTGATCTGGGTTTTCTTTTGCATCATGTGTGATATGGAAACACTTCATGACCTCACATATATCATTGATTTCAAATTGCTTGCCTTTTCAAGAAGAGGAAAGGTAGGGAGAGAAATAATGTTAATATTTTTACATGTAATTGGAAAATAATGGAATAAACTTTTAATAGACTAGGGTCACTGAAACAGATTTAAAGGTATTCAAGCAACTAAATTGTATTGTAAAAGCAATCTAGATTTTGGATTGATGTCACATGTTGTTGTTTTGTTGTTGTTTGTAGGGTTTTTTTTTTAGTGTTCTTTATACAACACATTTCCCAACTGGAGCAATGATGAACTGTATCACTTAGTTTTATGTGAGCAGTAATTTAAAACTTCCTTATTTACCAGGCTTTCGTGGGATTTTACAACATTCATAATAGTTCTGTGAGTCTATCTGTTATTTGAAATAGCTTTAATGCAGTGAAAAAAAAAGTTTAACAGTTTTTTTAATCTGCTTTTCGGTGGTAGGACCATGCAAAAGTGGAATTATGTGTTCTATAGCAGATCGGCTTTTCTATTTAACATTCTTTTTGATGCTTGTATATGTGGTTTATATAGTTTCTGGTCCCTTTCAGAAAGCTTTCTTCTCAGGGGCTATAGTGCAATGAAACAGAGCACTATACTTAAAATATCAGTGTACTTAAAGTTTTATCTTCCAGTTGTAATTACTTTTGTTTCTGGGGGGCAGACCAATGAGTGCTAAGTATGATAAAACATTGTAAATTTGTTTATATCGGGCATGGTTCCTTGATGACATTTTATTCATTGTTTTATAGCTAGCAATCAAAACTCAACTTAAGGAAAAGTTTGAGTTTGGTAGAGTGACTGATGATGTAAGCATCTTTTCTCTATCCCTTTCCTCCGCATCTTTATTGTCAGATAAATGAAAAAGGGATTCCTTTACCACTTATTCTCTATAATTGTACTTGATAATTGCAGATCCTGAATGACTAGGAAGACAACTAACATTCTAAATGCCTTTCTCTACCTGAGATTTAAAAAGCTTCACTGTACATTAATCTTCCCCCTGCCCAACTGAATTACTTGCTGCCTTCCCCAACCCAGCCCCTGTATAGCTGTCCACCTCCGACATCTGTGCTTTTGCAAAGGTCTTTCTTCATGTTGGTAATGCTCACCTGCCTCTACCTCTGAAAACATTGCTTCCTTTAAGGGTCTTCTCAATTGCAACTTTCCTCAGGTTGCTTTTTCTCATTCTCTTAGTTGTTAGCACTCATCACTCTCTCCACCTCTCAAAAAATTACTTGGTGTTTACTTTGTATATATTTTCTATTGATTTATGTGTTAATAACATTGATGGGTGAGGTTCTTTTTTCCCTCCAGGAGAATGCAAGCTCCTTGAGGACAGGAAGTATTTTCATTTTTGTACACCAAGTACCTCACATACGGTAAATGCTTAATAAATGTCTATTAAATCAAATTCAATTCAAGATGTATATGTATATGTGTGTATATATGTATATTTGCATATAGATACATACATAAAATTATGAATATATATGTATATGATTTATGGGAGTAGCTAAGTAGCACAGTGGATAGAACACTGGGCCTGAAGGCAGGGGGATTCATCTTTATCAAGTTAAAATGCAATCTCAGACACTTACTAGCTGTGTGACCCTGAGCAAATCACTTAAACCTGTTTGCCTCAGTTTTCTCCTCTGTAAAATGAGCTGGCAAAGGAAATGGCAAACCACTGCAGTATCTTGGCCAGGAAAACCCCAAACTGGGTCATGAAGAGTCAGACACAAGTGAACAATGAAAATAGTGATTTATGGTATATACCAAAGGATTTCTTGAAAGCAGTTATTTAAGCATAGCCTGTAGTATGTGGATCTTGCAGGGGTCTTTCTTATTCTTCAAATTCAACACTTTCTCCTAAAAATGTACATACATATATATATATATATATATATATATATATATATATATATACACACACACACATATATATATATGTATGTATGTATACAGAGACTTCATTTTCCTTGGTTTTATCAAATTGAAAACCTGCCTAGAACAAGGTATTCAAAAGCTAGCAATAGTTCCCTTTCTTCAATGAATGTTGATAATGTGATGCTAACCCATAATTACAGGCCATGCTATTGCTTCTTAGAATTCTCTCCCATATGGGAACAGTTATGGAGGAAATGACTGGAAGCACAGGGAGAACCAAACTGTTGTTCAAGCTCTTTAAGGTACAATCCAGAAGATTCTAGGCCATCAAAGGTCAGCCCCTATAGAGGAAGCTTGCATAGATTTTGTTTAGTGCTCGTCACATAGCCTCTCAGGTCTTAGTCACATAAAGGCTTTGGAGAAAGCTCATAACCTGTTATCAAAAATTGCTTCCCTTTGATTTATGATCTAGTCAGGACCTACTTCATAAACTGGGGAAACTTCTTCCAAGAAAAAGAAAAAAAAACTGCATATAGATTTTGGTGTGTTGAAATGCATGTTGGCAGCTTATAAAACTTCAGATGACTAAGAGATTACAAATTGGGGACTCTGTTGATGCTGACTGAATAAACACATTTGTTTTAAGTGATTTAATATAATTTTTATTATAGATCTGAAGTTTGACATTTTGAAACACATCTCCATTTTATTGCTAAAGAGGAGAGTAACTCTCACTCCATCCTCTAGGGGAGCTTTAGCAACAGGTTTGGAAGAGTCAACTTCTGCTGGCTGTAATTAATGAGAGGGTTAATCTTATATTTCTCATGTGTGGACTACATTGACTTTGCTTTGCTTTCCTAGATTGCATGTGTGCTGAGCACATTTCTAGCAGTTAGATTTGATCTAATGTCATCCTATCTACTTTGAAACATGTAGGACTCTGGTGTAAAGAGGGAAGCTGAGGGATATTCTTGGGTCAATAAAATGTACCTAAGATAATTAACTTCTAGAATTGCTTTGTAGGTGTAACTCTATTGCTATTCCAATTTGATCATTTTTATTGTATATTTATTGAGCATCAAGTTCATAGGAAGTGAGTTGGATTCTATGTGTTTTATGTACGTGATATTCTGGAATGAATATTCTTTGAATTTTACAAATATTTTAGGAAAAAATTTTGATGTTGCTGAACTAAAAAATTATTTACTGGAACATTTAGTACCTCTTGCTTTTCCTGGAGAGGTGGGGGACTGTGGATACAGGAAGTTGCAAACATTGCCATTACTATTGTATTGATTCATTTTTAGCTGTTTTTCTCTGTTAAAAGGGGATGCTTATTGGATGGGATGGAGTATCATATAAAAGGGGAAAAAACTGTACTGTAACTTTCAAAAATATCTTTTCTTTCCTTTTCTAAAAATCCTTATAGTATATTTTGTTAGCCTAACATATAATGCTAAGGAGAGGTTGGCCAAGGCTTTTTTTTTTGGACAAACTTACTATTTTCATTTTTTATTTTTCTTCACCTAGAGTTTAAAATAATACTAAATATAAATAATTAATTGGCTTTGATCTCCCTATAGTGTTGATTATAAGTTGTAAATTTCATTCTATGTGGTATACTAAATATAATACTGCACTTGGACTCAAGAAAACTTGAGTCTGAATTCTGAAACAGACACTAGCTATGTAAACCCAGACAATTAACCATCCTTTCTAGTAGTCTCATTTGTATTATGATGAGTGACTTGAATTTGATGGCTTCTAAAAGTCCTTTCATCGCTAAATCTGTGAGCCTATGATCTGAAATCTTACAGGGGAGTGCAATTAAGAGTTCACTTATGACATTATTTGCTCACTATAAAAGCATTGATATTTACTTGATATTGATACTTGATAATGACAATATTTATTATTGACAAATGTTGAGAAATATTGACAATATGTTATATTGACAAAATTTATCAAATCACAACACAAGAGAGGATGAAATAATTATATAAGAGTAATTATCAGATACGACAGAGAGTTCATGTGGATAGTAATAACTAAACTGAACTGACATGTGGACATTCATAAAACTAAGTTGGCATTATATCCTCTTTTGGTTGTTTTAAGCATAGAAATCAGAGAAATGATTGGGGTAGATGGGGAGCACTCTCTGTCTCTGTACAAATGCATATATTATACATGTATGTATATGTTTTATCAACAATTTATGTTCACACTTGCCACTCAAGTTTAAATTGAGGGGCTTGGTTCAGTGTAAATTATTCTTGCTCCTAAGTGTGGTTAATCCTTGAGGACCTAAATTCCGTAATATTGCCCCAATATGCCTTTCTACCTATGTTTCTTCTTACTTCCCCATGTATAATTTCTGAATTTTTACTTTCCTACTTTCATACATTTGTTCAAGATACATTTTCTGCCTGTAATGCCTTTCCTAGAGAAGTTTTAACCAATGAAATCCTACCTATCTTTCAAAAATTTCCTTTAATGCCACCTTTTACAAGAAACTTTTTCTAATCACCAAGCAATCATAAAAAATAGGATTAAACCTCTAATTTCTATGAATTGTCAAGGTACTTTTCTCTATCTCTTTAGGGGTACTTACCATTTTTGTTTATATTTCATTCCACATGAAATGAAGCAGAACAATATGAGGACTGTGCTTCTGTATGACTGAAATGCAGAAGAATTAAGTTGAGTTGTAGCGTATAGAATCCTTGGATGACAGAATAAGAAATATATATATTCATATACACATGCATGCATACAAATACATACGTACATGGCAACCAGTGAGCAGCCATTGATAATTTTTGAATAAATGTCAGAGTAGTACAAATCTTTAAGGTAAAAAGAAATTTAACCACTAAAAAATGTTGACTTGGGAATTAGCGTGAAAATAGAACTGGGGGAAAGAAAATGAGGAAGGAAGTAATTTTAAAAATCCAAATGTGAACAAGAGGGGAAAAATAAGGATTCACTTTTCATCTCCTGCTCACTTTTCCCATTGAACTTTCTGATCTTTCCTTCCTTTCTTCCTTGCCTCCTTCCTTCCTTTTCTTTCTTTCTCTTTATTCCTCCTCATTATCTATTATATACAAACTAAGAAATAGGATCAAGCAGTTCCAGAAAGCTACATAGGACGATATGATAGAATTATTGTTTAGAACTTGTACAGCACAAAAAATGTGTTCGGGCTATCAAATGCAATCTCTAACCTGTTTTTAGTAACAAAGAACTTCCATCTCATACCCCAAATAATTCTTTCTGAAAGTTTATTTTGGCAGGAATGGCCCTAAGTTAGAAACTCTTTTCCTCTCATGGTCATGGGCAGTTTTTGTTGTCCAGGGTCAGGGGGCTCTCAACATATCCACCACTTAGTTGCAATTCTGTTTGCAATGGTGAGAACAGCCAGCACAGTGTGTTGGTGGCAAGAGGGAGGGGGGAAAGAATGTTAAATACTGGGCCCATGCTTATTCTTTGATCCAGGGGAGAGAATGTGAGAGAAGACTGGATGATGAAATGTGCGCTCTTCTGAAGTCTAGTTATACAAGAGCTTGTGAAAAAAACATGCTAAATTTGGAAGGCAGCCATGAGCACACACAGCTTTTTAATAAATCATCAACCATCTCCAAAGAGAAAAGCATTGTCTCTTCATTCAATACATACATCACAGGTGATATGACTTCTTATCGAGGATGTGTACTTTTCATTTCATAGATCACATGAAAGAAAATTTGGACCATGTTTGAAATTATCATTCTATTTTACTACATTAGATAGTTATTTTGAGTTTTTTTTATAATGTTTCAAATTTTCTCCCCGTTTTTCCCCTACCCACTGCCCCAAAATAGCATTCCCACAGGATGTACCCTCCTCAAACTGCTCTCTTTCATATTTCCTCCCATAGCCCTTTTGACTTTTCCAGTGGATCTCTATGCCCCAGTTCCTGTATATCTTATTTCCCAATTACATGTTAAATAGTATTAATAATAGGATATATATATACATATATATTTGAATATATGATTTTAAAACTTTGAATTCCAGATTCATTCCCTTCCTCTCTTGTAACCAACCCTTACTGAGAAGATAAGCAGTTCAGTATAGGGTGTAGATGTATAGCTAATGCAAAACAATAACATAGTAAATATATTGTAAAAGACTGACTGTATTTCCCTCCCTCCTATCCCACCTCCCACTTGTTCTATTCTCTACTTTGATCCCCTCCCTTTCCAAAAGTGAGTGCTTCTAACTTCCCTCCCCCACAGCCTGCCCTCCCTTCCCTCATCCCCCCTCCCTCATCCCCTCATCCCCTTCTCCCCTACTCTCCTGGAGGGTGAGATACCCTGTTTAGTGTGTATTTCATTCCCTCCCCAAGCCAAATTCAATGGGAATAAGATTGAACCATTCCCTTTTTCCTTCCTATTCTTCCCCTCCATTGTAACCATTTCCCCTTGCCTCTTCTGTATGAGATAGTTTACCCCATTCTGTCTCTCCCCATCTCCTCTCATTATATTCCTTTCACCTCTTAATTTCACCTTTTAAGTATCATCCCTTCCTGTTAAATTGGTCCTGTGCCCTCTATCTATGTATACCTGTAAGTATATATATATATATATATACACATATTCACGTATGTATTCATATACCCATATATATGTGTGTGTGTGTGTGTGTGTGTGTGTATTTCTATTCCCTTCAACTGCAGAGAAAAGTTTCATAAGTAACAATTATTATTTTTCCATGTAGGAATGTTAATAGTTCAACTTTGATGAGTTCCTTATGATTTCTTTTCCCTGTTTACCTTCTCATGCTTCTCTTCCTTCTTGTATCTGAATGTCAAATTTTCTGTTCAACTCTGGTTTTTTTTTCAGCAAGAAAGCTTGAAAGTCCTCTATTCCACTGAATGACCATATTTTCATCTGAAACATGATACTCAGTTTTGCTGGGTAGGTGACTCTTGGTTTTAATCCCAGCTCCTTTGCCCTCTGGAATATCATATTCCAAGCCCTTCAATCCCTCAGTGTAGAAGCTGCCAGATCCACGGTTACCCTGATTGTGTTTCCACAATATTCAAATTGTTTCTTTCTGGCTGCTTGTAATATTCTCTCCTTAATCTGGGAATTTCATAACCTGGCTATAATATTGCTAGTAGTTTTCTTTTTGGGATCTTTTTCAGGAGGTTATTGGTGGATTCTTTCAACCTCTATTTTGCCCTCTGGTTCTAAAACATCAGGGTAGTTTTCTTTGAGAGCTTCCTGGAGGATTATTTCTAGGTTCTTTCTTTGAGCATGGCTTTCAGGTAGTCCAATAATTTTTAAATTATCTCTCCTGGATCTATTTTCCAGGTCAGTCGTTTTTCCCATGAAGTATTTCACATTGTCTTCTATTCTTTCATTTGTTTGGATCTGTTTAACAGCATCTTGATTTCTCATAAAGGTTCTCATAAAGAGATTTTTCTCATAAAAAAATTTTCTCCAATTCAATTCTCAAGCAATGATTCTCCTCAGTGAGCTTTTGAGATTCTTTTTCCATCTGGCAAATTGGGCTTTTTAAGGCATTCTTCTCCTCATTGCCTTTGTGTGCCTCTTTTGCCATTTAGGTTAGTCTATTTTTTAAGGTGTTACTTTCCTCAGTCAGGCTGTTGACTCTCATTTCATAATTTTCTTGCATCATTCTCGTTTCTCTTTCCAATTTTTCCTCCACTTCTCTTATCTGCTTCTTAAGGTCCTCTATGGCCTGTAAGCAGCTCGCATTTTCCTTTGAAGCTTTTGGTACAGGAATTCTGATTTCACTGTTCCATTCTTTGTTCCTTTTTGTCCCCCCAAATAAGAGTCTAATGTTGGAATCTTCTGTCTGCTTTGTTTCCTTTGCCTGGTCATGTTGCCCCTCAGTCACTTGACCCCTGGGCTTTTTGCCACAGTAGGACTCTGCCACCAGAGAGGGGAGCTTTCATCCAAAACGCTGGGGTTTTTTCTCAGCTACCAGAGGTATTAGATGGGTGCCCTCTCTGAAGCCTCCACACACTCTGGCAAGCTGGACATACAACCCAGTACCTCCACCCTAGACTGCAATACATATCCAAGCAGGTTAAAGTAAGAGTGATTACCCCTCAGACTGGTGCTTGGTCCCCCTATGCTCTGCAGGCCAGGAGCTAAAGCCACCATGTGTGGCTGGCTTGCTGTGCTGGCTTCTCAGTGGCTTCTCACCCCGGTGGCAAAAGCCATGCACTCCCACTTACTGGTCCCAAAGACCAGACTACACTGACCTCTCACTTTGTCCTTCGCATCTCTGTGTTGATAAATCTGGAAAGGACCACAGCTGCTGCTGATCTGGAGTCCCCCAGGCCCACCCTGGTGCTAAAGTCTTGGTTGGGCTCCTAGAGAGCTGTGCTGGCCGATTCCTGCCAGCCTGCGGGGCTGTCCTCAGTGGGAGGTTAGCTTCTCTGTGTCATTTTGTGGATTCTGCAACTCCAAAGTTTGTTTAGAGTCCCCTTTTTACATGGATTGGGGAAGGTGGAAGCAGGAGCAGCAGGGTGGTCCTGCTTTTACTCCGCCATCTTGGCTCCCCCTACATTAGATAGTTTTTAAATGAAAGAAGGGGGAAGATTTTAGGTGTAAGAAAAGCAGATTTCAGAGGAAGCTAGAAAATGAAACCACGGTGGCTACTTATATTTTAATCAATACTGTCCTTCTAAAACAGATGTGACCAAGCAGTTATAAAATCTATTGACAGAGAACTCCTTTCAATTTGTCACTATTTGTATGTACTGGTTTCTGCTCTTTTGAATAGTCTGCTTTCTATATGCTGCAACCTGGCTCAGGAAGTGTATTCTTTAGGGATACTTCAAATCTAGCTACATCATTAAATTAACCAATGGAATTTTCCAAGTAAACTTGTTTTCTTTATTATGAGCACTTCTTATCTGAGACTTTTGAGAAGAAAGCTTATAGCTTTGAGAGAAAATAATATAGTTTGATATGACATAAGGACCACTAAATGTATTTCTATTTCTTGAGTTGTTGAGTTTAAATGTCTTGATTTTGAAAAGTTTTTCTTAGTCATCACTAAAGGTGTGTCATTTTTTCAACTTTTTCTTGACCATTCCTTCTTAGGTCACCCAAAAGTTAACATGAGAAGGAAAATAGAGTAGATAACATTTTAAAATTACAAAGTTCATATAATAACTCTAAACATCTTTCTGAAATATAGAAGCACTTTTTCTTAACATTTTGTGATGTTATAAAGCTATAAGTCTATGGAAATCTGAAAATGAAGATCCCTCATAGGTCAATAGACATTGATTGTGAGCAGACTGCAACAAATTATAAATAAGGAATAGCATAGGAGAAGCAATATACAATAGTTTTCATCAAATAAGGGAATGGCAGGGGGGAAATGGGTCAGTTACATAGGGAAAGGAAAGGATGGTCAAGGGATAGATTGACATGATCCTTTGGTACTCATGCAGTTGAAAAAAAGAATGAGATGAAACCTTCTTAGAATGTTGGGGGAATATAAAAAGTGTCTCACACCACAGGGTATGTCATATTTTGTATGACTGTGTTACTGGATAGCATATTTAAAGTCATGAGATCTCAGATTCATTGGAGCTTTGGAACCAAGGATCTTAACAATTTACCTAAATCTGCAAAGTAAGGGGAATTGCAGTCCTTTGACCACCAGAGTAGGATTTGACTGATCTAGCTGTGTAGTCAAGTTTTCCTCCTTCCTCTACTGCCCTATGTATATGCCACCAAAAGCTGAATTATTGGTCTAAGAAAGAAACTGCTTTCCCAAATATTCCTAAACCTTCATAGTGTCATAAATATTTAAAAGTCAATTGACAGATTTTATTTTTTAAAACCTAATTGCCCAGATAAAACTTTATCTGCCAAAAAAATCTATTACCTATCAAATGTTCAAACCTACTGTATTTTCAAGGGAATTTGAGACATGCCCTGATTTTTGTTAGTGATAGCCAATTAATAATGAATCATTAAATTTAGTCTCTCCTAAAATACTTGTTAATACTATGATTTTTAGTATAATAAAGTTATTTCCTCTTAAATTCTTTAAAAACTTGTCTTAATTTTATTTCTTAAGGCTCACATATTTAAATGACTTAGAGATATTTGCTGGTTTTGTACTTCGCCTTCCTTTTCATGATTAGAGCTATTTCAGTAAATCCAAAAAGAGAAAAACATGCGTCTGCTGAATAAGAATTAATTCACTTAAGTCCAAACCACTTTGGTCAGATTTTCTTCAGGTTCCTAAAATATTGCTGAGTGTTCATTTGCATTCATTCAGCATTTGCACAAAATCCATTCAGTGTCATGCCGTTCCTTAACACAGTCAGATTGGTCTATTAGTTGTTCCCAAATGAATGGTAATGGTAGTTCCTGCTACCATTCACTCACACCATTCCTCATGCCTTTAATGCACTGCCTCTTCATTTCCATTTTCTGTATATATTTCTTCAGTATTAAACCCCTACTTCTATCAAGGCCATAAGACTCATTCTTGTCCCTCAGCATGCCAACCTTGGAGTCATCCCTAAATTCTTCACTTTCCTTCATGGAATCTATTGAATCAATTGTCAAATCCTATCAATTTTACCTTCCTATTATCTCATATCTATCCCCTTCCCTCTATTCATATGGTCACCATCCAAGTTAATATTATCATTATTTCTAGCTTGAACTATTCTGATAGCTTTCTAATTAGTTTCCTTACCCCCCTTTTGGTATCTCCAACACTGTAACAGTACCTATCATATAAGTGCTTAATTCATACTTATTGATGAATTCAGTTAATTTTAGAGTATATGACTGGAGCATATAATCTTGGAATGAAACGTTGTGATTGTTTAATGACATTTTTTTTAAACATGACTCTAAATTGTTGGAGTATTTTTGAATTATTGAATCTATACATGGCTCCAACAGTAAATGAGTGTCTGTATTCATTCAGTTCTTTTTAGCATTTAATGTTTCTTTTTTTTAAATCATCTTTTCTGGGTTGATGGGCAATCCTTCTTCTCCTCATCCCCAAAACCATTTTATTTAATCCCATCATTTCACTTATGGTTTCAGTGCAAATGATCCAAGATTGATACCTCTGGCCCTGGCTACTCTTCTGAGCTTTGCCTCCATATTTCCAGCTTCTCTTAAGTCATCTCTGTCTAGGTGCCCAACTACCACCTAAAAATGATATTTTTCTAAACCCAGTTTATTACATTTTACCCTAATTCTTCCCCTCTTTATACATCTGTGACACCATCATTCATCTAAGCTCCTATGTTTGTATCCTGGTGGTTTTCTTAAGTCTCTCACTTTCCCTTAGTTTTCATATCAAATTTGTTGCCTAGTTCTGTTGTTCTCAGCTCTGCAACATTTTTTAAATCCATTCCCATCTCTCTGTTTCTACACTCGCCATCCTATTCCTTTTACTAACACTCACCTTGACAATCATAACTGATTTCTAATGGGTTTTCCTACTTTTAATCCTTGTCATCTCAATTCCATCCTTCATAATGTTAAAAGAATAACATTATTTGGCATAGGACTTGTCACATCATTCCTTTGCTTAAAACTATTCAGTGGTCACAAATTTCAGTAAGATAGAATGAAAACTAATTTGTCCATCCTTCTAGGTCCTCCACAATCTGATACAATCTTACCTTTCCAGACTTATTTCATAACTATCTCCACCATATATCTATGCTTTAGCCTAACTGATCTATATCTGTTCTCTGAAAATGTTGTGTGCCTTGTTCCTTATCTTTTTTTGTTACCTCCTAAGCCTAGAATGGTCTTTTTACCTTTCTTTATTGTATTCCTATCCATCCTTTAATACCCAACTCAAATACTGTCAAAAATTCAAAGTTTTATTGATTTTTCCTTGATTAATAATGATTTTCTGCCTTAGACCAGGGGTGGGGAACCTGTAGCCACATGACCACAAGTGGCCTCTAGATCCTCAAGTGCAGCTCTTTGACTGAATCCAAACTTCACAGAACAAATCCCCTTAATAAAAGGATTTGTTCTGTAAAACTTAGAGTCAGTCAAAAGACTGTATCCAAGGGCCTAAAAGGTAACATGTGGCATCAAGGCCACTGGGTTCCCTACCCCAGTACTAGACTATGAGCTCTATGAGTCAGAAAACCATTTCTTATCTGAACTTTCATCATTCCTCATATAGTACTCTGCACAGAGAAGCAAATTAATGTATTATTGTTGCATTTTAAATATGTCTGGAGAAGGGTGACAGTAATGTGAGTTTAAGTAGTTTGTGTCACAAAGAAGTGGTGCTTCAGCTGAGTCTTGAAGAATGCTTAGACTTTGAAGAGGAAAAGAAAAGAGGCAGGACACTTCAGGTGATTAAAAAATACTTAATGGTGTGTTTGTGTATCAGTGTGTGTGTCTGTGTGTGTATGTGTAGAGCTGAGAATATGAGTGTTACTTAAAAAATTTGATAAAAATGTAGTCTTAATTGGAAGAGTTAATTCATGTTGAAAAATAATGGGAGGAAAAGTTGAAAAGGTAGGGTTGAGCACAATGGCAGAAGGCCTATGAACAGTATGATTTGTTTTCTTACAAAGGCTTTACAGACTCTTCACAACAGAACATTCATATGTCTTGTCATTAAAAGTCATAAGTAAATATTCTCTAAGGGAATAGGGCAAAATTCAACAGCCGCCTGACCAGATGGAAAATTTGGAGATGTTTCCAAAGCTGTAAGTTGCACTAGGAAAATCACTATAGAAGGACAGGTGCCATTGCTGGAAGAGATACTTTCTGGCAGCCTGGCATCTGGCTATTGTGATGGCCCTTGGGTATGAAGATGTGTGGTAGTTGTAATATAATAAATAATGTGAGAAATGACCCCAGTTCTAACCCCATCAGTCTCATCCCTCCTTCTGTGTTCACTTTAGCCGTAAAATTAACTATAATAATTATGTGTCAGTTATATTTAGATACAAACTTAATATGTATTGTTTGGGATCATTTATGACCATGTCTCTGCTCAAATCTTGATGTCAACTTGTAAAACATAATGATGGCAGTCTAGTTTCTGAGTAGTAGTCATTAACTCAGGTGTTTGTGGAAATATTCAGACTGGACTTGCATCAAATTCATTTTGACACCCCTATCTGGTAGGGTAAGTAGAATGAAAACAATTTAAACATAGGTTAGAAAAGACTTATAATTGTGGGGTTATAGTATAAGGTAATACCTTTTCATGTAATTCTTGATATAGTCAGTTGCTTACTCATGGTAAATTAAATGATAGTGGTATAACAAACTGATTATAACCCCAAAAGGCTTGAAAAAAACAAAATTTGGAACAAAATTAAAAACATAAATATTGATTAATTTTTAATGAAAAAACTGAGACCTATTGACTGAGAATATAAACATCATTTCACATGACTGTCTTCTCTCTTTAACCTCTCTTACTCACCCACCCTCTTTTCCTCCCCTCTAGTTTCAGAGGTTTTCCTCAACCATACCAAAATTAACATGTGAATCTGAAATGTAAAGCACATTCACCCGTTTTTTCTGTTTCTTCATTGTCTTTACTACCCCAATTATTCTCATCATTTCTCTCATAGTATCTCTTTCATTCTCTCTGCGTCTCTCTGTCTCTCTCACACACGCACACACACACACACACAAATATATGTGTCATATCAATATATTAAGTCCTTCACACAACTGACTGCCTTCTTATTGGAAAGACAAGATATCCACATATAAAAAGTATTATGAGCATATGTGCATATGTGTATGTATATACATGCAGGTGTATGTGAGTGTGTTTGTATATGTATATATGGACAGAGGGTAGAGGGTGAGTTGAATATGAAGGGATGATATCTAAAAAATAAAATTAAGGAATGAGAGAGGAATATATTGGGAGGAGAAAGGGAGAGGTAGAATAGGATAAATTATCTCACATAAAAGAGGCAAGAGAAAGCAGGTACAATGGAGGGTAAGGGCAGGGAGATGAAAGGGAATGAATCAACCTTATTCTCATTGGATTTAGTTTAAGGAGAGAATAACATCCACACTCAAATTGGGTATCTTTCCCTACAGGAAAGAAAGGGGGAAGGAGATAAGAGGGAGGGATGATAAAAGGGAGGGCAGATTGGGGGATAGGATAGTCAGAAGCAAACATTTGAAAAGGGACAGGGTCAAAGGAGAAAAATAGAGTAAATGGGGGGGGTGTAGGATCTAGGGAAATATAGTTTTCCACAATATGGCTACTATGGAAATGTTTTTCATAACTACACATGTATTGCTTGTCTTCTCAATGGGGGAGGGGTGAGGAGGGAAAACGGGAGAGAATCTGGAACTCAAAGTTTAAAAAGAAATGTTAAAAAAAAAAAAACTATTTTTTACATGGAACCGGGAAATAAGATATATAGGCAATGGGGTATAGAAATACAGCTTGCCCTACAAGAAAGTAATGGGCAAGGGGGAAGGGTGTATAGGTGGGATAGAAGAAAGGGCAGACTGGGGGAATTGGTAATCAGTATGATTGCCATTTTAGGGTGGGAGGAAGGGGAGAGATGGGGAGAAAATTTGGAACTTAAATCTTGTGGAAATGAATGTTGAAAACCAAAAATTAAAAAAAATTAAATTCTGGGAGAAAAGGGTTATAAACAGTACTAATTATGAACTACAAAAAAAATGGTAAGTGCTATGGGCTAGGTTACTCATAATTGCTTCATAGAACAAATGGGACTTAATCTGAACCTTGAACAGGATAAATAGTATATGACTAGAGGATATTCTGGAAAGCAGAATTATTTGAGCAAAGGCATGGATTTAGGAGGTGTTAAAATGCAATGTGGATATCAGGAAGACTGGAATGCCTGATCTATTCCTTCATATTAAATTGTGTTTTTTTTTTCAATTTCATTCTATCCCTTTTCCAACTTCATTACTCCATCTCATTGCTCTGTTTCCATACTTTGATGGATTTATCTCATTCATGTTGCTTCTCCCTCCAACAATGAGATTACAATCCATCCATTTGAGTCCATCCTGTGCAACTATTGTCCATTCCCTGCCCCCCCCCCCATCAATTTGTCATTAGGATTCTACCCAATGGCAACACTGTGAACCTTTCTCTACATCTCTTGATATTGCAGGATACCAATGGAACTCATGATTTATCTATAAGTTATCCTTTACTTTTGCTACAGGCTCCTCTTTTTTTCTGGTCCTACATCTTTCAGATATGATTTCTTTATACCACTGAAATCATAGGACTTAAAATGAACTTGAAATATCATATACTTTTTAATCTGGCTCTGACTAAAATTGTATTCAAATCATTTCGGAAATGTAACAAAACTATAGTTTTTAAAAATATCCAAGTAGGTGCAGCTAGGTGGCGCAGTGAATAGAGCGCCAGCCCTGGAATCAGGAGGACCTGAGTTCAAATCCATCCTCAGACAGTTAATACACACACACACACACACACACACAACCTAGTCGTGTGTGACCTTGGGCAAGTCACTTAACCCCAATTGCCCTCCAAAAAGCAAAAAAATATATATATCCAAGTAAATATATTTCTGCTGATAATCCTATATGGTTCAGTTAAAGTCCTGTCTTGTCCATTATGATTTCCCTGGCCACACCAACCTCAAGGTGAGCTCTCACTCTGAGTTGGAACTTATAGCCTTCATTTTCAAAACTATCTTTTGATAGTATATGTTATTTTAAATACTTATATTTTTATGTATGTGTCTTGCCTTCTCAACCATACTATAAGTACTGTGGGGCAAATTATGGGGTCTTTATACTCTGTTGTATCCCCCAAGGAATAATCTTATACCTCATATGGTAGCTAACAAATAGTCATTGATTAATCTTGTAACAGTTCAAAATCCCTAGACCCTTATAGTCAGGAAGTTCTTAATGCCCACCCTAAACCTCCCTGATGCATTGTAAGGTGATACATTCTTGTTCATCTCTTAATGAATTCAAAACAGAGAATCACCTTTACTTGCTTAATATAAAACAGTTGATTTATATTGAGCTTTCTTAGTTGACTTTCCATTTCTGTGTGGTCTTGTATACTCTTTTTATGCCCACCTGTGTCTCCTTTTTATTTTATTTTTTTGCTTATCTCATAATGCAGATTAAGCCTATATAAAACTATATTTTAAATCTTTCATTGAGAAAGGGATTTCTTTCCTTCTTTTTTATTTCATTGACTGGGCTTCAAGGCACCCTGAAAACACGAATGGTTTTTGATAGAATCGAGGTATCTTTTAAAAAATAATCAATGTATTTCAATGAGACTGCACAAAAAAAGTTAAATAAGAGGAACAAATAACTAGTTAAATCATTCTTGGGCTTCTTCTACAAGATAAGTAAGTACATATCCCTGGAAAACTCTGACAGAGGTGTGAAGAAATTATCTTTGATGTACAGGTAGATGAGAACAGTGAGACATTCTACATCTACTCTCTCACCTTGGTCTCCATAGTTATCATAGAAACAAAGATTATTTTAAAAAATAAATTAACAGAGGGTCTCCTTTTGAAAAGATAATGCAATTTTGGGAGAAGTGAACACTTTTTTGCAGAATACTTGGGATCAATAATATTGGTCACTTTATAGGATTTTCAGTTAACATTAATAAAAACGTGGTTAATCATCCATCAAATATTTGTATTGTCTTGTTGAAAACTTTTCAGTGTGAGAGGAAGAGAAAGGAGGGGGAAAAAAGGGGAGCACCAGAGAAGGTATCATTGGAAGAGAAGAAATGCTTCTTTGGGGTTCCAGAAATCAGTCATTGGTATAACCAGGAAAAGGACCCAGTCTCTTGCTTTGATGTCCTTTATTTCACTTGAGCCTGTATGGATTTGACATATCTTCTAGTATCAGTAGTATATTTGAGAAAGAATAAAAAGTTCCAATTTTAATTAATCTTTTGGTGGAGATTGTTTTATAGTTAGATCAACATATTAAGATAGCACAGTTAGTCTTTAAATATTAAAATAAAACTGTTTGCTTTTACATTGCACTTCTGTTTGTAACATATCTGAAAATGCCATATATTTTCATGTGAAACCAGTCTATAAAATGGTGCCTTAAAGTGAGTCTTTCAGATATCTGTGCACAATTAAACTTCAATGCTTTTTCTTACAAACTCTAATATTCTCCAATAAACATCAGATTAGGAATAGACACGTTCTGTTCTTTGTTGTTTTCCTTTATAAAAAGATGGAGATTACAGTTATAATAGATGTTCTTGAGTTCCAGTAAAAAACTGGATCTCTCAGATATGCACAAGGATACTTGCATTTGATTTTCTAAAATCAATTAGGGTATTTTAGATTGGCTCATATGTACAATTTTTGGGAGGTTGTAAGCTATGTGTGTTTTTGAAATTTTCCATAGCCTTTGGTTTTGTGTTTTAAGTGGATTACTTAAAAATTAAGAGAAGGGGGGTGGAGTCAAGATAGTGGAGTGGAAGCACGACCTCCAAGCAGGTCCAGCTTCCACCTTCCCCAATGAATGTAAAAAGGGGACTCTGAACAAACTTTGGAGCTGCAGAACCCACAAAATGACACAAAGAAGCTAACCTCCTGCTTAGGACTGCCTGGCAGGCTGGCAGGAATCGGCCAGCACAGCTCACTGGATGCTGAGCCCAGGCACTCTAGCAGGAGGTTTTAGCCCCAGGGCGGGCCTGACCAGCCACTGGCCTGAGGGTCTCCAGATTAGCAGCAGCTGTGGCCGTTTCCAAATTTATCAACACATAGATGCAAAGGACAAAGTGAGAGGTCAATGCAGTCTGGACTTTGCCCCCGGGGAGAGAAGCCCCTGAAAAGCCAGCACAGCCAGCCATCACCATGTGGCAGCTTCAGCTCCTGGCGTGCAGAGTGTAGGGGAACCAAGCAACCAGTCTGAGGGGTAATCACTCTTGCTTTAACGTGCTTGGATCTGGATTGCAGTCTAGGGTGGAGGTACTGGGGCATGTGTCCAGCTTGCCAGAGTGTGTGGAGGCTACAGAGAGGGCACCCATCTAATACCTCCAGAAGCTGAGGAAACCCCAGCATTTGGGACAAAAGCTCCCCTGTCTGGTGGCCTTACTGTGGCAAAAAGCCCAGGGGTCAAATGACTGAGGGGTGACATGACCAGGCAAAGGAAACAAAGCAGACAGAAGATTCCAACATTAGACTCCTACTTTGGGGACAAAAAGGAACAAAGCATGGAACAGGAGGAAGACAGTGGATTCAGAACTCCTGCACCGGTTACAGGCCATAGAGGACCTTAAGAAGCAGATAAGAGAAGTGGAGGAAAAATTGGGAAGAGAAATGAGAATGATGCAAGAAAATTATGAAATGAGAGTCAACAGCCTGACTGAGGAAAATCACACCTTAAAAAATAGACTAACTCAAATGGCAAAAGAGGCACACAAAGGCAATGAGGAGAAGAATGCCTTAAAAAGCCACATTTGCCAGATGGAAAAAGAATCTCAAAAGCTCACTGAGGAGAATCATTGCTTGAGAATTGAATTGGAACAAATGAAACTTTATGAGAAATCAAGATGCTGTTAAACAGATCCAAACAAATGAAAGAATAGAAGGCAATGTGAAATATCTGATGGGAAAAACCACTGACCTGGAAAATAGATACAGAAAAGATAATTTAAAGAATATTGGACTACCTGACAGCCATGATCAAAGTATGAACCTAGAAATCATCCTCCAGGAAGTTCTCAAAGAGAATTGCCCTGATGTTTTAGAACCAGAGGGCAAAATAGAGGTTGAAAGAATCCACCTATCACATCCTGAAAAAGATACCAAAAAGAAAACTCCTAGGAATATTATAGCCAGGTTCCGGAATTCCCAGATTAAGGAGAGAATATTAGAAGCAGCCAGGAAGAAACAATTTGAATAATGTGGAAACAATCAGGATAACCCAGGATCTAGCAGCTTCTACACTGGGGGGGGCGGGGTTTGAAGGGCTTGGAATATGATATTCCAGAGGTCAAAGGATATGGGATTAAAACTAAGAATCACCTACCCAGCAAAACTGAGTATCATGTTTCAAGGGAAAATATGGTCATTCAGTGGAATAGAGGACTTTCAAGCATTCTCGCTGAAAAAAAAATAGAGTTGAATAGAAAATTTGTCATTCAGATACAAGAAGCAAGAGGAGCATGAGAAAGTAAACAGGGAAAAGAAATCATAAGGAACTTATCAAAGTTGAACTATTAACATTCCGACATGGAAAAACAATAATTGTAACTTATGAAACTTTTCTCAGTAGTTGAAGGGAATATATATGTCTATATATGAGGGTATATGGGCATATGAATACATATGTGAATGTGTGTATATATGTTTACAGGTATACATAGATATAGGGTAGGACCAATTTAACAGGAAGGGATGATACTTAAAGGGTGAAATTAAGAGGTGAGAGGAATACAATGAGAGGAGATGTGTAGAGACAGAATGGGGCGAACTATCTGAAAGAGAAGAAGCAAGGGAGAATGGATACAATGGAGGGGAAGAATAGGAAGGTGGAAGGGGATGGGTCAAACTTATTCTCATTGAATTTGGCTTGGGGAGGGAATGAAATTCTCCCTGAATGGGGTATCTCACATTATAGGAGAGTAGGGGGAAGGGTATCAGAGGGGGGATGATGGAAGGGAGGGCAGGCTGGGGGGGAGGGAAGTTGGAAGCACCCACTTTTGAAAAGGGATGGGATCAAGGTAGAGAAGAGAACAAGTGGGAGGTGGGATGGGGGGAGGGAAATATAGTCAGTCTTTTACAGTATATCTACTATGCTATTTTTTTGCATTAGCTACACATGTACAACCTATACTGAACTGCTTGTCTTCCCAGTAAGGGTGGGTGACAAGGGAGGAAGGGAATAAATCTTTAATTCAATGTTTTAAAATCAAATGTTTAAATATATATATATGCTATTATTAATACCATTTTACATGTAATTGGGAAATAAGATATATAGGCACTGGGGCATAGAGATCCACCATGCCCTACTGGAAAAGTTGAAAGGGGTATGGAAGAAAATATGGGAGAGAGCAGATTGGAGGAAGGGATATCCTGTGGGACCACTATTTTGGGGCGGTGGGTAGGGCAAAAACGGGGAGAAAATCTGTAACTCAAAAATCTGGTGGAAATTAATGATGTAAGTCAGAAGTTAATAAAGTTAAAAAATTAAAAGAAGGAAGAATTAAAGTGTATAGTGCAACGTGGTAAAGATGGAGTTTCTGTAGTAACTAAAACCAAAGTATATGCAAAGACACAAGAAAGTTGAACTTATTTTGAAATCTTACCCTGTAGGCACCTTGTACATGGGAAAAATAGAATAAAATAGAAGCCAGCCCCAAAAAGTTGAAATAAGAATTTAAAAAAAGCTTAAGTTACGATCAAATAATGACTGTGCATTATGCATAATGACATGTGATAGTGTCATGTGTTCACTATAAGTAAAAAATTATACTATTGAATTTTTATGCATTTCCAATGATTTTGTAATTAGATTTTTTTAAGATGAGTTTGTATTTATGTCTTTTGTTTTTATATCAGTTTTATTCCACTTCTTGAGCTCTCCATTGAGGCTAAGAAAAACAATTAGCCAACACTGTGACTATATCTGATATTTTATAAAACTAAAACATTCTGCTTTCCAAAGTGTTTCCTCCATGAAGCTATTGGTCTGTTAGCAATTGCCATTTAACCAGAAGGTTTTAAAGTGCAGATCTCGGTGTCTCATTTTTATCAGCTGATAATATTCTTTTCATGGACACTGATGCTAACCTTGACAATAATTCTCCACTGGTGGGTTCTGTTGCTAGGTCATTTAGAAAAAAAGAAAGGAGCCCAAGATTTGTAGTAGTTATATACCTGTGAGACATAGCTAGTTAGCTGATGAGTATTTCAGAAGACAATAAATAGTATAACTATTTAAAACTTATTGACAACTGAAGGAAATAGCCAGATGTGAGATAAAAAATTCAGATAAAAACTTCGGCACTTTGCCCTTGTCTTTTCCTCTTTTTTCCCCACGCCCTTCTCTAGAAATATTTGGTTCTATACCCCTGAGCTTGTCTTAGTCTTTCTTTTGTGGAGTGGAGTAATTCTTCCTCTCCCCTCCACTTTTTTCTTCTACTCCTTGACCCCTACCTACTTCCTATCCTATACATTCTCTTCCTATTTTCATTTCTTCCTCAGGTTCTTCCCTTGTATTTCTTTTCCTTCTACTAAAGATGCTATGCTCCTGCCCAAATAGCCATAATATGAAATGGAAGATTATGTTAGTACTATGTTGTACATAATGTTATTTATCTATAAGAAAAATAAAGTTGTTTTCTTTAGTTCTCTCCTCCATTTTGTGTCAGTAGCCCTTGGTAGAGAAAATAAATTCCCACCATTGATTTAGCCCAATCTTAAAACTGAAATTCTGTGGTTGGAGGTCATAGCTGTGTCCTAGCTTCATTTTGACCAGAATTCCTGGTTCCATCCTTGAATTTTTCTACTCATACCCATGAGTAAAATTTGGAGGGTGGACCAGATAATAACTAAGATACCTCTTAGTTTTAAGTTCTTTTGGGAGCATGTTGCCTTAAAAAAAAGCATGCTTTTAAAACATGGTTAAATCACTTCATAGGTGACAAATGATTTGTTTTGGTTAAATATTTGTGATCATTTCTAAAACAATGCTATTTCCTTTTGCCACCAATTTGAGTCTGTACATTAGGTTTCTCATTGATGTTTTGAGGAGTGTAATAGTAATGAAATGTGATGTTGCTTTTGTATTGCTAAGCTGAGAGGTACTTAGCACATAGTAATTGTTACTCTGTTAAAGTAACAGAAGGCATGAACCCCTGTTGCTGAAGTAACAAGAAGGGGTTGGCTGAAACAGGAAGGAGTTAATGCCATGTGTGTGGGGGGGGGGGTCTGGGTCAGACAGATCTTCTTGGAGCAAGCTTCATGAAGGCATAAGCTGCTGGGGCCCGGAAGGCTGAAGAGGAAAGGCCCCCCCCAGGCTGGAGAGAATGATGTTGATTTTGGGAACTTGTGTGAAGTGATTTTGATTCTGGGAACCAGCTAGAGCTTCTGCTGAGGAGCTGCTGAGTTTGAGGGCCAGCTGGAGCTTCTGGGAGCTGCCAAAGACGTCCAAGTGCCAGCTGGAGCTGTCTCAGACTGAGGAAGCATGACTGTGATTCTGTTACTTTGTGTGAACCTGTTTGTGAGTTTGTTAATAAGCCTTAACTTCCTGGGAACAGAGACTGTGAAGGATTTAAGGTGGACTGGACTCTGTGAGCTGCAGCATGGAACAGGAAGTGCTCTGAGAGCTGGACAAGGACCTGGGAGCTGTCTGCCTTTGAACCCAGCTGAAAGTTTGGGGAATCTAGGTAGGACCTGTGACCATCGAAGGGGATCCAGGGAATCTGATAGACCACCCCAAATTCAAGCTGAAAGAAGACTTTACTTGGATGCTGTGTACTGACTGAGAAATTGTAATTTACTAGTGACCTAGGGATGGAGGGCTTGTGTATTTTCTAATGATTGAATAGTGAATGATGACTGAATAAGAGAATGATTTGTAACTTGGTGTGCCCCATGAGGGGGGAACTTTGACTATGGTACTTTGTGTCCCTTAAGGAGGGACACAATTGAATGATTGAGTTGCTAAATGATTGAGTGACTAAATGAATGTACTTTGTTCAAAACTTTGTGACCACTATGGTGAAAACTATATGGCCATCTTAGTTATAAGTTGTTGGGAATGCTGTATTTTGATTATCTGTGATAAGTTGTAACATTGTAAATGCTGTACCTTGATTTCTGTGAATGTTTTGCTCTTATTTGTTATTGAATAAATAAAGTGTTCAGGATACTGTGTGATCAGAGCCTAGAAAAGCTGTTCACAGCAGCAGTCCTCTGGAAAGCTGCTCACGCTTGGCTTTACAAGGAGTTAAGGGTAAGGTACTGTTGTCTTTCTCAGTCGAATAGTATCATTAATATGACCATATCATTAACTCCAGATTAGAGACAGAATTTTTGAGAACCAACACCTGTTTTTAATTTTGACCAATTTATCCCTGGAAGTGTTCCAGTTCACTTTCATGTTCTCATTTTCATAATCACCTTCTAATGAAAAGTTTCATCTGGTGAAAATAATTTCTGAAGACCCTTCTGCTGTCATGCATCTATTTTGTGTAAAATATTAGGAAAGTTATTCTGATTGTAACGAAATGTGATGTCTGAAAAATAAAATCTTTAGAAATGCTTAATTAAAGGAAAAAAAGTTTAATTAGTTAAAAACTAAGTTTAGCAACACATTAGCTGTACTCTCAGAGGACTATGCAGAGGAAAGAATTTGATGTGTGTTTACATTTCACTACTAAAAGTGTCTGGCTAAGTTTATTTCAATATAAAATAAGGGGAAATATCAGATCATGAATTACTAAGAATCTTGACAGTACTAACAAGGGGGAAATATTATCATCTGACTTTTTAAAGTTTTATAATTTCACAAATCTTAGAATTTATTTTAATAACTTTATAGCACATTTTATCTAAATGTAGCAAAACAAGCTACAAATCATTTGTCAGAACCTCCTTTTTGACATGAAGATCATCGATATAAACTGGCTTGCCCCTCATAATTACTCTCTGGGTCATCTGCCCTTTTTCCAGTTGACCCTGCTGAATATTAAGGTTTGGCATCCTTTCACTGGGTGGCCATCAAATCAAACATCAGTGTAGTTATATTTTATTAACGCAGTATAAAACAAATGACCTTTGACTTTCCCCCACATGCTCCTATGCAAACTTTCAGAATATTGTAATAGCTTAGTTATAGCAATATCTTTGGAGAGGCCTACAACAAGGGTAACAATGATAGTCTGTACATCCTAGTTTTTTAACAGTGTGGGCCTACTCATTGAGTCCTATCCCACTGATCCATCATTAGTTTCCTCTTATCAGTGATTACAGGATTAAAGGAGATAAAATTTATAAAACATTTAGCACTGTGCCCAATACACAGCAGATGCTTAATAAATGCTTATTCCCTTTCGTCTTCCTTTTCAGGTGCCTTATGTGAAAGGTTTCCTCAGGCATAGGCACCCAAAGGCTTCTCTCCTGGCATTAGCACCACTTTTATGTTCACCTTTCCACTTCCCATCCTCCCCCTTAGCAATTGGGGTATTATAAATTGATCTAAAGTCTCACTGAGCCTCTAGAAGGCCCTAAAAACACCATTGGGGAGGAAAAAGCAAGTGGCTGCTCACAGCCCAGGCACTCAATGGACAGGGGTTCAATTTGCCACAACCATGAAGAGTCATATTGGCACTACAAAGGCAAGAATTTTTACAACTTGATTTTGCTTTTCCTTTCTGTGGTTAAAAAAAAACCTGAGGCAAAGAAAAATGAATCTAATGCTGACTGGAGAAGCCATAGTTTATATGCATCTTCAAAATGTTCTTCAACACTTCACAAAAATATTATAGACCATGTTCTAAAATATATTTGGTGTATAAATATCATTGTTCCTTTTTATAAAAATATTTTAACATAATAAAATAGAAAGGTAGGTCCAGCCTAATGTTTCAGAAAATCAGCAGTACCATGAATTATTTGAATCATGTCTTTTGAATTATAATTTTATATGTCATACTTCATACTCCAGACTTAATCAGAAGAAAATCTGCTTACTTCCTTACAAAATGGATTTAGTACAATGTATGTTCACTGTATATGGTTTATATATATATATACATATATAAAATTAGATAAGATTCCTTGTGTCTGGCCAGTGATAAAAGCTAGCACAATTCATATTTCATGACAGATTCCAAATGTTTTACAGAGGTTCCTAATTTGTATTTTCTAAAGAAGTATTAGAGTCAGAAGCCCTGTGTTCAAAGCTCTACCTTGACATGTAATAGCATTGTTGGGGGGGGGGTGCGGTTTGATTAAATTTTATTTTTTAATGAGTAGAAAATCTAATTGGCCAGTCTTTCTTGTGTGTTTATTTGTGTGTGTGTGAGTGTGTACATATGTATGTGTATATATATATGTATATATATATATTTACACTCACATACAAATATATATATATATGTATGTGTATGCACACACATATACATAGACAGAGGGATATATAAATACACATCCTGAAGAAAAACAAATTATCCTGTTCTCTGTTTCTTTCACAAGCCGTGGAAAATTGTGTTATACACAGTAGGACACTCAGGTGTATTTTTGGTGGTTGACTGAATATTAAAAAATAGGGAGATGAATGAACAAATAAGTAAATAAATAAATGAGGAACAAATGAATGAATAAACAGATTCTGTCCTCAAGAGGTTTACATTCTACTGGACATAGTAGGGAAAAGAGGAGCAAGCAAAAAACATCTTTAAAAATGAGAGAAATGGGGTGGCTAAGGGGTGCAGTGACTAGAGCACAGGCCCTGGAGTCAGGAGGACCTGAGTTCAAATTTGGGCTCAGACACTTGACACAATTACTAGCTGTGTGACTTTGGGCAAGTCACTTTACCTTATTTGCCTTCCAAAAAGCCAAAAAAGAAAAATGAGAGAATGCTTTTTAAAAAAAAATATTTATTTTAGTATTCAACATTTACTTTCATAAGATTTTGAGTTTCAAATTTTTTCCCTCTCCATCTCTTCCCCACATCCCAAGATGGCATACAATCTGATATAGACTCTGCTTATGCATTCATATTAAACATATTTTCACATTTTTCATGATATGAAGAATTAGGACTAATGGGAGGAACCATGATAAAGAAGAAACAAAACAAAACAACAAAAGAAAAGGAGAGCAAATTGTATACTTCCATCAACATTCAGAACCCAAAGTTCTTTTTCTGGATGGGAATAGCATTTCCCGTCATGAGTCTTGGAGTTATCTTAGATCTTTGCATTGCAGAGAAGAGCTAAGTCTATCAAAGTCAGTCATCACACAATGAGGTTGTTACAATGTACAATATTCTCCTGCTTCTGCTCGTTTCACTCAGCATCAGTTCATATAAATCTTTCCAGGTTTTTTTCTGAATTCTGCTTGCTCATCATTACTTATAGCACAATAATATTACATTACATTCATATACTACAACTTGTTCAGCAATTCTCCCATTGATGGGCATTCCTTCAATTTCCAATTCTTTGCCACCACAAAAAGAGCTGCTATAAATATTTTTGTACATATGTGTCCTTTTCCCATTTGTATAATCTCTTTGGGATACAGCCCTAGAAGTGATATTGCTGGGTCAAAGGGTAGGCAGTTTTATACCACTTTGGGCATAATTACAAATTGCACTCTAGAATGGTTGGATAAGTTCACAACTCCAGCAACAATGCATTAGTGTCCCAATTTTCCCACATCTCCTCTAACAATTATCATTTTGTTGTTTTGTCATGTTAGCCAATCTGATAGGTGTGATGTAGTACATTAGAGATTTTTAAATTCATATTTCTCTAATCAATAGTGATTTAGAGCATTTTATATGTCTATAGATAGCTTTAATTTCTTCATCTGAAAATTTCCTGTTCATATCCTTTGACCACTTATCGATTGGCGAATGACTTGTGTTCTCGTAAATTTGACTAAGTTCTCTATATATTTTACAAAGGAGTTCGTTATCAGAGACACTTTTTGTAAAGATCTTTTCCCAGTTTTCTGCTTCCTACCTAATCCTGACTGCATTGACATTGTATGAAAACTTTTCAATTTAATGTCACCAAAATTGTCCATTTTGCATTTGATCATATTCTCTGTCTCTTGTTTGGTCATAAATTCTTCCATTTTCCACAAATCTTACAGATAAGCTATTCCTTGCTGTTCCAGTTTGCTTACAGCATCACCCTTTATATCTAAATCATGTACACATTTTGACTTTATTTTGGTATATGGTGTAAGGCATTGCTCTATGCCTCATTTGTGCCATACTATTTCCCAATTCTCCCAGAAGCTTTTGCCAAATAATGAGTTCTTATCCGAGAAGCTGGAGTCTTTAGGTTTATCAAACAGTAGATTGCTATAGTCATTGACTTCTGTGTATTGTGTACTTAATCTACTCCACTGATTCACCATTCTATTTCTTATCCACTACCAAATAGTTTTCATGATTGCTTCTTCATAATGCAGTTTAAGATCTGGTATGGCTAGGCCACCTTTCCTAGCATTTCTTTCCTTTGCTGATATTCTCTGTCTTTTGTACATCCAGATGAATTTTGTTATTCTTTTTTCTAGCTCTATCAAATGATTTTTTGGTAGTTTGAATGGTATGGCACTGAAGAAGTCAATAAGTTTAGGTAGAGTTGTCATTTTTATTAAATGAGCTCAGCCTATCTATGCGTACCTGATGTTTTTCCAATTATTTAGATCTGACTTTATTTGTGTGAAGTGTTTTGTAATTTTGTTCATGTACTTCCTGCATTTATTTTGGTAGGTAGACTCCCAAATATTTTATAATGTCTACAGTAACTTTAAATGAAATTTTTCTTTATATCTCTTGCTGTTGGTTTTCTTAGTAATACATAGAAATGATGATTATTTGTGAGGGTTTATTTCATATCCTGCAAATTTGCTGAAGTTGTTTAATATTTCAAGTATTTTTTACTTGATTCCCTAGGATTCTCTAAGTATATCATCATGTCACCTGCAAAGAGTGATAGCTTTGTATGTCCTTTGTCTCTTCTGAGAAATACTTTTTTTTTTTTAAAGAAAAAGGGATCTTTCTGTTTTTTAACCTGTACAAAATGTTTTGGGAATTACTGCTTTATAGCAGTTTGAGATCTTGTAGTACTAGGCTCTCTACCTTCCATCCCACTTTACATTATTTCCCTTGATATTCTGGTATTTTTTAACCTCAATATGAATTTTGTTATTTTTTCTAGTTCTGTAATGTAAACTTTTGTTTTATTGATATGGCATTGAAAATGTAAATTAATTTTGGTAGTATTGTCATTTTATTATATTGATTTGTCATACCCATGGGCAGTTAATATTTTTCAAATTTTCTAATTAGTTAGACATGTGTGTATCTTGATAGGTAAGCTTTCCAAGTATTTTATACATTTAAAAAATTTTTTTAATGGAATTTCTTTTTCTATCTCTTCCTGGTGAGTTTTGTAGGTATTATTCAGAAATATTGATGATTTCTGTGTATTTTATTTTTGACTCAACTCAACTTTGGTGAAGTTCTTATTCAGTGAATTTTCTATTAATTTTAGTGAACTCTATTGTTCTTTAAGTACACCATCAAGTCATCTTCAAAATGATATTTTGATTTTCTCTTGGACTGTATTTATTTACTCATAACACAAGAAAGGCATTTCATTACTTGGGGCCACCATTTATTATTTATAAATGGAAGAGTTGGCTGAGCTAGATAATATGATCCTCAAAATTCTTTCCAACTCTAAATTCATATGATCTTTTGATAGACCTAATTAAGCCATCATGAAGTAAAGAGAGGGCACAAATTTTGGAGCCAGTTTACTTGTTTTCTGTTCTTGGTTCACCTGAGTGACCTTGAACAAATCATTTAATCTCTGTGGACCTCAGTTTCCACCTATGTAAAATTAGTTTTGAGTTGGTGAATGTTAAAATCCCTTTCAATTTAAAATCCATAATCCCACCCATGTGTAAACATCCCAGATCAGAAATCTTATCTCATTATATAATATTAAATAAAATTTGGGGAGACCAAATTAACATACTAGAAACAAGTAGGGGACACTAAATATTCACTTGAATACTCCCCCACCTCCCAGTTATTAGAATTACCCCATTATCTCCCATCTTCTATGTGAGAATCTTGAACATACCTATGTGTACATATGTTGTATCCTCAATTAGGTTATTTAAGGTTAGGGACTATTTTTCCCTTGATTTCTTTCCCCACTGCTTACCGTGTTTCCCCGATAATAAGACCTATCCCGAAAATAAGCCCTCTCCTTACTGTGTAAGATTCCTCTAAAATAAGCCCTTCCCCGAAAATAAGCCCTATTGAGATTGCTACTATAGTGAAGGTGATCCCCTGTGCTACACACTATATTATGGTACCCTCTGTATGCACCATCCCCCCCCCCCAGGTGAAACGCACTCCGCACGCTCTGAGCTGCATCCAATCAGAGCTGCAGCAGTGAGCGCATCATCCTGTTCTTTCTTCCCCAGTGATTTGCTTATTGAATAAAGGTACATTTTTTTGTTCACATTTACCTGTTTATTAAAATTGCTGTCAATGTTCATTAAAATAAGCCCTCCCCTGAAAATAAGCCCTCTGGTGTTTTTCTGTCCAAAAAAATTTAATAAGACAGTATCTTATTATCAGGGAAATACGGTAGCACAGCATCTTGCATAAACTATGTGCTTATTAAATGTTTGTTGATTGTATAGTCACAGAAGTCAATTGCTCCCATTTCTGTTTGCCTGCAACAAATTCATTCAGCACCTAAGCTACAGATAATTATGGACTTTTTGTTTTCCTGTTTTGTTATATGTCCTGTCTCCCTTATTAGGTTGAAATTTGTATTGGGACAGCACAATAACTATATTTTCCAAGCTAAAATTTAGGACATACAGTCTCAAAAAGAATTTTCTTGTAAAATGTTGATAAAAGTGTATTTCCTTTTCTTGACATTATCCATTATTTCTTGCCATTATAGCATATGTTGCTATACTTGCTATAGAAGTTAGAAGGATCAGGGCAGCCAGGTAGCACAGCGAGTAAGAGCACTGGCCCCAGAGTAGGGATGACCTGGGATCGAGTCCAAGCTCAGACACTTAGCACCCACCCAGAAACACCTGTCCATGTAAGCTTGAGCAAGTTACTTAACCCCAATTGCTTAGGGGCAGCCAGATGGCTCATTGAGTAAGAACACCAGCCCCAGTGTTGGGATGACCTGGGATTGAATCCAGGCTCAGATGTTTAGCACCACACCCAGAAATAACTGCCCATGTAACCTTGAGCAAGTTACTTAACTCCAATTGCTTTAAAAAAAAGTTGGAAGGATCTAGAGTTCATCATTTTATAGTTGAGATAAAGAAATGGACAATGACATGCCCAGAATCACAAAGGACATAAGTGGCAATACTGGGATTGGAACTCAGGTCCTCTGACTACCAAAATAGCTCACTTAGCTATATATATTATGCTCCTACCCATGTGGTATCTTTGATGAATTGTACACATAACAGACTCTTGATAATGTTGAATGATGAGGAACCAGATTTACAGAGTACATGGAGTTTGAATTGGCCTTTGAAGGATGAATAGAATTTAGATAAGTAGAAAGGGGATCTTCTAGGTCTGTTGAATACTGAGGGCAAAGTAATAAAGACCAAATTGAGTATAGGGTGTATGAAGGACGAGAGGCTGATTAGGCTGACTGGAATGTACAATATGTTAATTTTCAAGAGGATTTTTAAAATTCCACTCAGACTTTTAAAAATAACTCTCATAGCTAATTTCTCTCCTTTTAAATTCTTACAAACTTCCCAATAAAATAATAATGCAATACACAATACCCAAATTACCATTGGAATACTAATGCAAGCAAACCTTTGCCCTTTCACTTGAGCAAATTCTCTTTCAAAGGGCTTCTCTTTTCCAGGAAATTTAGATGGAGAAAAACAAAAAGGTAAATCTGTTATAATTTCTATTTAGAGATCTAGTGATTTTGTGAGTTGTGTTCATTTGATTGTGGTTGTTTTGGCAAAGCATCATTTTTGCAGTTTGACTGCAATTTTGCTTAACGTCTGCTGCTGCCCACATTATGTGTCCTTTTAATATTGTCCTTCCCCACTAAACCCCAAGAAACCAAGAGGAAGAAGCTCAAATATAAATGTTCTTCTTACTAAATCTTTAACAAATAAAATTTTAAATCCCCATGATGCTTTCAAAATATTTATGGTAAAATATAACTATATGATAATGCTACAGTAGTGGCACACAGGTGCCAGGGGGAGCACAGGATAGAAGAAATCATTGATGTTTAAGTTGTAGTGCTGACTCAGTGGTTGTGAGATCTTGGGCAAATCACTCACCTGTTGTTTAACTCAGTTTCCTCTTCTGCAAAATAATGGAATTGCCTTGAAATTCTCCTATTTTAATTTGTATGATAAATCTATTCATCAGGATTATGATAGAGGATTGACTTCTATAATATGTAAAAGTCATCCTCATGGGCTTTTGAATAATAAATTTATACTAACCAGAGGCCATTTTCCTGTAGTTCATATGATGATACAAAACTAGTGGTGACATGTCATTAATTCATTGGTTTGTTTTGTAAAATTAAATATAATCTAGATCTTATAAATCAGAATGCTTTAGGAAGGGACCATACAAGTTACAGCTAGAAAGCAAGTCATGTATGAATAATTGTTTTTGGATGAAGTTGAGACAACTCTTTAAAAAATTTCTTGAAAGGTCTAATGCATCTAAATGAAACTTTGTTAAGTACCCTTCAAGACATCAGTGTTATTCTGAACATCATTTAGAGTAGTAAGATCTTGTAAATGAAATAATGACAGTGATCATTATGATGGTGGTTATGACAATGATAGATAACATTTACATAGTTCTTTATATACAGTATCTCATTTGGTCTTCAAAACAACCTTATGAAATGGGTGCTAATATTATCCCCATTTTTGAAATAAAGATACTGGAGCTAAGAGAAATTAAACGACTTGCCCAGGCTCACACAGCTAGTAAGTGACTGAGGCAGCATTGGAACCCAGATTTCCCTGGCTACAAGCCCTGTATATTATGTATGATGGTATCCCTGAAATGGATTCAAGACACTCTGTGTCTATTAAATTGTCAAAATGTACAGTTTTCTTGCCATTTTCTTATTCTCTGAAATAACTATGATTATCTTGTGGTCTCAGTAATCCAACCTGTACTATAATTTCAAAGCCTTATATTCAGATATCTCAAATTTCAACTTGGTAAATAATTTGAAAGGAAAGAAAAAACAAGATTTGTCACTGCTGTGTGATCCAAATGAATGTAATTACTGATTAATCAGAACTGTTACTGAGTGTGAATGAATGAATGTTCTAACGTGAATATAGTAAATGTTGACTCCCTGGTCTCTCTTGAAAACAAGCTGGCTCAGGAAGCTTAATGAGGTTTTCCTGGAGTGTGTACAAATTTTAAATAATTAAAATTAAATTGAATCAGAGTCCTTTGTAATTATAACTGAGATGGCATCATTATCATCTGGGCAGTCTAAGAGGTGGGGACCAAAGTGAGTCTTTCATCAAATTTAATATTGGAATTCTATTTAAAATAAGAAAAAAAATTTGGTTTCTTTAAAGATATTCTGGGCCCAGTATCACAGGAAGCCTTTCCTAACAGTTTATATTCCTATGTTTATATTTATACAATGAAAATTGACTTTTACTCCTAATAAGATTCCTATGAACAACTGTTCTGGTAAAGATATTTTTTAATTGATGAGAATGAAATAATCTCAGTAACCGTATGGTCTAGAACTTTTACAATTCTGCCAGTGCAATTCTCCTTGTTTCATAATTCCTGCAGCACCAGACAAATTGACACTTAATCAGGTACAAATTATCAGGATGAGGCTAGGATCATAGAAGCAGAAGTCAGCTCTAATTTGACGTGTCCATGGAAGGGTGGAGAAGCAAGCAGATATGAACGGCATGTCTCCACTATCAATCAGGGAAAAAAAAGTCATATCTTTCACTCAAAAAAAATCACATTTTTGCCTTCATTTTCTGCATCATTCAGCTCTGTGCTTTACCTTGGCTTTGGAGAGCTGTCCAAAAGAAGAAAATGGAGAGAATATAAATACTCCTAGATAACTGCATGTATGTGACTAAGGCAAAAAGAGGTAGATTCCCTCAAATTCTTGGGTTCTTTCTTATCTTAATGCTATATGAAAATCTTATCTTCCTCAGGAAATATTTCCTTTTTAACCCTATATTTACTTTCAATTTATTGTTTCCGTAACATTTTAAAAATAATCTCTGTACAAAGAAGGTTCTTTTTTTTTTTCCTAACTAGATCTTAAACTCCCAGATGACATAGCAAAAAGACAAGATGGGAGCTCTGTGAGTGACACTGTAGGTCAAATTTGAAATACTCAACATCAGCAATGTTCTCTCCTTTGCAGCTCTGTTATCATTGACCCAAATGACAGGGTATGTGGCAAAGCACTTAAAATGGCAAAAAGGTTGTCATTGTGTGCAGTGGGATCCCACCAGCATGACAGGAGAAATTGGAAATTCCCCTTACTTTGAAGAGTTGCAGCAGTTCCACCAAGGTTTATGGCATTCCTCTAATGCTAGCATTGCCCTTTAAGAAACCCAAGCACTGTGTCTTTGTTTTTTGTTATATTTAGGTAAAATTCTGAAGGTTTCATTTACCATAAAATGTCAGGGGTCTGGGGACCCATTTTGGCAGATTTGTGAGAAGGGGTTTTTCCTTAGTAGATCAATGTCTGCCACATAGTTAATGTGTAATGATTGGTTGATGGATTGAATTGGGGGTAGTGCTGATCCCCTAAGATGATGGGAGTGAGATGATATAGGTTAGGGAAATGCCTTAGAATAAATAGTGAGAAGGATTTTCTGGGGTGATCCATCTCTAAGCCATAGGCATATTCCAAATTAGACTTCTAGCTATGTCACAGTATCTTTCCTTTTGTTGTAGAAGTCAATATATCATTCTGTTCTAAGTGGAATACTTTGTCCTTTGAGACTCTCAGAAGTAAGCTGACTTACTACAAACTAACTTATAGTGTGAAATTTACTGATATGGATCAAATGGAATGTACCATGTGTCTTTGAATTAACAGCAATACTCTGGAAATCTGTCAGTCGGTCAGCAGGTATTTTTTAAATGCCTACTATGTGCTAGGCACTGAGTTACAAAGACAAATGTGAAACAATCTCTGCCCTCTAACTGTAACTTAAAAACTCAGCTATCTAAAAGCCTAGCACCAATCCCTTTGCTACTCCTTTGGGGAAAAAGTGCTGATTCTATTTCTGACTTGTTAACAATCCTGCCAGTCATCTGAAGGTTATAGTATCTTGCATGCGAAGATACTCCAATTCCAAGGTGTCGGGGTTAGATTTGGATTTAATTTGTGTCTCAGATAAATATCACTGGAAGCATATGTTTCTGTAACTTTAAAGGCACACCCTGGGAAGAAGTTGTTCCTTTTTTTATTCCCAGAGAATAACTAACTTTTCAAATTTCAAGTTATACTGAAATATTATTTGCTTACTTTCTCTTGGAAGCATTGGTCATCTGGAAAGTAAGTCATTTGGCTCTGTCACTGTACCTAGTTTTTCCTGTTAATATCTGTTCCTTCTAATAACATTACCATTTATTTTATAGTGCTTTGGCAAATGTGGTATGCTGGCTTTAATAGTAAGAGTAAGCAATAACTAATAAAAAGTCCATGTTATCCATTTTTGTCCTTGAAATACCTAGATAACTGCATGAAAGTTTTTAGTAAACTGAGGAGACTTCCTAAATTGAATTTAGGGATGCACATGGATGAGAGTTTCATGGGGGTGGGGAGGCAAGTGTGCTTAGATTGCAATTGTATCCAAGAGCAGATGCACATCAATGAAATAACAGATCATTTGGAGTGTTAGAATATTGCAGTAATTGATGTACTTTTACATACAGTATGTCCTCAGTCAAAAATACTTCAGTGGATGGGTAAGAAGATTCAAAGAGGCTGAAAGGGAGGAAAAAAGGAAGAGCCACAGAGACAGACAGACAGATATGTAGACAGATATGTAGTATCAGGAAATTACAATCTTAAATGATATAACCAAAATATTTTAGTCAGAAACCTGTGAAATAAGAGATTCTCTAGTTTCTTTTCCTTTGTTTCAAAAGTGAATACTGTCATGATTTTATTGTCATAAAGAGCTATCAATAAGGGAAATCCCTCTATAAAGAAACATCAGTACCTGCTCTATTTCATAGAACCTTAGAAAGTGACTTCTTCTGGTTCATATGAAGACTATGTCTTGGAGGCAGAACTTGAATCCATGTTTTCCTGAACCAGAACATTGCTCTATTTGGGGCGACCAGGTAGCACAGCGAGTAAGAGCACTTGGCTCCAGTGTCCGGATGACCTGGAGATCTATTCCCGGCTCAGACACTTAGCATCCACCCAGAAACACCTGGCCATGTAACCTTGAGAAAGTTACTTAACCCCAATTGCTTAGGGGCGGCCAGGTGGCTCAGCGAGTAAGAGCACCAGCTCCAGTGTAGGGATGACCTGGATCAAATCCAGGCTCAGATACTGAGCACCACACCCAGAAATAACTGGCCGTGTAACCTTGAGCAAGTTACTTAACCCCAATTGCTTAAAAAAAAAAAGCATTGCTCTATTTACACCCTGCTACTCTGCCTTTATTTTACCTGTTACATTAACATGTAAACACAGGCAACTTGGTGGACTAATGCATAGATGCATAGAGCACAGGAAATCAAGAAGTCTTTTCATTTCTTTTTGTTTGTTTGTTTGTTTTTTGGAGGGGCAATTGGGTTTAAGTGACTTGCCCAAGGTCACATGGCTAGTAAGTGTTAGGTGTCTGAGGCCAGATTTCAACTCAGGTCCTCCTGAGTCCAGGGTTGGTGCTTTATTCATTGTGCCACCTTGCCACCTGGTCTTTTCCTTTCTGCCTCCAGAATTTACTAATTCTGGGACACTGGGCAGATCACACTAAACTCATTAAAATGGGGATAACAAGACTACCTTCTTTACAGGGTTGTTGTGGAGAACAAATGAGATAATGTCTATAAATTTTTTTTAATATTAAAGCACAATATAAATTTAGCTATTAGGTATCCTTAACTACTTATACACTTGAATGGAATAGTTAAGAAAAGTCTTAGAATACACAGGACTTAGCAATGTGAGGAGCCTTCATAGTAAAAAGCCCTTCCATCCAGATTATTGCTGAAAGAATAATTGTTAGGAGCTCTTCTTATTAATTATACTACTAACACTGAAAAATCCCTTCTAAAAGGCCCAAAGCTGACTGTTTCGTTAAAGTTTCATTAGTTAAAAAAAGCAGAATCCAATCCAGAAACACACACACACACACACACACACACACACACACACACTAATCAGTTCTCATATAGTTGACAACCTTTTTTCATTGAAGTCAAAGAACCAAAAATTTAAAAATACAATTATCATGCACTCTTTTGTTCTAAATATAATTTCTCAATTCCCTGCTAATACAATATATGTTGTCCTCACATCTTTCCTTAGTAGTAGTACCTCAAAATTGATGCCAAACGAAGCATAAATTGAAAGAGGGAAAATAAAAATAAAATAAAAACAAGCCTTATAAACATACCTGTAGTCTTGCTCTCCCCCTCTTCCAAGTACTGCATAGTCAGGTGGTAGAAGAGTTAGTAGAAACACTGACATTTGCAAAGGTGGGGGAAAATCCCTAGGTGGGGAGGAAACATGATAAAACCATTTGTGCCCTTGTCTTCTTTTATAAAAATAATGAAACCTTTAACTAATAGGCATTGATTGTATTTAGATACGAGATGATCCCTTGATAAGTCTGTCAAATGCTGCATAAAAATAAAGGCAAATCAATAAACCACATCACTGGGTGGTTGCCATTTAAAGAGTAGAATGAGAGATGACTTTGAAGATTGAAATGCAAGTAGGTAAGGGAAGACAGATTTATAGTTCTTGTTAAAGACAAGTTACTGGAATAATCTCAGTTTTCTTCCTCTATTTTTTTTAAAGGATACAAATAGACGCAAGTCAATTTAATGATGTTGATGTCATTGCTGCACATGATAAGGTGTTGGGAAGAACTTTTTCAAGATGGGCAATGTTTATTGTTGAATCAATAAAGAACAAAGTATTCATATCAATTCAGCCATCAACTTCATTGACTAAATGTTTGATTCAAGATTTTTATTTGAAGCGCAATTTTTTTTTTCCATCTCCTTCAATGATATGAAAATCATTGTCTTCTGATAGGCTCAGGAATGCTAATACTGGACATTTCTACAATATTTAAGCTTAATATTTAAATGCAAAACAGACTTTCAGATTTGACACTTTATAGTATTATGGCTAAGAGCTCACATGTCTCTTTTGTGGAAACATTTCAATTCCAATCTTGGTCTAATCATTTTAGGGAATATGGTACACTTCCAAAGAGTGCTGAATTTGAAGAGGTCCTGGTTTTGAATTCAGACTCTTCTACTTCCTAATTTTCACCCTTGGTCAGTCACAAGTTCCTACAACTAAGCTTACTCATCTGTGAAATGGGAGTTTGTGCTATATGACTTCCAAGGTCTCTTATAGTTCTTAGTTGATGATATTAAACAAGGAAATTCCAATTCAAATATCATTCCTGGAGGTCACACCATAAAAAGCTACTAGAAACTTCCAATATTAATATTATCATTGAAATATCAAAATAAATCTGTCTACACTTCTAAGTTCAAGATGGGCAGTCATTATTATGACTGAATTGCAGAATGAGATTTATGATGGGAGAAAGTATATTTGGTTTCATTTGTTTTAGCTTGAAGAGATACAGAAGATAGGAGTCTTTCTGAAATCTCAGTGTTTTTCATACTTCAACTATTTGCTGTTATTCCTTTCCTCCCAAGTTTAGAGGTTCTCTACTAAAATAACCAATAACAGAACTTTCCTCTCTTCACCAGAGAAGATTAAAGTTGAATCTTCTTCAGTGCTCTGCTTATGTATTACACAAAAATGTGCATCCATAAAACAGATGTGTATTTGAAGGAAATATGCAATCTTCTTTGAGTATACATTTCAAAATCACCATTTTCCTAAAGATACTCATATGATACTCCTAAGCCAACATTTATTGTTGAATTGACTTTATCTTAACCTTGTATCCATTCCAAATTTGGGCAACTTAGAAATAATCTAGAAGAAAAATTTAATAACTTTAATTAGTTTTACATTGCTTCTGGAAAAGGAAATATAGCACCTAACTAATAATTTCACTCTTTCTTACAGTTCAGTGAAAGGAAATTGAGGGTTTAACATATTGTATGATCCAAATTTTCACTAGTTCTGATTTCAAAGGCACCTAAATCAATTCTCTGTTGTGTACAAACATACCTTATTATTACAAAACACATCTGGGGAGAAAAAGTCGATCTTTACTGATTTTTTTACTTATTATTTCAAAAATGGTGATATAAAATCAAAGACTATGAGATGATATCTGAAAGATCATCTCACCTAATTCAGTTGACACATGGAAACATGAGGCTAAGAGTTGTGTTTTACAGTTCATCAGATAGCTAATAAGTAACAAAGCCTTAGTGAACATTTAGAAAAAGTGGCAGTGATCATGAAGGGCATGGCTTTGGCAAGAACAAATCTTATCAGACTTAATTTTTTTGCTTTATTTGGTAAGATTGCTAAACTGCAATGCTATAGATATAATTTCACTAAAAGAAATCCTATCTTCTGATTCATAACCCAGGGATCTTTCCAATACAAAATTTAGGATGCATTTTAATTTTATTTCTTCATAAAAAGTTTTTGTTTTCCCTGGCACAGTTTAATGCATATGAGTGAATTAGGCTTTTAAAGATTAGTGCACACATATAGTTAAAATAAATTATGAGATCTGAGAAACAGGAAAATTATGTACATTTCACATATAGTCAAATGTCATTATTTTTAATGCCATTAGTTCAGAATTTCCTGGAATTAAGATGTTATTCATGCAATTTTGATTGAATAAAAAGTTTAATTAGTTCTGCTAATATTTTGTGTCTTAATTTTGACTAAAGGTGATTCAAAGATCAAGAGATTGTTTTGCAATTTTCCTCCAAGGAAAGGATTAAAAATAAAATAAAGGGTCTTCAAAATTCAGTGCACCTTCACATTCTGAATCCAAAACATTATCACCAATAGCTTAGGTTTCTGATACATTGTGATGTCATTTCATCCTATTGTGACTTTTTATTTACTTGTATCCTATTTATATCATGTATTGTCTGTACCTAATATTTTGTAACTAAAGCACAGAGTGAGATGAAGTTAACTACAAACGCTGAGAATAACAATTTTTATAGCTATAGTGAGAAAAGTAGGAAGACATATCTGGCCCTGCTAAGTGAAAACAGAGAGGAGACCGGATTTTGTTCTTACTTTCCTTCTGCTTATTCCATCACTGACAGTGGTCTTTAGATGGAGATGGGAAAGAAAGGAACAAAAATAGCTGATGGGGAGTTGATGTGCAGGATAAGGCAGGACATAATAGGGAGCTCCTAGTGGTAATTGGTAAATTCAAGTCCCTTGACCCAAATGATTTGATTCTTTGGTAAGGAAATAACTGGCCAATTCTGGACCTTGATGGAACCTAGACAGAAAAAGTAGATCTCAGTTCCCTCCCATTACTAAACAACAGCTTGACTTACCCCAACTTACAACTCACCCCACTAGTCAAATGGTAAATATGAACCAAATTTCTGAACCTCTACTATCAGCCTTTGTGATATTATGGGGGGAAAATGAGGTGCCATGGGACTGAAGAAGGGAAAATGTCCCAGTTTTCAAAAGGAGTGCAAGAAAGAAATCAATATCCTGTAGAACAGAGAATTTTACTTTAATTGCTAGGGAAATTCAGGATAATATTCTTAAAGAGGTGCTTAGTGAACATTTAGAAAAAGAGGCAGTGGTCATGAAGAGCATGACTTTAGCAAGAATGAGTCATATAGGACTAATCTCTTTTTTTTTTTTTTGGCTTCATTCAGTAAGATTACTAAACTGTAATGCTATAGGTATAGTTTCACTTGATTCTAATAAAGTCATTGCTAAAGTCTCTTTTACTAGGCATATAAAAACATGGAGATAGGTGGGTGAGATGATAGTATATTTAGGTAGTTTTAGAACTATTTTATGTTATTTTACATCAACTTGAAAAGAACTCCATAGAGGATTTCTGGAAGTTCCTGTGATTAACCCCTTGCTGTTTAATATTTTCATCAATGTCTTAGTAAAAAAAAGGGGGGGGGGACTAGATAGCATGCTTATCAAATTTGCAGGTGACACTAAAATTAATCAGAGCCATTCAGGATGAAAAAAAGATTATATTTTATAGGCTAAAACATTGATTTGAGCTGAATTAAATAGAATCTAGATCAGACAAAGGTACAGTTTTACATATAAGTTCAAAAATCAGTATCACAAGTGCAAGATGGAAGTATTGTGGCTAGGTAGCAGTTGGTCACAACAAGTTCTGGGGCTCTTAGTGAACTACAAGCTCATTATGAATCAACAATGTGATATAGAAGCCAGTCAATTAAGCCTTTAAGTGAGTTCTCTGCCAACCATTGTATTAGAAACTAGACACAGATAGAAAAAGGAAATAGTCCCTGGATGTCAAGGTTCACATCAGCTATTGAGGAAAAAAAAATAATTTGATTCTGAGCTGCATTGAGAAAGTCACAGCTTTCAGAAAAAAATCACCTCATAACCCTGTATTCTGCCCTAAGTCTACATGGGGATTTTAATGTTGAGAAAACCATTCTAGGAGGGCAGCTGTCATAGAGTATAGGTTGCAAATCTGCATTGGCAGATGGCACTTCCTTATGAAGAGTTTTTTTGTTTTGTTTTGTTTTGTTTTGTTTAGCATTATCTAGTTTATTTATGCCTGCGAAAAGGTAGATGTCACAGCACACACCCCTCAGGAGTGGAGTGCCTGCCATTTGTTCAAGGGGCCCCGGCTGGGGATGTACTTAACTCCACAGCCATCAGGAATGAGTCGCTTCTCAGTTATCATATCCTCAAACTCATCAGAAATGAACTTGGTGAAACCCCATTTCTTGGAGATGTGGATCGTCTGGTGGCCAGGGAACTTGAACTTGGCTCTACGCAAAGCTTCAATCACATGTTCTTTATTCTGGACCTTGGTTCGAATCTACATGATAACTTGGCCAATGTGCACACGGGCTACAGTGCCTTGGGGCTTCCGAAAGGCTCCCCGCATGCCAGTCCGGAGCCTATCAGCCCCAGCACATAAACACCTTATTGATGTGGATGCCATGAATAGGATGTAGCCGCACACGAATATGAAAGCCATCCTTGCCACAACTCTTCACCACGTACTTGTTGGCACAGATCCGAGTGGCCTCTAAGGCTTCGGATTACAGCTGTTTATATTCATCTGACACCATGTTGCCACATGATGGAAATTCATCCACTTTCTCTTCTTTCTACCAAGATCAAAGATTCTTATCTTGACATCAGGAACTCCCCTGCAGAAACGGGACTTCGGGTATGGCTTATTTTTACAGTACGTATAACAGTGGGCGGGATGACAGCCCATGGTGCCTGCGCCAGCAAGGACTGTATCTGCAAGGAGAGAAGGGAAACAAGGGTGTCTGTCGGGGCCGGAGCCGGAACACAGGGCTGGGTGGGGTACCGAGGCCGGGGCCGAGGCGGTGAGGGAGAGACCGCACGACCACAGGCACTCACCTCGCCACAGGGAAAGGGCTGAAGAGTTCTTTATATCAATGAAATCACATATCCAATCCAAAATAAATAGATAATATAAGCTGGAATGTGTCCAGGGAAAGGCAACTAAGAAGAACCTTAAGTTCATGACATACAAGGATTGGTTGAAGGAACTGAGTTTAATGTGGAGAAGTGAAGATTTAAGGGGAAATGATACTTATCTTTAAGTATTTGAAGGGTTGATGTGTCTCTGGCATGTAGGACTTTTCTTTTTGTCTGCAGAGGATTGAGCTGGAAACAGTGGATGGAAGGGTTTTTTTTGCTTTAATGTCAGGGACCATTGTAATAAAGAAGTCAAATGGGCACCATGAGGGAATGGGTTCTCCATCATTGGATGTCTTCGAACAAGGGCTTGATGCTCACCTCTCAGGTATGTTGTAGAAGAAAATATTTTCAGACATGGGCAGGAATAGACAACTACTGAAGTGACTCTTCCCCCCTAAAATTCTTGGCATATAGTCCTGTGACACTTGAATATTAAACTAATAAAATTGCATTTCTTCAAAAATATTATATGTCAGAATTTTGTGGACAGACTGATTTCCTTGCACTATTATTTCTGGTTAAGATTTTAAAATTATCATTTTAAAAAATATGAATCTATAGTATAGTATTTTGTGTATGATTTTGTACTTTTTCCAAAGCAGGGTCCATTTCTGTTTCTCTTGATTTGGAAAAACACCACAGTATGTAATGAAAGACCTGTAATGTCATTTGATTGCCATAAGTAGCATGGTGACCAGGAATCAGGCTGATGTCTGCTAAACTACTATTTGTAAATACAATGCTTAACATAGCTGAGCTAGACATGGTCTCAAAGTTGCTTTGATTACCTTTTCACTGTAATAAATCTGGAAGAAAAAAAACAACTTTGTTGTACCATATATAATCCTTAAGACTGTAAAATGATTTGTTCTTAATCTCACAGTATCTGATCTCATAGTTCAGAGGATGGAACTGGATTATGATTTCTTGTATGACAATTTTAATAGAATTTATTTGTGAAAGATTTTGAGGCAACTGGACTATTGCCCTGAGCCTGAGTGTTATCTGAAGCTCACTGCTGGATGACTGGTTCTCATTTTCAGTTGTCTTATTAAAATAATCCAAAGTTTAAAAGAGTTCTCTAACTTTTGAACTTACTTTCTTAAGCCAAGAACACTAGTGTTGTTATTGTTATTTTCACATTATAGATTTCAAATCCCCTTAAAAAGTAGTGCTAGGAAGTGTAGCTATTGCCTGTTGTGTAATAGCCCACCAGGATTGTGAGAAGCTAGAGAATCAAAGATATTTTGTATATTTTATCTTGATAGTGGATCACAAATTCAGATCATAAATTTTAGAGCTTGAAGGGACCTGAGAGGTCATCTAGGCCAGAGGTATCAAACACATGTCTCATGGCCACCTGCTTTGGTGGTCCAAAATAATCCAGAGTATGGTCATCCAGATTAAATTGTAATTGGGAAATATTTACCAAAAAAGTAATAGAACACAAATCATTCTAATATATGGTTTTCTAAGTCAATATGTAGCCTGTAGGGATCATTTTGTATGGTTTATTGCCCCCCATTTTGATTTGACCTTGACACCAGTAATTTAGTCCCAACCTCTCATTTTACAAGTAAGAAAACTGAGACCCAAAGAGGTTAATCAGTTACTTAGGGTCATACAAGTAATAACTGTCAATGCTTATATTTAAACCCACTCCCTCTGATTCTAAATCCAGCATTTATTCCACCATACTCCATAGAGAAGTATTGTCTGAAACATCTTTTACCTGTTATTCCAAACAGTATGGAAGTCCAGAAAAGATTTGTCATAGGTCTATTGATTTACTGAATCAAAATTCACACATTAGCCAGTGAGAAAAATCATACTATTATACTATAATCCATAACCACTGCCAATACCTTTATTCACGTTTCAGTGTTTCATCCCTAGAATATACTATGGTAACCCCGAAAGATCAATTCCTGAAGAAAGAAGCATAAAAAAAATATTATTTTGCATCTAATTGTAAACTTGATTCATTGGGGAACTTGATAGCTCTTTCCAATCAATGTAGTATGAATTACCTGTATGATATCATCTCTCTTTATGAATGTCCTCGTTACCCAGAAAGGTGAAGCCTACTTGCCCTTGCTCAGATAAGCAACAACTGACTCAGTTGAAGCTTAGGTTTCTATGTGCTTAGCAAAGGAATTTTAGCTATATTTGAATTGATCCTCAGTTCATAAGTGACAACTCAGAATGAAAGTCCTCGAGATTTACTGAACTTCCTTAAATAGAAGCAGGTTCTAAACATAGATATGATTAGTTTCATGAGGTCATAATAGATGATGTGTTTTAAATACAATTTTAGCAAGCTTTATTCTGTACTTTTCTTTTTAATCTATAGTAAGTTAGAACAAAAATAATTGAAAAGGTGAAGAGGATGTTTACTGGAGGACAAAGCACACTGGAATCAGTCAGAAATGACTGCTGATCATACAAGGGGAAACATTCATGCCTCAGCCACTTTGAAAATTAGGACATTTGCCTTTATCCACTCTTTTGCTATGTCGTGACAAGGAAATAGCACTCTGAATCAGAAAGTTTGGCAATATGGTATGATAAATTGCAAACCATACTTGAAGTCAGGAATATCACCAGCAAATTTTTCCTCTGAGACACTGAATATTTGACTCTGAGTCAGTTCCTGAACCTCCCAGTGCTCTAGACAGCTTTCTAAGTCTCTGGAGTTTGAAGTAGTGAGCAAAGAAGAAGGATCACATTTCAATATTTAGCTCTCATGATCAAAAAGCCAATATTGTATGAATGTAAAGAGTATTTTTTCTGAGTAATAGAAGTAAATAATGATATAACTTAGATAAATCATTTACCTAATGGTCAAAAATGTCCCAGAAAATCCCAAATGCTAGAAAACTTGATTCAACTAGGAAACAGTCTTTCTAAATTCACAAAGGAAGAAAATAACAGAACGAGATAGAAAATTGAAAGAGGCTATCAAGTTCTTGTTATGTATTGGGAGTAATTTATCCTTTTTGCACAGCTGTTGTCATGTTGTCTTCTCTATTAGATTGTGAGTCCCTTAAGGAGGGTAGTTATTTTTGCCATTATTTGGATCCCTAGCACTTAACTTAATGCCTGGAACATAGGTGCTTAAAAACGTTTGTTGGCTGACCAATGAGCTGACGACTAGACAGTGGGGTTTCAAAGACAAAAAAACAAAATGATTATTTTATCCTGAAACAAAAGTTTCATGATATAATGTGAAATAAGGCAAAAAAGTAGGTTGAAGCCAGGTTGTGAAAGCCTTAAAATGCCAGGATAGGAAATCTTATTCAGTGGGTATTGCAGAACCATTGAGATGTTTTGTTGAGAATGACAGTATCATAAGCAGACCTGTGCATTTTTAATATTAAGTTAGTGGCTGACAGATTAAATAATGGTAAGACCAGCTAGAGACTGGCTAGTTTGGAATTTATTTCAGTAATCTAAACTAAAAGTTATAAAATGTAAACTTTGATTAGTAGTGGAAGTGGGAAGTAGAAAAAAGTAAGAGATGTTTAGGGTTAAAAACCAAGAGGACTCTTGAACTGGTGTACTATAAACATGGGTATGATTCATATCATATAATGCCATTGTAGATGATGTGTTCTACACGTAATTTTAGCAAGCTTAATTTGACATAAGATGGGAAGAGTAACAGATTACTCCAAGGTTTAGAACCTATGTGCCTTAGAAGATGGTGGTGCAATAAAAAGAAATAGAGAACTTGGGAAAGTGCACATCTACTGAGGCAAAGGATGGTGAATTCACCTCTAGAGATGTTAATTTTGAGGTCATAATAGGATATCCAGAGACATGTATTAAACTGTCAGTGGACATGAACTTGTTTTCTGCTTTGAAAGTGGCAAGAATATAGACTTGAGAGATGCCTACACTTTGGGGGATGGAGGAGGAAGATGAATGATAAAAAAAATAAATAGTAGTAGGGCCAAGAGAGATCAATGTTTGGAAGCCAAGGGAGGACTGAATATCCAAAAAAGGAGGTGAGATGCTGGCAGAAAGCTCAGTGAAGAAGAAGCAATAGAAAAAGCTACAGAATTTGGATATTTAAGAGGTGACCTTCAAGAGATCAGTTCATTAGAGTGATGGGGTCAGAAAAAAGAATGTAAAGAGTGGACTGAGAGATTGGTTAGAAAATGGAGGCAGCAATTTTAGATGACTCTATCTTGAAACGTGGAAAATGAAAAGGAAGAGAGATATGGGATGATAGCAGGAAAGGATAGTGGGATCAAGTGAAAATTTTTAAGGTTGTAGAAGACTTGAACACACTGGTAAACATCCCAAAAGGAGTCACTAGGTAGTAAAATTGAAAATGAGAGAAAAAGGAATCTTGAAAAACCAAGTTCTTAGAGTAGATGAGAAGAAAAAGGGGATTATACTTGCCAAGATAGATAATGAGTTTATCCTTTGATACTAGAGAAAAGTTGCAGATTGCATGTGTGAACACAGAGGGTTTTTTTTTAAGTTATGGATGATGAGATTGCTCAGGACAGATGACACTAATCTGCTAATAACTGAGTGACATTGTGATGTATTTAATGTGACTAAGGTATATTGATAACATATTTTTCAACATATTTCATTTGCATAGGTGGACAAAGAGGGTAAAGCCTGGGTTACTATGGCTTGTTTCACAAGTTCAGTTGAGGGAAACTATTGGTTTCAAATATCAATGTCACCAAGTTTCAAAAGTCATTATAGATACTTCATTATCTACTTCTGTTTTCACAAAAGCAGGGAATCAAACACAGAATGTCAGTGGCTAAATGAATTCTAATTTTATGTTCTCCTTTATAAATCCATGGACAATTATCTCTGTGGCCATTTGGGATTTATAATTATAGAAAACACATATGGACAGTGGGAATAATAATAATACTAATAATAATTACTGAAATTTATATAGAACTTTAATGTTTACAAAGAGATTTTATACAGTTTCTGATTTGCACCTCACGCAATTATTGAGAGGTAAGTACTTCTGTTACTATCAACATTTTGTAGACAAGAATACTGAGGCTCAGACTGTGCCCATGGTCATGTGGTTGCTGAGTATCAGAGATAGGATTCAAATCCAGAAATTTCTGACTTTAAACCCAACACTTTTCATTATGTCACACTACCTTCAAATCTATTTCTAAAAGATTAAAAAGATCTTGGATGTTATGATATCTCTTGGACAAACCTAGACTGGCTTTACCTGATAGTATAGTATTGGTAACTCCCTCCCTACCCCCTGAAAGAGAATGAATTCCTCTTATCTACTCAAGAGAATTAAGTTTCCATTTCAGAGAGCAGGTACCACATCTTCTTGATGGATTGTCAGATACACTGAAGGTGGTAGAGGAGGAAGGTCTATAGACAAGTTAGAAACTTATTGCTCAGGGTTCTTGGACTCCTCGTTAGAATCTTCTCTTGTTAACCATCCTTTTTTCTTAGGTTGTTGGATTATAGAGGAGTCCTAACTGGTTTTTTGAAAGAGACCAGAATTCATTGACTAGATAGAAAAATGGTGAATATCTCAGTCACAGTTGTAGCAAATTCAAATAGAAAGGGATACCAGCTGGCAGCATACTGACTTAGAAAACCACAAATTAATATTATCTACATTGTGTTGTATTTTTATTTTTTTCATTAAATGTTTCCCAGTTAAATTTTAATCTGGTTCATCCAGTTTTGCAGGCAGGTCTCTGAAGTATCAAATTTCAGGCCAGCAATTTGATACTTCTGACAGAAGACCATCCTAATAAGTCTGTAGAATCGATCCATTGGCATCCATAATCTCTGGAGCTCAAGATGAACTATAATGCTCTTTGACTGCCTCAGAAACTCTCCTTGAAAACTGTTATGGAAACTTTCTGATCCTTTTGTTCTTAGATTATTTGTCTGTAAAAGTAAGCTTTAACTGTAGGTACTCTAAGAAATTTTTCCACATTGACCAAAGAATTCACATCCTTTCAGAAAATGAACTGCATTAATATTAAATTTCTTTTGAAAAAGACGAAACCAAAGTTCTAAAGGGAGTTTAAGCTAAATGAAAGGATATCCCACAGGTTCTCCTTAGAAAGGCAAACAAAGAGAGTCTGAAGAGTTGATTTTATCAACTGGCTAAATTAGAAATGTAATTTAAGCAGAGAATTAGTTATCTTGCCTTGCCATTTTCCATATTGATCAAAAGCAAAAAGACCACCCTGAGGGCAATTGAAACTTCTGTATTCAACCTATTGTAGAGGTCGAATAAGTACTCAAGTCAGTCTGCCATCTCACTGATTTGAGAGGCTTATCCAATTATAGACATCCTACCCTATCCATGCCTATGACATGATTTGCTACTATTATTATTATTAATATTAGTCAAGGTTCCTCATTAGTCTTATATTGCAAGTATTTATGCCCAGCATTTGCCTTTCCATTCCTTTCTGTATTAAACTCCTCTTTAGTGAAGAGGTAGTGAAATTTTGTGATTATTTGGACAAAATCTTTCAAATATAATCAGCTTGTACTCAGTATCTTCAGTGTGAAGGTGGGAACAGAGGACAAAAATAGTTTGAAAATATGACTTAGAGATTAAGTACATAAGACATAGTAGTCAATGTCTACAGTAATCTACTATTTGATAAACCTGAAGAACCCAGGTTCTGGGATAAGAATTCACTATTTGAAAAAAAATTCTAGAAAAACTGGAAAATACTATGGCAGAAACTGGGCATATCCAACCTGTTACACCATATACCAAAATAAAGGCCAAGCAGGTCTACAATTTAGATAGAAAGGCTGATACTATAAGCAAATTAGGAGAGCAAGGAATAGTTGTGGTATATGAATATAATGGAATACTATTGTGCTATAGGAAGGAAGGAAGGAATAAAAAGTCTAAACATTTACTATGTTTTAAGCATAGTTCTAAATGCTGAGGATAGAAACAGCAAAAATAAGGCTGTCCCTATACACAAGACAGTCTAGTTAAAGGAGACAACATATGCAAGAAGAGATTTCAGTTGCATGGCAAATGGAAAGGGCTAAATATCTAAATGATTCAGTACTAGTATAGATAGCAATGCCCAATGAATGGCCTGTGATCAAAGGTGGCATAAAAGGGAAGCTAAGGGGAAGGCCATTCCCGCCAGAAGTTCTTACTACCTATTGGCCTGCACAGCAATGAATTTCAAAGGCTTCAACCTACTTTAATAAAATAAGACATGGATGTGGAAAAGTGTAAAAACATCAAAACACAAAATATTACCTTGCTTCTGCCATCTTGTCCCTCCCCAAAAGAAGTTTAGCCTGTGTAAAGGTTACCACAACAAGTAGAACAGAAGTAACCAGAAGTTTAAACAGAAAATATTTAATCCAAATTTGCCAAGCAGCTATATGTACTGAGAAGTTGGGGGAGGAGGAAAAAGGAAGGAAGAAAGGGAGAGAGAGATCACAAACCATCAAGAGCAATATTGGTTTATTATATAAACTGATTTGTAAAACAGACTTGTATAATGGATAGAGGGTCCACCTGGATTCAAGTCCTACCTCTTCCAAATATTGGTATATGATGAGCACCAAGTTCTTTAACCTTTCAGTAGCCCCAGGAAATTCTCTAAGACCATAAGTTGTATTGTGTATTGTATTGTATCAGTGGAAAGAATTCCTATCCTAGAAACATAAGAAATCATAAGTCTGCACTATGGTGGAGCATGGGAGAAAATTCTAAGCAGCATTTCCTTGTAACATAGTGAAAGGTAGTGGCAACAAAAATGAGCGTAGAGCAGTGGATGTCAAAGTGTGTTCCAGAATCTCCTGAGAGTTCCCAAAATTCTTTCAGGGGGTCTGCAAGGTCAAATATATTTTCACAATCATACTTAGATATTTTAATTTGTAATATGGTAAATATCAACAGATATAATTCCCATTAGCAAAAGCTCTTACAGGGTGGGGGGATCCTTAATCATTTTTAGAGTGTAAAGAGATTCTTAGAAAGAAATTTGAGCCCTTTTAGTCTAGAGAAAACTTGAATTGAGACCCAAACAAGCCCCAAAATATTGAAAAAAAAATGTCATAATCCTGACAAGAGAGTGAACAATATATTGACATGAAGTTGAACAAATTTGCAAAATTTTCTAAGACATTCTATTTTAGTAATCAGTGATAGAAGCACCAGCTGACCTTAACTTTCTCATCTGTAAAATAAGTATGACTATGTTCAGTTCCTCTCTCACAAGGTTATTGTGTTAAAATCACTTTAGGCACCTTAATATGCTATAGAAATAATGAATTATTATTATAGTAGAAAGGTGTTTTTTTAACTAAGGCTTCATCAAATCCATGGAGGGATGGGGAGGGAGGAGATGTTTGAGAAGTCTTGATATCATAATTATACTAATTTACCTATTGGTATAATTTTTTAAAGAAATACATGAAAAATTGTTTCAGATAAGGCAGAGAAGTCATTGTTTCTCCAACCCATCTTTATAAAAATATATATGCATATGTATATGTGTGTATATACATATATGTATGTGTGTGTATGTGTGTATGGAGTATTTTTATCACTCTTATGTTTTACAACTTGATGTGTAGAGGCAGGCATGAATACTACACAGCTCTATGGAAACAATATGGAAAGGTTTCAGAAAGCTCAGGAAAATTATCACAAGGTATTATGTTATAAATTACAACAATTGATATTCCAGAAAATTTCATGGAGATATGGAGATGCCTGAGAAAACAAGCTTCTTTATGAGTACAAGTGAGGCAAGCACATTGTTTTTGGATTACATATTTCAAAATCTGATACAATGATAGAATGATTATGTAGTAAATCATGTTAATCACTTTCTTGCACATCTGTTGTTTTCAGTGATGAAGAAGATTATAATTGTTTAAAATAAGTATAGCTTTCTATTACCTTTAGGATATGGAACGCCAGAAAAATGAGGTTTTTGTATATTTAGAGAACACTTTCATCACAGCTCCTTTAAAAAGAACTGTAGCTCATTTGTAATATTAAAAATAAAACTTGTACATTGGATTTCAATTTCTTATAATTCAGTAACTTCATGGAATAAAACATTTTCATAGTACTTCCAAAAACTCTTAAATAATTCCTTTATTTTGAAATGTTTTGATTAGATGCATTAAAAGACTAGGTTGGTTTTTTTTTTCATTTTTATCCCATTAACAGTTCTCCAGCTAATTTTGTCATTTGTTTACTTCAAGGAGATATGTATGTTGAGCAAAAGAAAGTGTTCACTGATTTCCCTTTCATAAAAATAGTTTTGCTGTATTATAAAGTGATAATTATCAAAACAATCTGATACTGGCTAAGAAATAAAGTGGTGGATCAGTGGAATAGATTGGGTACATATTACACTATAGTAAATAACCATAGTAATCTAGTATATTATAATCCCAAAGATCCAAGCTTTTGGAACAATAACTCATTATTTGAAAAAACCTGCTGGGAAAACTGGAAAGCAGTATGGCAGAAACTAGGTATAAACCAACATCTCACACTGTATATCATGTTAAGGTCAAAATGAGTACATGATTTACCCATAAAGGGTAATATTTACACAATAAAGAGAGCATGGAATTGTTAATTTGTCAGATTTATGTATAAGGGAAGAATATAGGACCAACAAAATATAGAGCATTACATAAAATAAATAATTTTGATTATATAAAATTAAAAAGGTTTTGCACAAACAAAACCAATGCATCCAAAATTAAAAGGAAAACAGAAAACTGGGAAAAATTTTGAAACAAGTATCTCTGATGAAGGCCTCATTTCTCAGATATATAGAGAAGTGAGTCAAATTTACAAAATAGAATTCATTCATTCTTCAATTGATAAATGGTCAAAGAATATGAATAGGCAATTTTCAAACAATGAAATCAAAGCTATTTAGTCATATTAAAAATGGTCTAAATTGCTTTTGATTAGAGGGATGCAAATTAACACAACTCTGAGGTATACTCCATACCAATCAAATTGACTAATATGATAAAAAGATAAGTGATAAATGTTGGAGGGGATGTTGAAAACTGGGACACTAATATACTATTGGTAGAATTGTAAACTGATCTGATCATTCTGGAGAACAATTTGAAATCATGCCCAAAGGGCCACAAAACTGTGCCTCCCCTTTGACCCAGCAGTACTATTGCTAGTTCTATATCCCAAAGACATCAGAAAAAGGAAAAGGACCTATTTGTACAAAAATATTTATAGCAGTTATTTTTGTGGCAACTAAGAATGAGAAATTGAGTGGTTATCCATCAATTGGGGAATGGCTAAACAAGTTGTAGTATATGCTTGTTATGGAATATTATTGTGCTATAAGAAATTACAAGCAGGATGATTTCAGAAAAACTGGGAGAGACATGAAGTGACACAAAGTGAAGTTAGGAGAATATTGTACACAGTTACAACAATATTGTACAATGAAGAACTTGAATGATTTAGCTATTCTCAGCAATACAGTGATCCAAGACAATCCCAAAGGACTCATGATGAAGCATGCTATCCATCCCCCAGAGAAAGAACTGATACTATCTGAATACAGACTAAAACATGCTATTTCTTTCTTTAGGTAAGCCCTAAACTTCTTTAAAAAAAACTCTTAAGGTTTAGGTGGGTATAGTGGCAAGAACACTGTCAGAGGAGCCAGAAATCATATTTGCACTTGAGTATGAAACCTTGTAGCTTTGGAACTTTGGGTAAGTCACTGCTCTCAGCCTTTTTCTTCTTCTATAAAATGCGGTTGCTAATAGCTGAAAAGTATACTTCAGTGGAGGAAGCCCTGGGGTTTGCAGTAAGAGGACCTAGGTTTGAATCTCAGCTCTTCTCTATGATAGTATTTCATGTGTCACCTTGGGCAATTCATTTCACTATTTTTTGGTATTTGTTTCCTCATCTGTAATATGAGAGAACTGAACTAGATAATCTTTAAGGTCCCTTCCCACTTTAAACTTCTCATCTTTTGAAAGGTAGTGCTTCTTAGTGATGCAGAATGGCCAATTCCAATTCAGTAAGATATGACTACAAATGTACCCTTTGCCATTTACTAACTGTGTCACCTCAGACTGCTCACTTAACCTCTCTGAGTATTGGTTTCTTTTTCTTTACATTGGGATGAAAGGCAGTATGGTATACTAAAGAGAAAACCCGCTGCAGAGTCAGGAAGACTTCACATCCTACATTTGGTACAAATTGGCTTTGTAACCCTGAGCAATCACTAAGAATCTCTCAGTGCCTCCTGGAAACTCACAACCTTTTCAGAATTTTGGTCCATCTGCATTGGTAGAGAAAGTTTACTCAGGTATGCTTCTCTACATTGATGAGATCGCAGGTCAGAGAATAATAAACATGCTAACATGTGAGCTATGTACTCACAGGATTATTTGTGAGCAAAGTATTTTGTAAATTTAAGGTACCAAATAGCGTAATAAAAAAAATTATTGTGTATCCATGCATTGTGTTTCACTACCTACAATGAGTATTTCCATTCTGGATCAGACATTTTTTCAATCCTATAGTTTAAAATCTATTAATCTAATGAATGATAAGCAGTCCAGAGAGAGAGAAAAGGAGAGAGAGATATCTATATGTTCACATATATATATGTATGCGTATATATACATACATAAAACGTGTGTATGTCGATACATGTGTACACATACACACACACACTTTTTTCACAGAAGATGGTTTGAGTATAACCTAAGGAGTAAGTATTTTTGAGTGTGAAGGTGATTTTCTAGATTAGTAATATTTCCTGTTGGTCAGGAAGACTAATTCTAGCAGATGGGGTTTCAGTTGAGTCTTAAAGAAATGCGGAAGTATTTGTCTCAGATCGGGAGTGGAGCTTTCTTTGCCCTATGGAAGAGCTGGAGGGATGGAGAGCATTTCCTGTGTGGTATAGAGTTATTAGGGTTGCCTGACTGTGGTTAACTGGGTATGGTAATTCAACATAGCTGTTAAATTGGTCATTCTAAAGCACAGGTATGATCATGCTATTCTCCTATTCAGGATGTTTCAAGAGTTCCCTTATGCTTTTAGGATAAAATACAAATCCCTATATAATGACATTTAAAACTTTCACAGTCTGTCTCCAACTTATCTTTTTCACTTACCTCACATTGATCCAATTTATAAACTTTGTATTCCCAACTATTTTCTACTACTCCCCATACAGAATATTCAATTTTTTGTCTCATGCTTTTACAAAGGTGGGTTCCCCATGCAATGCAATTCATTATCACCTTCTTCCAGTGCTTATTAGCACATTATCTGGTAGACTTATTGTTCATTTGTTTGCCATCATGTCCAACTCTTTGTCACCCTTGTTGGGGGGGCAGATGTTCTTGTCAAAGATACTGGAGTGGTTTGTCATTTCCTTCTCTACCTCATTTTATAAATGAGGAAACTGAGGCAGACAGGGTTAAATGACTGGCTGTGGGTTGTACAACTAGTGTCTGAGGGCAGATTTGAAATTTGGAAGAAGAATCTTCCTATCTTTAGGCCTGGTACTCTATGTACTGTGCCACCTAGCTGAACATTTTAGTGTTTTTCTGTCAAATCCAACTCTTCATGACCTCTTGCGATTTTCTTGACAAAGATACTATAATGATTTGCCATTTCTTCTCCAGATCATTTTACAATGTCTGTTAAGCCCTATATGTTAAGTATTGTGCTAGGTACAATGGACAGAGACAAAAATGTAAAATTATCCTGTCCTCTGAGGAGCTCACATTCTATTGGGGGAAATATGATATGCATGCACAATAATTTGAAAAGGGAAAAGAACTCTATTTCAGGAAGACAAGGAAAGGCTTCTCTTAAGAGGTGGTACCTGATCGTTAAAGGAGGTTTATCATTGTGGGATGAATGGCATTCTCAGAAGCGGAGTGGAGGAGAGACTGTATCCTCTGAAAGCAGGAAATAGGCAAATTTTGCCTTCATAGACTTCTTTAACTACCTCTCCATGACCCTTTTACTATCCTTGGCTCTCTTGTATATATATTTGGTGGAGGATGGAGAAAGCATATTATATATATATATATATCCCTTTTCAAATTATT